>NC_133663.1:154977198-155299412 GCF_037893015.1 Macrotis lagotis
TCAAAACATACACTCAGGAAAAATACACCAAAGTCAAAACTCCTACATCCAAAGATTCCAAGAAATATATAAACTGTTCTCAGGACCTGGAAGAGCTCAAAAAAAGGATTTTGAAAATCAAGTAAGAGAGATAAGTGAGGGGCAGCTAGGTGGCATAGTGGATAAAGCACCGGCTCTGGAGTCAGGAGTACCTGGGTTCAAATCCGGTCTCAGACACTTAATAATTACCTAGCTGTGTGGCCTTGGCCAAGCTACTTAACCCTATTTGCCTTACCAAAAAAAAAACCCTAAAAAAAAGAGATAAGTGAAAATTTGGAAAGAGAAATAAGAGTGAGGCAAAAAATAATGAAAAATAAATCAACAAGTTGGTAAAGGAAGCATCACATAAAAAATACTGAAGAAAATAGAACATTAAAAAACAGAGTAGGCCAAATGGCAAAAGAAGTACAAAAATCTAACTAGGAGAAGAATCATTTGAAAAGTAGAATTGGCCTAATGGAAAAATGATATATGAAACTTTACTGAAGAGAATAACTGCTTAAAAGGCAGAGTTGACCAAATGGAAAAAGAGGCATAAAAATTCACTAAAGAAAAGATCTCCTTAAAAAGTAGATTAGTCAAAGAGAAAAAAAATTTTAAAAGCTCATTATAGAAAATAATCCCTTAAATATTAGAATTAAACAAATGAAAGAAAATGCCCTTATGAGAACTAAAAAAACTGCAATAAAAATGAAAATAATAAAAAAGAAGAAAAAGTGAAATATCTCACTGAAAAAACAACTAACCTAGAAAATAGATCTAGTAGAGATAATTTTAAAAACATAATTGGACTACCTGAGAGCCATGATAAAAAAAAGAGCATAGACTTCATCTTTCAAGAATTGTCAAGGAAAACTGATATTCTGTAACTAGAGATAGAAATAAAAATTGAAAGAAACCACTCTCACTTTCTGAAGGAGATCTTCAAATGAAAACTCCCAGGAATAGAAAATTCTGGAGTTGCCAGGTCAAGGAGAAAACATTACAAGTAATCAGAAAGAAACAATTCAAGTATTGTGTAGCCACAGTCAGGATATCATAAGATTTAGAAACTTCTACATTAAAGGTTGAAGGACTTAAACATTTTATTTCAGAAGACAGGAGAGCTTGAATTACAACCCAGAGTCACATACCCAGCAAGAGTGATTATAATTCTTCAGGGGAAAAATGTTTTTTCTTTTTTCAAAAATATTTTTTATTTATTTGAAGCAATGGGGTTAAGTGATTTGCCCAAGGTCAAACAGCTAGGTAATCATTAAGTGTCTGAGGTCGGATTTGAACTCAGGTACTCCTGACTCTAGAGCAGGTGCTCTATCTACTGTACTACCCTAGGTGCCCTGAAAAATGTATTTTCAATGAAATAGGGAACTTTCAAGCAATCTTGATGAAAATACCAGAGTTGAATAAAAGAATTTGACTTTCAAATATAACACTCACAAGCAATATGAAATCTTAAGGCACTTAATAAGATTAACGTGTTTGCATTCCTATGGAAAAATGATAATTCTAATTTATAAGAACTTTTTCATTATTAAGGCAGTTGGAAGGAGTATATATATAGTCAGAATGCACAGGTGTGAATTGCATATGAAAAATGATATCTAAAAAAATAAAATGAATGGTTGAGAAAGAGGAAGACCTAGGAAAAAGAGAAAGGGAGAGGTAGAATGGGGTAAATTATCTTACATAAAAGAGACAAGAAAAGCCTTTTCTAGTAGAGGGGAAGTGGCAGGAACCCTTGAATCTTAATCTCCTTGAAATTTACTCAAAAAAAGAAATAACAGCCACTCATGGATATATAAATCTCTTACCCTACAGAAAAATAGGAGGAAGAGGGCATTTTGGGAAGAAGGGAGGGCAGATTTGTGGTAATCAGAAGCAAAACATTTTTGAGGAGGGAAATATGAATTGAATAGAGAAAATAGAATAAATGGGGGAAATAGAATGGAGGAAAATACAAATTGCCAATTATAGCTGTGAAAAAAATTTTGGAAGCAAGTTTATCTGATAAAGGCCTCACTTCTCAAATATATAGATAATTGAATCAAATTTATAAAAATTGGAGTAATTTCCCAATTGATAAATGATCAAGAAATATGAACAGACAGTTTTTAAATGAAGTAATCAAAACTGCTTATAGGTGTATTAAAAAAGTTCTAACACTATTGAATGGAGAAATGCAAATTAAAACAATTCTGAGATAACTGCCTCACATTTATTAGATTGGTTAAAAGGATAGAAAAGAAAAATGACAAATGTTGGAGAAGCGGGAAAAATGAGATACTAATGGATTGTTAGTTGTAAATGGAACCAACCATTCAGGAGAGCAGATTGAAACTATGCCCAAAAAGCTAAAAAACTCAGTAGTATCACCTCTAGGACTATATTCCAAAAGAAATTAAATAAAACTAAAAGGAGAAGGACCTATATATACAAAAATATTTGTAGCAGTCCCTTTTTGGCGACAAAGAGTTAGAAATTAAGAAAATACCTATTAGTTGAGGAATGGCTAGACAAGTTGTGGTATATGAATGTGATGAAATAATTTCATACTACAAGAAATGATGAGTAGAAAAACCTGGAAATATTTATATAAATTGATGCAAAGAGAAATGAGTAGAATCAGGAAAACATTATTTACAGTTAAAACATTATTGTAAGATGATCAAAGTGAATGACATGCTATTTATAGGAATACAATGATCCAAGCTAACTCTGAAAGATTTACAATGAAAAATGGTATCTATTCTCAGAGAAAGAAATGATGGTGTCTGACAGGTTGAAGCATGCTTTTTTAAACTTAATTTTTCTTGCATATTTTTTGGTTTATGTTTTCTTTTACAATATGACTAATTGAAAATATATATTGTCTGATTACAAAAATACATTGTTGAGGAGGGTGGGGAGGGAGAGAATCTGGAACTTAAAATTTAGAAAAATACAAATGTTAAAAATAGCTTTAAGGAGCAGTTAGGTGGCGTAGTGGATAAATCACTGGCCCTGGAGTCAGGAGTACCTGGGTTCAAATCCGGTCTCAGACACTTAATAATTACCTAGCTGTGTGGCCTTGGACAAGCCACGTAACCCCATTGCCTAGTAAAAACCTTAAAAAAATAGTTTTATATGTTATTGGGGAAATAAAATACTAAATAAATAGGAAAAATTAAAATACCTTTTGAAAGTGAGCGAGGATGGTGAAAACTTTAGCACTACCTATGAAATACAGATACAGATTGACCATTAATTTGGGAAACTCTATGCCATTGAGAAACTGGCAATCTTGGGTCTGAAAACTATGCCTGTTGACTTGAATTTAATCTCGATGTCTAATGGAATGAATATTTTTCCTTTTGTGTTGTTAGTGTAAGCCTGAAAAGAAAAGCTATGATTTTTACTCCCCTGGGATGCTCAAAATACAATGACATTTCCTCTACCATTAGTTTTCTATTAACCTCATGACAACCCTGGGTCTTGGGGAAAAAAATAGGAACAGTTCGACAACATGGTCACATCTGCTTCTTTTCATTCCAGCCCTTTCCTGCCATTTCAGAATCGACCCTGACAAGATCAGAGCATTTGGAACTGGCCTTTACTTCCTGCTAACAGTACCAAGATGATCATTTTTAATGCTTTCAGTTATAATTTAAGTTAGAAAAATAGCAAATAACAGTTTTGGAGTGTTTTGCAAAGGTCAAGAGCCATGAAATATTTATAAATGTCATAGAAGGTAGCATTTTAGATATTATTTTTTCACTTATTTCACCTGATATTACAAGAGCATAGACTCATTTGAATAGTACAATTAATTGAATGAAAACAAATTTTATTCTGAGGTCTACTCTTTTTTTTTTGTTTGTTTTTTGCAAGGCAATGAGGTTAAGTGACTTGCCCAAGATCACACAGGTAATTATTGGATAATTATTTTAAGATTCTGAGTTCGAATTTGAACTCAGGCCCTCCTGACTTCAGGGCCAGTGCTCTATCCACTGTGCCATCTAGCTGCCCCTGAGTGGAAGGATGGGAGGAATGGAAGGATGGGAGACCTAGGTTTAAGAGAAAAGGCATGAAAATAATGATTAAATTCTGAGAAACACTATCAATGATAAAGATATTTGTTTAAACTATAGGAAAATTAGCCGAGGATTAAGGAGCAATTCTTTCAATAAGCATTTGTAACTACCAACTGTGTATTGAAAATTCTGTTGGAGTTAATGGAGTTAGAGTATTTTTATAAAATATAGGTCTTGCTTTCATAGAGTTTATAGTTAGAGAGGTATGTGACATGCAAATAACTGCAACATTATACATGTATGTATATATATATAATATAACTATTTCATTTAATTGACATTTGTAAACAGCACATATATACATTATAATATATGCATTATAGAAATATATGCACAATTATATATACAATAAATTTTATAAAAATATATATCTATATATGTATAAAATACACATTTTATATTATAAAAATTCAAAATATTGTGTAATATATAATAGATTTTTACATTATAAATATATTATAAAATTATATATACAATGTACATACTGTATACAAACATTATTTAAAGACTATAATTCCCTTAGTCTCCAGTACATTGGAGGAAAATGGTGAACACAGAATATGTAGATGTAATAATATGAATCTATATTAGAAAGGTAGGAAGGGAATTGATTATGGAGGTACTTGAGGGTCAGACGAGAATTGTTACTTTTCCTTGATAAATAGCATTCGGAGCCAGTTTTTTTTTATTTTTGAGCAGAGTAGAGACACAGAAAAGGCAAACAATCTGGTATCAGTGGAGTGAAGTGTTAGATTTGAAGTTGGAAGACGTGGGATTAAATTTTGAATCTGTTACCTGCTACCTGTGTGTTCTTGGGCTTAATTTCTTACACTTAACTTTTCTGAGCCTTGAATTCTAAACTTATATTTAAAACTAATGGGTTTCATTCATGGGATCCTTGGAGGTTTTCCCCACTTTTCAATTATTCTATGAAGTAAAGCAGTGTTGTACAATGGAAAGGGTGTTGAACTTTTCCACAGAACTTGAATGCATGAGAACTATGTTTGACTCCTTTTTTTTAATATGTAAAAATTTCTATTTTCTACAGAAATAAAAAGTGGGGAAAGAAGACAATATTGTAAATTAAACAGGCACTTCTTAGGGCTCATTTTTCAGTTAAGTAAAACCAAATAAAAAAATAGCTTTCAAATCTTTTAGTCCTCAAAACATCAATGACAAAAGACTTAGAATTTTTCTTCACTCTTCCCAAAGATGGTTTATGCAAATAGAAAACTGACATACATTTACAATGTACAGATTTGCAGAAGTCCGGTTATCCTTGTTATTTTTTTGCATTGGAAAATTCACTTATTTTCATATTTTTTGTTGATTGTGGAAAAACATAGTAAAGGTTCAATAGAGAATTTCAATAATGCTGTTGTAAAAATGTACAAAAGTACATATCCTATTGGTAATTATGAACCTTTCCTCATTTAAAAGTATATAGAGCTTTTGGGTACAAGTCTTTCAAAGGTCAAAGTTTGAAAAGCTGAGATAGTTATACAGTTTCCAAATTTATAAACACTAATCTGACAATAGCTTTCTCAGAAACCAAGTTAGGGCAGGAATATTATTATACAGTGAATATCAACCTTAGGGAAGATCTAAAGCTGGGACAGATCTATAAAGAACATTCCACAAACCTGAGTAGAGACAGAAACTTGGACACTGTCAACTGAATACTCCTCTGCTAATGGATATTCTTGTTCAATCCGTGTTCTATCAATTTTATGCACTCTGTATTATCTTTTATGATGTTAATCACTTTGATTAAGTAGTGGCTTAATGTTGGACAAGGCTCTTAATCTCTCTGTTTTCTCAAATTTAAAAGAAGTTTGAACAAGGTGACATCTTAAATTGTTTTCAGCCATAGATCTATATAATTCAATGGAATTATATAGATCCATATATTATGTCGATGGAAAAATATAAAAATGAAGGAGATATGAGAGGGAAAGAAAATGAAGTGAAGAAGTCATGTGGGATTATTGTGATACTCTAGTCAAGTTTTAATGAGAACCTCTGTAAGCATAGTGGCAGTGGGAATGGAGATGATAAAAGGAATGTATGATGTGTTTCAAGTATAGGATCAGTAGGACTGGATGTTAGAAGAGGGAAGGATCAAAAAATTCCAACACTGGAAACACTGGTGAATGGTAATGCCATTTCCAGAAAAGGTGAATTTCAAGGGAGAGTAAAATTTGAAGAAAAATAATGACCTATGTTTTAGACAGAGTGATTTTCAAGTGCCAAGGAGATCTTCATCAACATACCATAGCAAGTTATATGTGTCTGGAACTCAAGAAGAGAGAGGTTATGACTAGAAGTAAAAAAAATAAGGAGATTTTATATTGAGGTGATGGTAGAATTCTTGTAAAGTTAAAGGAATTACAAAGAAAAAATATAGGGGAAGGAAAGAAATTGCCAAGAGAAAATGCAGGTAGAGAAAAGAATTCCAAGTAATATTTACCTTAAAGAGATGGAAAAGAATAAGATACTAGATTAAAAGAAATACTTACAAAGTAAGAGGAATACCAAGTCTAAGTAATATGTTTCTTGAAGTTGATAGAAAAGCAGCCAGGACATGGTGTCAAATACATATAGTCAAGGAGGATGAGGATTGGATAAAGGTCATTTAAATTCATGATGAGAAGCTTACTGATAGCATAAGAGAGAACATTCACTGAAATGGAGGTAGGAAGCAGAAATCATACTATAAAGGACAGAAAATAGAGCATAGTAAGGAAGTGAAGGATTAAAATGCACATGATTTTTTCAAGAAGTTTTACATTAAAGGGGAAATAGAGATAATACTATTACTGAATAAGATCAAAGGGTCAAAGAAAGACTCATTTTTAAGGAATGGGAATATCTGTGCATATTGGATAAATGGGAAGAAGCCAAGTGGAGAGAGATAAATCAAAGATTCATGAAAAAGGCCATGGATGATTGCTAGAGGAGATCGAAAGGGCTGAGTTCAAAGGCACTTAGCACCATGAGTTGAGATGTTTCTCTTTCTGAAGAAGCAAGGAAAAAGAGAATGTGTTGTGATGTTGAGAAGCTATGGAATAAGGTATTTTTGGAAACTCTATATATTTTTCAATTTGAATTTGAATATAAGAAAAAGAAATAGACTTAAACTTTTGAAACTGGGATTTTGAATATTACCTTATATTTAATATTATTTTTAATTTTAAAAGTGCTTTATCTAATTTCTCACTTCATTGTGATAAATACCTATAAATTTGTTTGCTCAAGTATTATTATTTTACAGATAAAGAAACTGAGTCTTATAAAGGTCAAGTGATTTATCCAAGATCACATATTTACTGGATTCAAACCCAAGTACTCTGAAACCAAATCTAGTTTTCTTTTCTTTATTTCATATGGCTAATTTGTTGGACTTTTAATTATTTTAATGATTGAAAAGAGTTGATAGAAGGAATCTTTGAAATTTTTGTGTGCTATAATATTTTATCCTCTATAATAGAAGCAGTTCTCAGAAGTAGCTTGTATTGTCACATGAGGCTTTGTCACTTTCCATTCTCTACAGTACGGGGAAAGAAAGAATCAATGAATGAATGAAAAAAAAATCATGTTTACTGGGAATATGCGACTAGGGAACAAAGTTTAGTTTAGAGAGTCATGAGCAGTTGATTGGCATGCTTTTTCAGTAGTATTACTCACATTAATTTGATTATTGGTCCCAGAACAAAAGCAAAAAGAGAAAGGAGGGCAGAGCAGATGGCCTGTGTTTCTTCAACTGGGGATTTCTGGAGGAAGATTTGAGAAGCAGTAGAGTTGTGATGCCTGGTCTGCTTTTAGCTAGCTAAAAATATTGGGTTATGTGAGTTTTCACTCACCCACTAATAAAGACCACTCACTGTAAGGGCAGAGTGCCAAAGCTGAATGGATAAGCTTCTTCATAATAATAGCTAGCATTTAAAACACACTTTAAGATTTGTAAAGTGTTTTACATGTTAGCCTTATTTGATCCTTTCAACATCTCTGGGAGGTAGGTTCTATTATTATCATCCACATTTTGCAAATGAGAAAGAGAGACAAATATAGAGAGAAAGATAGAGACAGAAAGAGACAGAGAGACAAACAGAGAGATAGACAGAGTCAGAGACAGAGGTGGAGAGAGAGAGAGAGAGAGAGAGAGAGAGAGAGAGAGAGAGAGAGAGAGAGGAAGGAAGGGGGAGAGAGAGAAGAAGAAGGGAGAGAGAGACAGACAGACACAAAGAGGGGAGAGAGAGAGAGAGAGAGAGAGAGAGAGAGAGAGAGAGAGACTTGCCCAAGATCATGCAACTAGCAAACTAACAGTATTTGAAATCAGGTCTTATGACTCTAAACCCTACACACAGTCCTTTGGATTGCTTAGATGCCATGGTCTCTGGAGGCCAGGAGAACTTGTGTGTGGAGATGGTGATAAAGGGGTAGATCTGTTGCTAATATTTTCAAGAAGCTGCAATTTCAGGACAGGTAGCTGTTAATTCTGATTTATCTAGTGGTTAGTTTACCAAATTAAAAGTCATTGCTTCCCCCCCCCCCCACAGTATTTACTAATGTTATTCTCTAATAAGTCTAATGATAAAATGTTTGTCATATTCCAGGTCCTGATCTTCAGGTTTGCATATCCAAAAATCCTACTTGCTGCACTAAAAAGATGGAAGAGAGATATCAAATTGCAGCCCGGCAGGATATACAGCAAGTTCTTCAGACCTCAAGTTCTACACTAAAATTCCTGATATCTCGAAATGCAGCTGCTTTTCAAGGCAAGTATTTTTCTGGAAGTTTGAAGCTTAATCTATATTGATCACATCATCTTTTGATCATAGAGATTGGAAAATACCTCTTAAAGTATATAGTAATAAGCCCCTAGACCTGAGTAATAAATCGATCTTTATGTTCATGGTAAGATTTTTGTCCTTCCTTGGTTTTGAATTTGTGTGCTTTCTGAATTGGATATAGCTTGAATTAGCTTGGACTTGAGTGACTCGATCATATTTGTAGTCTCTTCAACCAGAATCCCGTGATTTAAGCAAACCCAGGAAACATTTCAGGTCTTGGGTTTCCCCAGATTATCTATTTTTTCCCCTCTAACCTTCAGAAACCTTCTTAAAAAGCATCTGTCTAGTAAGGATAATGCAGAAACAAATTCTTCTTCCCAGAGATCCTCTTGAATTCTATGACCAGTTCACAACCATGCTTTGTCTCACAGGACAACATTACATTAGATATAGTTCATAAATCTTCAGGCATAGGGAACATTGCAGATTCACATTTGCATTTTCCACAGCATCTAACACTCGATCTTGTACACAGTAGGTGTTCAATAAGCATATTGTATGAATGAATGATTTAAGGTTTGACTTATTCCAGCCTTGCATCCCTGGGGTGCTGTGCTTATGCAGCCATTGCTAACAGAACAGTAATTTTTCTTTTAGTATTTACTAGAAGGAAAGCTGTCAAACCATGCCTTTACTTCGGGAGTGCTATGATAATATTTCATCATCAGAACCAATATTTTTGGATTAGTGATAACATGTTTAAAAATGCAACTAGATGAAACATTTGTCTAATGTTTTAGCTTTATTCTGATACTATTTTCAAATAAGAGTATTAGAATGTCTGCAGAATTATGTGAGAGGGAATGTGTGAATGTTTGATGATTGTCATTGATGGGAGATAGATTAAATGCTTTGGGATTGAACTGAAAGCAGGACTCCTACCATCTCTGTTTTCTTTATTTGACTCCTTGGCTCTAATGATATATTAAAATACAAAAATTAATGTGTTATAAAATTGTATGGCAGAGTAAAAGAGATAATCTTTCTTATTTCAGTAATTTCTTCTATAAAGTTTCACATTATGGCAATAAAAATAATTGACTAATTTATTTTTATTTGTATAAAACATTAGTTATGCTATGGACCCCAGGCATGTAAATATCTAGTTTGTACAGCACTTCATATAAAATTATTGCTTTGGTTTAACACATTATGAGCACCAATAATATTTTTTGAATGAGCATATTAATGTTAATCAGTTTAAATAATGTGGTTTGTTTATATCTATGACTAATTCACAAAGCTGATTAAAAATTTATCTTTAAAATAGACATATTTCATAAGGAATGAGTAGTATAACTTTAGAATAATGTTAAAGTTGAAAGAAAATGAAGTTAGCAGTAAAATACTAGGTTTTAACATGGAAATCTTTTGAAATGTCAAATTTTTTAAATGTTATAAATTTAGTGGGTTTTTTGAAAGTCAGAGTGAATGGGCTTTTATTGTGAATAGTTGAGTAAAACACATATTTAAATATGATAACCAGGGATTTTATATATATATATATATTATGATATATATTATAATATATATTATATATAAAATAACCAAAGATTGTGATTTGAACCAGAGGTATTAGTTGTTATGTTACAAAGATAAATTTTAAAGTTTTTCAAGGAAATATTGCTACTGCTCATTTACTTAAAGAACAATGTCATCTTGATGACATAACATTATAAATGAAGAAATTCAGTCAGGGTTGCTTGGAGTTGAACATTTGGATAGAACCCTGGGCAACACTTACCTTAAGGGCTTTGTAAGAAGATAACAAATCTGTGATGGGGCTGTGAATATTTTAAGGGTCAAGGAAAGACAATAGTGTCAGAAAAGAGTTAGTGGTCAATCAACTTTCAAAACTATAGAGAGTTCAAGAGGAAGATGACTTTTAAAAAATGCTACTGGATTGGATTGGATTAGGATAAGTAGTGACCTTTGAGAAAGAAATTTCATTAAAATTATGGGGACACAAAGCAAATTGTAAAGAATTACTAAGGACAAGGAAGTGGGAGAATCCTCTTTTTTTCAAGAAGTTTGATACAGAGAATTGATCTAGCAATTCTGTGAAGTTTGGATTTCAGAGATGAGGCAAAAAATAATATATTATTTATCTGATACTCTAAGATTTGCAAAGCCTATAACATCCAATCTCATATACTAGTAACTATAATCTTTCAAGGCACATACTATTATTATCCTCATTTTACTGATGAGAAAACTGAGGCTAAAAGAAGTTAAATGATTTGTTCTGGGTCACTCTTCTAGTATTATATAGAAAGCATGATTTGAATCTAGATCTTTCTTGTCAGTATTACCAATATTCATTATTGTCTTCTAGGTATTCATTTTCTAGCATCATGAACTAGTACTTATAAGCTATATACAGTCCATATTTCCTTATTGATATCTGTATCTATGAATGGATTATATTATACACACACACACACACACACACACACATATATATATATATATATATACACACACACACATGTGGTAAATGGCTTCCCTATCACTAACTTTACTTATGCTTGATGTCCCCAAAGCCATAGTATAAATTTGGATTTTTTAAGTTTATATAATTAGTACACTGTTTTGAGGATTCATGTCAGATGGTTGTGAATGTATGTACATGAATTAAAGCACAATTCATGTGGATTTGATGAAGAATGGGGTTTTTTGCTATTATTCAGAGAAAATTTTGTAAAAACACATTTGGATACCATTTCAATGTCCTTTGGAAAGGAAAAAGTATTCCACTTTTGTCCCCATTTTATATATAAGGTAACTGAAGTCTACCAAAGTGAAGTGATTTGTTTAGTATCTCACAATTAGTAAGTATCTAAGGCTGAATTTAAACTTGGGTCTTCCTGACTTCAGTTGAACCCTCTGCACTATATCACCTAGGGGATAGAGTGCTAATCTTCACATTAGAAAGATATTGGTTTAAATCTGTTTCTGACATATTATTGGGATGACCATGGGCAAGACAAGACCTCTATCTCTAAAATTATGAGTTATTGAAGAGCATGCCACTCTGAATTTGTAGAGAAAGTGCCTTGAATTACATATCTAAACCAAAAATCATTAGCAATAGAATTATATATTGAAACCAAGAAATAATGCACATTTGTATGACATTTGAAAGCTCAAAAGTTTGGGATGGAGCACAGATTGGAACCTAATTGGATTCTCCCAACATTCTCCTCCAAAAAGATTTTTTTTCTTAGTTTTTGCAAGGCAATAGGGTCAAGTGGCTTGTCCAAGGCCACTCAGGTAATTATTAAGAGTCTGAGGCCGGATTTGAACTCAGGTACTCCTGACTCCAGGGCCAGTGCTCTATCCACTGCGCCACCTTGCCACCAAAAAACTTTTAAATAATACCTCAAATAAAATTTTGGAGTGACAGAGACAAGAAATGATCAGAGGGAGTCATTTCCCATCCAAAGATAATTTAGGAAGTCCATAAGAGAAGTATGTAACATCAGAGATGGGTGAACGTCTGAATCAAGGCAAGAACACCTGTAGTTGACCTTGGAGATCAGACAACTAGTAAGAAAGAATCTACAGGGAACCCTTTGCTGCCAGTGGATATGGATCATGATGATTGGTGATTGTATTGTCCTTAAGCAGTTCTTGGATAGGAAGATCTTGGATGATCACAAGGAAGCAGGGGAATTAATTATAGTTCTTGGACCAAGAAGATCATTAGTACTTCTAACTACAGAGGATCAGGGGCCCTTCCTGATTAATGAACAGGAGTGACCCTACCTTTTCTAGAATAAAGTTTGTAAGTTCATAAAATTTACAAAGCCTGAGCTTGGCACAATGCTTCTCCACCCACAGGTGAGAAGAAATAGACTGAGAAAATAAGTGGATAACAACAACAAAAAGAACTTGACCATAAAAATCTTTACAATGGTAGAGAAAACCAAGACATAAACCAAGAAGAAGAAAACAATGTGATATCAACTACAAGTGAAGCCTCACAGACAAATGCCAATTGGATCCAAGGCCATCAAAAATTCCTAGAAGAGATAAAGAGGGAAAAAGTGGGAAAAAATGAATGATGTAAGAAAATTATGAAAAGAAAATTAGCAACTTGATAAAAGAAGCACAAAAATTCATGAGAAAATTATTCCTTTTAAAAGCAAAAAGACCAAATGGAAAAGTAGTTAAGAAGTATACATAGACAGAGAGCATAAATTTGAGTTGATTATGTTTTGTTGCTTTCAAAAAAAGAGAATATAAAGGTGAGAAAGAGGGATACACAGGATAAGAGAGAAGAACAAAGTAAAGTGGGCAGATTTTCTAACATAAAAAGCATGGTAGGAAAAGTTTTCATAGTATAGGAGAAAAGTGGGGGACTGGCAATGCTCGATCCTCGTGGTTGAAGGAATTGGTTCAAAGAGTGAAGAATACATAGATACATGTGTTGAACATAGAAATCTCTCTTGCTCAAAGAGGGAAAGGAAATAAGAGTTCAGGGGGAATGCTAATGGAAAGGGTGGATTAGGTAGAAGAGGCAAAGATGAGAAGCTCAAAAGATTTTTGAGCAGGGATAGGATTTAAAAAAAGAGAGAGAAGGTTAAATGGAGGAAAATGGTGTGGAGGAAAGATCACAGTTTGCGATTATAATTGTGAATATGAGCTAACTCATAGAATAGAAGCAATTGCAGAATGAATCAGAAAAGAAACCATAATTCAGCAATATGTTGCATACTTGTACACACTTGGCACAGAAAGATACTCACACAGAATTGAAATGAATGGCTGGTCCAGGATCTATTAAGCTTCAGCTGAACAAAGAAGGAAGATATAACAATCATGATTTCAGAAAAAGCACAAACAAAAATCTAATTGAAAGAGCTAATCAGGGAACCTACATTTAGGTAAAAGGTACCATAGACAATGAAATAATATTTAAAAATTTTATAGCAAGTTCCTCTGATAAAGGCCTTATCTCTCAAACATATGGGGAACTGAATCAAATTTATAAAAATCAAAGTCATTTCCCAACTGATAAATGGTATAATGATATAAACAAGCAGTTTTCCAAAGATAAAATCAATGCTATGTGTAGTCATATGAAAATTCTCCAAATTATTATTGATTAGAGAAAGACAAACTTAAATAAATCTGAGGTGTCACCTCATATCTATTGGAAATGAAAAACTAAATGGGATGAGAGAAAATAATTACCTTAATGAATCATTGATGGAATAATGAGTTTTTCAACCATTTTGGAAAACATTTTGGAACTTTGCTTAAAGGGCTATAAAACTGTACTTACTCTTTGATGTAGCAATACCATTACTAGATCTGTATCCCAAAGAGATAAAAGAAAAAGGAACAAGACTTAAGTATACAAAAATATTTTTAGCAGCTCTTTTGTGGTAGCAAAGAATTACAAATTTAGGGAATGACCAAAATGCATTGCAAATTGAGGGAATAGTTTAATAAGTTGTGACATATGATTGTGATAGAGTGCTCTTGCACCATAAGAAATGACAAGGTGGGGGTGGCTAGGTGGCATAGTGGATAAAGCACCGGCCCTGGAGTCAGAAGTACCTGGGTTCAAATCTGGTCTCAGACACTTAATAATTACCTAGCTGTGTGGCCTTGGGCAAGCCACTTAACCCCATTTGCCTTGCAAAAAAAACTAAAAAAAAAAAGAAATGACAAGGTGGAATGGTTTCAAAAAAAATTGGTGAGACCTATCTGAACTGATGGAAAGTGATGTATGAATGGGGAGATCATTGTGCATGGCAACAGTAAAGTTGTAATGATGATGAACTTTGAAAGAATTAGCTACTCTGATCAATAAAATGATTCAATTCCAAAGGACATGTGATAAAAAAATGCTATCCACCTTTAGAGAGAGCACTGTTGAACTGAGTGAAATTTGAAATATAATTTTCTCATTTTTAAAAAATTTTGTATGATAGAACTAATGTGGAAATATATTTATCATGATTTCACATATATAATTAATAACATATTGTTCACTATCTCAATGGATGGTGGGGTGGTTTGGAAGGAAGGAAGAAAAACTAATTCAAAATTAAAAAAGAAAATAATGTTAAAAATAAATATTTTTTGAAAGACAAAAATTCAAAATTTTACAAACATTTTCTAATTTAAGCCACACAACAAGTCTGTGTTCTACAGTTTTATTCCCATTCTACAGATGAGTTCCAAACAGGTTAAATGACTTTTCTATGGAATACCAAGTAAATTTATAAGGTGAGGTTTGTATCCAGAGCTTCTATATATGTTCAATACTTTATTCATTATACCAGAATGACCTCCTGTTTGTTAATGTTTACTTTGGCAGAGTTATACTTTGAGTCTTCAGGAGGTGTAATGAGGTTAAAAATATATGGCATTAACCTCAAAAGCACACTGAAGGAAACTGTGGTATATGATTGGTAAATAACAATGAGGTTGGAGGAACTCAATTTTACCTTTTTGAATTGGGGCAATTAAGGACAATGTAATCTCACTGGAAAAGCAGGAGGTTGAATAACTATTTGGATATGTGGTAGACTTTAGGTAGGGTTCTTTTGAATAATTTTGCTATTCTAATTCTATGGTTCTTTGAATTAATATATAATCTTATAAAACACAACTATGTGCTGTGTTAAGTGTAAGGGATATAAAGTAGAAAACAAAAATGGTTTCTGTTCTTAAGGAATTTATGTTTTAATGGGCAAAGTAGTCAGTTAAACACTCAGGTTTGAAGCTAGGGAAAAAGATGAGAACTAGAGTAATAAGGATAGATTGAATTAGGCTAAATGAGGGAAAGACATTTAAGATAGTATGGGGGAGACATTTAAGGTGTCAAAGAGGGATGGAAAAGTACAAGATATATTTATATGATAGAATGTGGAGGGAAATAGTTAAAGACAATTTTAGCCCTAATATGCTCTTTTTCTAGACTTGGAAATTAATAATAGAAAGTCAGACAATTGCAAAGCCTCACTTGAAATTAAACTTACAGCTTTGAAGTGACTCAGGTTGTTTGAGCTACACAGCTTTCCCTAGATATATTCTCCATTTGGAGCCAGGAGCAAATCAATTCTATGTGAAGATATTTAAAGATTGGGAGCTGTCATGACAAAAAAATGACTGAATAGACAATTTGGGATAGGTAGGAACTCAAGTATTCCCAGAAGGGGTTACTCTATGATGATGATGATGATGTTGATGATGATGCTTATCCTTCATTCTTGAAGATCATGTTATCGGGAAGGTGAGGCAATGACAGGCACATGAATTGAATCTGAGTAAAGGGGTGCTGTACTAAATCACCAGCCTTACTTTCCCCTCCAGAGTCATCTGGAATGATCAGATTTGGATCAGGATGACTGAAATTGGCCCTGGATGCAAGGTAATCAGAGTTAAGTGACTTGCCCATTTAATAAGTTAATACACACAGTTAATAACACACAGTTAATAAGTATTACATTTTTGAAATCAGATTTGAATTCAGTTCCTCCTGACTCTGACACCATTGCTTTATCTACTACATCATCTAGCTTCTCTTTACTCTATGAAATGGAAGGAGAAATTAGTGAAATTCACTTATATAGATTTTTGAGAGAAGCAAAACAAAAGGCATTTTTAGTTTGAGATTCAAGTACCAAGTCTCATAGAACCATATCTTCCAACTAGAGACTTGATTTACTAATGAAATAGCAATGTAATCTAGATAAGTGGTTAACTTCTCTCTCCTCTAGAATTTCTTTCCATCTGTAAAATAAAGGAATTGAACCAGATTTCTTCCAGTTTCTTTCCAGATTTCAGATTCTATACATATTTATATATTGTAGTTTTACTTCCTATTGTTACTGTCTTTATAATTTTAGTACTGTTGATGATGGCAGAGGGAATATAAGATAGAGGAAAAAGATGATTTTTATTTCTTATTTAAATGAAGGTCATTTTAGCTCTTCACAGTAGGAAAAGATGGGCTGTAAAATTTATTAAATTTGTAAAAATTACTAGTCTTTTTAATAAACTACTGCAAAAACCTTGAATTCCTTACTATTTTAAAAGTTCAAAAAAATCAATATATTAAATTTTCTTTGGATAGATTGCTTTAGTCACTTGAGTGTTTGGCTCTGTGTATTTTCCTGGGGCTGGGAAGATGAAAAGCGAGATTACAGGGATAAAATTTTAAGATCCTTGACAAATACATAGGAAACAAAAATATAATTTAATTTATATCTGTGGTTTGGTTTCCATATGTAAAACTTTCCTTTGACAAAACATGTGCAATGTCTTTGTTATTCTTTAGAACTTTCATTTTAAGAATAAATCTATATAAAACATTTTTGTAGGATCTTTCTACTATTTGAATTAAATAGACTCATATGGTAAATGTTCTTAAAGGAGTATTCTCTATTTCTGTCGTTTATCTTTCCTTTCCTTTCTCCCTACTCTTTTCCCCCTCTCTGGATTACCCCCCCCTTTCCCCCTCACACCCCCTGTTTTTCTCTTTGGCATTCACTATGCTGTTAACTGCTTTGGAATTTATTCTTCTCATATGCCCATCTCATTGATGATTATATTGCATGTAACTGTGCCATTAAATGTACTGTATCTTGCCTATTTTATGCATAAGTTAGTATGCTTTCAAGACCTTTATTTGATTTAGTTGCCTATTTAGCTTGATGTTTTGTTGATGACAGATTTTACTAGCTTGCCAAGAGACTAGATGGTATTGTTAATGTAGTCATCTTGTCTGTAACTTTATTTGTCTCGAGTAGCTAATCTGCTTTTGTTTCCACTTTGTCCTTTAAATTTAATCACTGTTCTTATAAATGTTTGAGTACAGGATGAGTTCATAAGACTGAACCAGGCACCATTTCCAAAATATTGTCTTGACTTTATAGGACTATTTCCTTTTTATAAAACTTATTAGTTTGAGTGTATCAGGCCCAGAAGGATTTCTTCCAACTGTCTAATAGATTATTTATTTCTTCATCTTATTTTTTAAGTAAAAAACAAAACAAAAATCAACCCTGTGAATAAATATAGATTTTCCATGAGCAAATTTTTTTTGATATCCTTTGAATTGGTACCCGCTTTTTACTTTTCAGAGGTAGCAAGAAAAAAATGTTATTTATTTAGGATTGAGTGACACTGAAGATTTCTCCTGACTAGATTCAGCTTTGCAGTTTGTGCATGAGCAAGACTAGAAAGAGTCTTTTAACAGTGACTAATGTTGAAAATACAGATATATTTGATATCACTCAAAGAAAGATAGTGCTTTAACACAGTACACTTCTGTCTTTTTACTTAAAACTTTCATAAACCCATCATCAGCAAATTTATTTCAAGGGAAAGAATAGGAACAAAGATGCACATATCATGTAGCATGATATAAAGACAAGAATATTAAAAGAGAATTCTTTCTAATGTTTAGATGTTTAATGTAGGAGTTTTAAAATAACCCATGAATTATTTATTTCTTTATTTTTTAAAGAAAAAAATAGCAAAAGATGGATTCAAAAGAAGGGAGGAACCCATAATAATGGTTTCAGAATGGTAAGACTAGTACTTTGAAGCAGACTTGTGAAAAAATGCTAACTTAATAAAAAAGGACCTTTTCCTAGTGTAAGTGGAAGGACAAAAATCTGAAACTCTTTTTGAAGAAGTGGAAGTTAGAAGGAAGAGTTTCTTTTCTTACAAAGTGGGATGATGACAGCTCCACAGGAGCAGTTGAATGAGAGCTCAGAAGAAGCCACTCATTCATTGAGACTGTCTCTTTTTGATGAGTTTAAAATGATGGACATGTGTATTTTCCTTCTAGGAGTCATAGCTAATGACATCCTGAAAAACCACTAGTTACTTTTGATGGTTTACCTCTGTATAAAGTAGTGATAGAAAGCAATCTTCCTATTCTTTTCTTAAAATTTGGATTAAATTATTTTCTGTGAACAAATATCTATTTTTCTCTTCCTTTTTACATCTCTCCCCTTTGGAAAAAATGTCTAAGTCAATCCTTGTAACAAATATTAATAGCTAAATAAATGGAATTCTGTATTGGTCACATCCAAGAAAGTTTGTCTTCATGTTCATCCTGAGTCCATCACCTATCTGTTATGGATGGGGTGGGTAGTATGCTTCATTAGTGATTAGTCATTGCAAGGATAAGAGTTCTTAAGTCTTTTAAAGTTGCTTTTTTTTACAGTATTTTTATACAGTTATAAGTTATAGTACTGGTATCAGAAGGCATTTGTAAAGGATTACAGTCTTGGGAAAACACTGAAGATCTTAGAAACATTGTTAAATTTTCCTATTTTCAATTTTTTACAAGAGGGAACTGCTACAAAAAATTTTTCAGTTAGAAAGCACAGCTTATCCTGTTGTATGTTGCATTGGTCAGAAGCTATTAGGGATAACATTTTAAATTCTACATGCCACATTTTAAAATGAAAATGGATAAAGTTAAAATTATCTAGAGGGTGACAAAGAAAAAGGAGGAAGGCTGTGTCTGAAATTCATGTCAAAGATGAAAGTATTAGAAGAAATAGGGATGTCTGCTCTAGAAAAGAAAAGTTTTAGACAAGACAAGTAGACATAATTGTCTCTATATATATGCGAGGAGCTGTCAAATTGAAGAGGTCTTGGACTATTCTGTATTCTTGATTAGTGGTTCTTACCTTGGAGTCTGTGAACTTAAAAAATGAATAATTATACTTCAATATAACAAATGTCTTAAAATTTTTATGTATTTCATTTTATGCATTTAAAATATTATTCTAAGAAGAGATCTACAGACTACTAGATTTTCAAAGGGTATATGCTCAAAGTAATTCTCTATCTTCTCTCTAACAGCATTTTATTTTTGAAATTTATATAACTTTATTATACATTTAAAAGGAATAACAAGTTGTACATAATAGATTTATAGTTTCACATATAATAGTTTTTTTCTATTTTTAAAATTTATTTTACAATTACATACAAAGATAGTTTTCAACTTTTATTCTTTTGTTAGCTTTTGAATTCCACATTTTCTACTATTCTCCCTTCCCATGGCAGCAAACAATTTGATATAGGTTGTACATGTACAATCATGTTTAACATATTTCCATATTAGTCATCTTGAGAAAGAAGAATTAGAACTAAGAAGAAAAAAAGCATGAAGAAGAAAGAAAAAATGTAAAAGGAGTTTTTAAAATGAACATAGTATGCTTTGTTCTGCATTTAGACTCAGTAGTTTGTTCTCTGTATGTGTATGGAATTTTCCATAGCAGGTCGTTTAGGATTGTCCTTGATCACTGAACTGCAGAGAGAAGTTACCTCTTTCATAGTTGATCATCTCACAGTGATGTGTTAATGGGTACAATGTTCTCCCGATTCTACTCACTTCTATCAGCATTAGTTCATGTAAGTTTTTTTTCCATATCTTTTATGAAATCAGGCCATTCATGATTTCTTACAGAACATTAATACTCCATAAACCATTCACATACCAAAAGCTTGTTCAGCCATTCCTTAATTGATGGGTATTATAAGGATTATTACACAAAATTTCACAAATATTTCTAATAGTCAGCCTCATCCTAACAATGTCCTTCTCCTATTTTATTCCATTTAATTAGATCTATTTTTTATTTTGCTTTGTCTGATGTCAGGATTACTTCAGCTGAAGCATAATATAATCTGCTTCAGTTTTTTACCTTCACCCTGTATGTATCTCTCTTCTTCAAATGTGTTTCTTGTAAACAATATATTGTAGATTCTGTTTTTTAATCCAATCTGCTATCCACTTCTGTATTATGGAAGAGTTCTTTCTATTCACATTCACAGGTCAGGTTACTAATTCTGTATTTACCTCCATCCTATCTTTCCCCTCTTTTTTCTTTTTTCTCTCTTTTCTTTTTAGCCCTCTTCATCAGTGTTTTGCTCTAACTGCTGCCTCAAGCTGCCCTCTCTTCTATCAGTTCTCTTCACTTTCCTTCTCTCTTTCATCTTTAACTTATTTTTTTTTACTTTTACTTTTACTTCATCTCTAACTGTATTTTACTTTTCCCTTCCCTTTTATCATTCTCATCTTCTCCTTTCTTTCCCCTTTCCCTTCTACTTCCTGGTAGGGTAGGATAAATTTCCAAACCCAATTACCTTTCTGAAGCAAATCTCTTAAGAGTAAAAGTTACTCCGTACTCACACCCTTCCTTATTTCCTTTTACTATAATAGGTCCTTTGTGCCTCATCATGTGGCTTTATTTATCATCTAATGCCTTCTCACAATATAATTCTCTTTTTCAGGTCTTCATGGTTTTATTCTACCTACACCCTCTGTCAAAGCATATTCTTTTTATCTATCCTGATAGAATTACAATTCCCAAGGGTTATTTGATTCATTGATTGATTTATAAGCTTCATCACATCATAATCCCTTCAGGTGTTCCATTAGAAATATAATTCTTAAGACCCATAAACATCATCAAATTATAATTAATTTATAACTACCTCTTTCCATGTACTTTCCCTTTAACTGTCCCAATAGAAATACAATCCCCAAAAGTTAAAAGTTTTGATCATATCATAGTCAATTTCTACCCACCCCTTTTGTCTAAGAATGCTCCTTTCAACTGTCCTAAGAGAAATATAATTCTCAGGAATTACAGATCTTGTCTTTTTGTTTAGGAATGTAGACAATTTAGTCTTAGTGACTACCATTCCCCCCCTTTCTCTTTTTAATACATTTCTTGAGTCTTGTACTTGAAGATCAAAATTTTATATTCAGTTCTACTCTTTTTATTTTGAAATATTTTGAAAGAGCTCTATTTCATTGAAAATCCATCTTTTCCCCTGAAACAATATGCTGAATTTTTCAGGGTAGTTTGCCTAGGGCCTTGCCTATGATTCAGTTGCTCCTGTTTGTTCCCTACATTAGGATAGCAACCCAGTCCTGCCTAATGCACCAGTATTCCTGAGGGTCAAACTTTGTCTTCTGAGCTTGGGTTGCAAGCCTGCCTCGCTATTCCCTTGCTGAGCCTGGACCCAAGCTGCCCTGTGGCCAAGAGACTTCCTCCCAGCCAAGCTGGGATGTACTCCCCCTTTACCCATGTGAGAAAGACCTTTGCTGAAGTTCCTCCATGATGTCTTGAGTTGAGAACTTGTTTCACTCTTGTTTTAGTGTGTTCTCTAGCTTTAAGTTCTGATAAGAGACTTCTTCAACACTGGTTAGGGAAAAACTCCAGAAGCTTCCTATCTTTGAGCCACCATCTTGGCTCCATCCTAGAAGTCCTTATCTCACAGTATTTTTAAAAATTCTTCTTGTTTTATATTGTATTTGTCTATGTATCCATCATCTCCCCTACTCAATTTTAAATTTCTTCAGGACCAGAAGACTTATTTTATTTCATCTTTATTTCATCAAAAGCCTAAACATTAGGCTTTTGGAAAATGTTTGATGAATGGTCTCTAAATTTACATATTATTTTATAGTATAGTTTATGTTCCACTATTCATACTCAGTTTTCTTTGTAGCATCCAGTAACCTCATTTGGTGTAGGCATGTGTAATGGGCTGGTTCTGACTCTGAATAATTCTCTGATAGTTCAGGTGCAAAATTAAAATCATACAAGATATGCATTATTCATGTAACACTAAGCAAAATTTTTATGTTGCCATAGCAGAGGAAGAAAGTTCAGAGCAGAGAAGAAAGGTTTTCATCCAGGATAAAGAGTAGATTCAGTTGGTCATAGCTTTCTATCTTGTTTATACTGCTAGTCTGTATAGGCTGAAATTTCAGGGAAAACTTACAGCTTCTTTGTCTTATCTGATTTGTACCTAGATGACCAGGAAGCCCAAACCTTAGTCCTCAGAGACAATCAAATCTCAAGCACTACTTCGAAATCTTTTAGGGAAAAACTAACCCAATTTTCAAAGGAGGAGACTTCAGATATTGCTCCAAGCAAAGAACCAAAATAATTCTATAAATAAAATCATCATAATCTTTATAATTACTTTTAGAGAAGAGATCTAGGTTAGAATGCAAGTCAAAGAGAAATTTCCAATGGATAATAAGTGTTCCTTTTTCTGGATGACATTGTATTGATTTCATGTAACTGTAAAAAATGAAGATTTCCTAAATGAGATACATAATTTTTCAAAAGAGTTTCTTGTAATTATTTGCCAGAAAAGCTATGTATAAAAAGAATGTCTTCTTCATTCAACAGTAAGCAATGATCAGGGGAAAGAGCAGTGAATTAGGATTCAGGGGCCCTGCATTCAAATTCTGTCTTTGATGTTTACTATTTATAAGATTTTAGGCAAGTCACTTCACTTTTCTTGAGTCTTAGATTCCTCATCTGTAAAATAAGAGTTTGCACCAGATGGTTTCTGACTTCTGTTCTATCTCCAGAGCTGTAGCTCTTTACCCTTGCTTGTTGTCCAGTATATAATATGCAATTGGATTAGCAATCTAGATATCTAGAGTATCTATAGGTACATCTATCTGTCTGTGTATCATCTATCTAGACAGCACAGTGGATAGAGCACTGACCTTGGAGTCAGGAGGAAGGGAGTTCCAATCCAACCTCAGACTCTTGGTACTCACTAGCTGTGTGACCTTGGACAAGTCACATAACCCTGATTGTCCCACATCCAAGGTAGTCTCCAGTCATCCTGATTCATATCTGGCCATTGGTCCCAGATGACTCTGGAGGAGAAAGTGAGGCTAATGACTTATCACAGCATCTCCTAACTCAAATCCAATTATGTACTTGTCATGACATCACCTCCCTGATGTCATGGGCTTCTTCAAGAGCAAAGGATAAAACATCATCATCTATTTATTTTTGTTTAGGCATTTCAAATGAATAATGAACTGGTCTCAGAATTGAAGAGAAGGAATTGCCTTTGAGAACTTCCATTCTGTTTTTAGTGATCTGAAATACCTTCCAGAAAGAAAAGTAACAACATTATTCCAGTCATGTTATTTTACTGTGAGCCACGAAGTACTACAATCTCTAAAGAACTGAGGTTGAGAATTTGTCCAAAAGACAATGGAGATGCACATGATAATTGTAAACAGACTGGAACATGCAAACAAACAAGGACTTAGAAAGGAAAATCATTGTAAAGGACAGTGTCAAAGAAACATATAAAATAAAATGAGCTGGTAAAGTGGAGAGAGTGAAAGAAAGTCAGTGTGTATTCCATTAGAATCCTCATGTCAAGAAAATGTAAGGAACCCTTTCTTTTTCTACCCCACTACCCTAGGCACATTTGACAAAACTCCATTTTACATTATAGAAGGAAATGTGAAAGAGGATTGTATAAGATGTAAGCAATATCTCCATCAGTGGTAACATTGATTCTTTGAGTAATTGGAGATTTTTATTTATGTGTATTTATATTGTCTGTATATATATATATATATATATGTTAGAAAATATTTGTCATATATTCAATTTGAACCTCTAGCCAGTTCTTCTTTTCCCCTTTCCTGTGCCAGTGGATCATCTTTCTAATTTTATTATAGAGGACACAGGAAAGTGAAATTGTCTGCCTTAGGAAAACTTGGCTGCATCAAAGCTACTCTGTTAAGATAGTAATGCTTTACTGATGAGAATAATTTGCTCTAGGTTTATTTTATTTAATACAAGATTGTGCTATTTATTTGAGTAAATACAAGGTTGTCTTTGGTTATAATCTCTAGCTTTATGTTATTAATTGATAAGTACTGATGATCTCTGATATATCTGAGAATAAATCAAATTCGTATTCTTATAGAAGAATAGAAATGACTATGCTAATTATAACTGACATTTATATAACCCTCTAAAACTTACATGGTACTTTCTATAAATTGTCATTTGAGTTTGACAGCAACTCCATAAAATAGATACTGTAAAACATGATTTCCAATTCATAGAGGAGCAAATTGAGGTTCCAAGAAGTTGGAATTTGCCCATGATCATTCAGGTGGTGATCATCCACAAAAGGATCTGAACTCAGGTCTTTTTAAGTTCAAATATGGCACTCTGACCATTATACAACACAACACATTGTTTTTGTTATTGTGTTGATGTTGACTTAAATATCTATCAGGATGGAATTGCCGCATACTTCTGTCTCTGTACTTGATGACTTTTGCCTCTGCTTTGTGTTGAATGACTTCTTTTCTGGTTCACCATCACTCCTTCTAGAATAAGAAGTTGCTGATCCTTCAAGGGTCCTATGTTCACTTCTATGGAAAACATTTCACTATTGGCCTAAGTCCAAAGGTTCTATCTCTTTGCAGAGTTTCAAGTCCTTCCTCTTCTGTTACATTCTTTAGCCTTCCAACCTCTTGCTATTTCGGTTAGAATTTTTTCCTGCCTCTCAATTTCTTTAAAAAATCCTTTAAAACATTTCACCTGTTTTTTTTCCAAGGAGCTCTTTAGTCTCTCAGAGAACTTGAAGAGGGGAGAGATATTCCTCATGCCCCTTTACTTTCTATAATGGGGAAATTAACTTTAATTTTGAAACAACATACCTACTTTTGGAATTGAAGGAATAAAAATAAATATATAACACTTTTTACAGGACATTTTAAAATTCTCTTTAGTTTCCATAATTGCTGGAAGTAAAGTCCTTAACTATTTGTTATTCTCATAGACAAGTTCCATTGACAACAGCCAGTTTATTTCACTGGGGCAGAGAAGTGGTGGTGGGGTATCTGAGGAATAGATACTGAGTCAAGATTTCTTAATGGGAGTGATTTTCTTCCAAAAGAGTGTTGGTTTGGTCAACTGACCTTTATTTATAAATAGATTTCTGTTGACTTCTAAACCAAACAGAAGCTACCCTCAATTACTGTTCTGAGAATTCTACTCCTATCCTCTTTTCATCTTTAGCTACTTCTCTCTTTATTCCTTTCCTCATTGATTAAAATCACCTTCCATTTGCTTTATCTCTGTTTTGACTTATAAAAGTAAAATTAACCAGATTGTCCAGGATGTTACTAAGGTATAGAAAACTGAATTGATTTGGTAAGACATAACTACATAAGCCTAGGAAACTGATCATGCACAGGAAAACAAATAGGAAATGGTGATGTTGTTTTTGTTTTCTAAAAAAGACTTTGGATTCAAATGCCTACAATTAGTATGTCATTAAGATGTTGTCATTTTTAAATCTGAGTAGCAGAATGTTTGCTTTTATTTTAAAATTCTTTATATTTATATTAAGACTATCAATATCTGTTATATAAAACTTGCTATTCATATATGATATATGCAGGTATATTATATATAAACATAATATATATTTATTTCTGCATAATCATTTAAAATCTATTCTATTGTATTTGTTTCCTTCCTTTCTATTCTCAGTGCATTAAAAATAATTCAAATGAGTCTCTCTTCTCTCTCTCTCTCTCCCCGCCCCCAACAAGACTATAGCTAGCTCATCTTTTTTCCCAACTTTTCTTTGGAAAAAAAATAACAAAACCCAACCCAATCCTTGTACCAAAAATAATTAAGTAAAATATTCATACATTTGCCAAACATATATCATTCAGATTGCACTTTGAATCTAGTCTTTAACTTCTCTATTATCAGTTAGGTAGAATGCTTCTGGTGTCATTGTTAGTTATTGCACTGATAGATTTCCTAAGTCTTTCCAAGTTACTTTTCATTATAGTATTATTGATAGTACATATGTGCTTCCTCTGATTTTGTTTTTACAAAATGTTTTATTAATAGATTTTTGTTCCAGTAAATGCATATCTTTATATAAACTAAGAAAACGTACTTTATGGGTCTCATATCAAATCTCCCTCCCTACTTAATTTTCTCTTAACATACTCAAACATTTCTAAGACATATGGTAAATAACTAAGCTTCTGATTTCAAAAATCTCTGGTTGTAATGTCATGTGAGTTGTATTAACTCTAACCCTGAATGCTGGCTAATGTCAATGGCAAGAAAGAAAAATTTAAAAAGTTAATGAATTTTAATTCCCAAAGCAAATTATTTAATGAATTGTACCTAGATTAGAATTTAGGAAAATGTTGACTGACCTTGACTCTTTGTGATGAAATAGAAGACCTGGAAATCCACTCATTTTCATTGATAAATGGATTGTGATCAAAATGAAACCTTAACTTTTAACAAGCAATTAACTTGAGAATCGAAGATGTAAAACAATTGAGGAATCTTATTGTTTTCTTCCCTGGTTTCTTTATGTGTCATTTAGTGATAAATCTTTTTGTCTTTCTTTTTAGTGAAAGAACAAGCACACACAAAGAGTATATACATGTGTGTGTAGCATGACTTGGAATATATATATATATATATATATATATATATATATATATATATATCTGTTCAACTTTGCTATTATGTGAGCCACATCATTCTATTTTGTCCATAAAGATTTCATAAGATCATAGAATAGTGAGAGGGAAGAAATTATCTGGTCCAGCTCTCTCATTTTACAGGTCCCAGGACTCCAGATTTAGTTAGTGCTTGTCCCATTACTTCATGGAAGACTTGGCCAGATGTCTTGCTAAAATATAGATTCACTATGTATATGACAGTCTCCTGATTTCCCAGGCTAGTTCCCTTGTCACTACAGTAAGAAAAAATTATTCTGGCATGATTAGGTGTGAATGAATCTATCCTGTCTGATTTGTATATGGAGAAGGGTCAAAGACTTTATTTTGAGATTGTAAATATACCTGGGATTGGTGTTATGTGATTTTTTTTCCTGCTGAACCTAGAAAAAATTTAAGACAGGTTTAAATTGAACTTTAAAGAATTAAAGGTCCCATATTTGTGTAAATGGAACAGTGGGACCAGAGAAAGGTGAACAGAGAACAGAGAAAGGACTAATTCCCCAATAAGATATCCCTAGGATAGAGATTACCCTAGTTAGTGAGAGTAAAGAAATTTTCCTAACTGGAGAAGTGGCTAATAGTACATATAGATTTGGCTTTAAGTTAAACTCCCAAGAAATTCATTATAATTGACTCATTATTATAATTATAATTAATTATAATAATTATTATCATTATTGGTTTTCGAAAGGCAATGAGGTTAAGTGACTTACCCAAGGTCACACAGCTAGGTTATTTAGTATTTAGTTATTAAGTATCTGAGGTTAAATTTGAACTCAGGTCCTTCTGACTCCAGGGCCAGTGCTTTATCCACTGTGCCACCTAGCTGTCCCTAATCATAACTGACTCTTGTAATTTTTAAATTTGTCAACTTCTATCATCCTTGTTTGGTTTTTATGTCACCTTGTGCTACCAGATATAGAATTAATTGTTTTATACTAAATCTTCCATTACTTGTAGATCTCTTTTCAGTGCCACTTGAGGAGTCATATTAATAGTCAGAGGTTAATATTGATGAAAAATAGATTTTTTAAAAATTAGAAAATACATCTTTTAGGAGTATAAATAACATTCTAGCTGGACATAAGGCTGGAAAAGAGTATATTTAGTATAATAAAGAAAATTGATGCTCAGATGAAAAAACAGATTTTTTTTTCTTTTTCTTTTTCAACTTCTGAAAGAGTAAGTGTATTTGAACAAAGTTTGGATAAATAATCAGATGTGGAGGCACATGCCTATAATCTCATATTCTAGGGAGACTGAGATTGGCAGACTTTTTGAGTTGGGAGTTCTGAGTTATAGTGGGCAATGCTGGTAAGTTAGTACTCTCAATTTGGCATTAATGATATGTGCCCCTGGGAGCTGGAGAACACCAAGTTCCCTAAGAATGGGTGAACTTACCTAGGTCAGAAATACGGCAGATCAAAACTTGCTTGGTGATCAGTGCTCTAACTCTAGCTCTTTCAGAATGGGTGATAGTAAGACAACCTGTCTTTTCAAATAAATACATATATAAATAAATTTTGTTGTAAAAAGCTTTTCTTTTTGGACATGCAAAGGCAATTTACAGATGAGGGATTCATGAAAAATTGCTATAAATCATTACTTATTAGAGAAATGCAAATTAAAGCTTCTTTGAGGTACCACCTCACACTTCTCAGACTGGCTAATATGAGCAGAAAGGGTAATGATCATTGTTGGAAGGGTTGTGGGAAATCTGGGACACTATTACATTGTTGGTGGAGGTGTGAACTCATCCAACCTTTTCTGGAGAGCTATTTAGAACTATGCCCAAAGGGCAACAAAAATGTGCATTCCCTTTGATCCAGCACTACCAATACTGGGTCTATACCATGAAGAGATGATGAAAGGGGTAAAAACATCACTTGTACAAAAATACTCATAGCAGCCCTGTTTGTGGTGGCAAAGAACTGGAAATCAAGTAAATTCCCTTCAATTGGGGAATGGCTTAACAGATTGTGGTATATGTGTGCCATGGAACATTATTGTTCTATCAGAAACCAGGAGGGATGGGAATTCAGGGAATCCTGGAGGGATTTGCATGAACTGATGCTGAGTGAGATGAGCAGAACCAGAAAAACACTGTATACCCTTAACAGCAATATGGGGGTGATGATCAACCTTGATGGAATGACTCTTTCCATCAGTGCAACAATCAGGGACAATTTGGGGCCGTCTGCAAAGGAGAATACATCTGTATCTAGAGAAAGAACTATGGAGTTTGAACAAAGACCAAGGACTATTACCTTTAATTTAGAAAAAAACAAACCTGATATCTTATTGTCTGATCTTACTATCTCTTATACTTTATTTCTCTCTCATCACATTCAATTTAGATCAAGGTATACCGTGGAAACAATGTAAAGACTGGCAAATTGCCTTCTGTGGCGGGGGGGGGAGTAAGATTAGGGGAAAAATTGTAAAACTCAAAATAAATAAAATTTTTAGGTACCCCCAAAAATCTTCTCTTTTTGTTTTGAAAAATATTCAATCTTTTCAAGGTAGTGAATACTTTAATAGAATTAATATCAGGATATGCTCTACATAAATTTAATAAAATATATTTTGTCTTATTTTCCTTTCTGGTGGGCAGAACATACTTTAAGATGTTTGAAATGAAGGAAAAGACATGGTCTTTGATTCTAAAAGAGCCTGTCATTGAAAATTTTTGTTGTTCAGTTTTTCAGTTAGGTTTGACTCTGTGATCTCATTGAGGGTTTTCTTAGCAGAGATACCAGAGAAATTTGCTGTTTCCTTATGCAGCTTATTTTAAAGATGAGGAAACTGAGGCAAATTCAGTTAAGTGACTTGTTCAAAGTCACATAGCTAATAAGTGTCTGGCCTATCTTAAACTTAGAAAGATGAATCTGCCTGACTCCAAGCTGGTTGCTCTATTCACTGTGTCAGCTAGCCACCCTATAATGTTCTTATTGTTAATTGTTGTTTCATGTCCAACTCTATGTGATGCTATGAACTTATTATCCATTGGATTTTCTTGGCAAAGATACTGGAGTGATTTGCCATTTCCTTTTTCAGTTTGTCCCCATTTTATAGATGAGGAACTGAGTCAAACAGTTAAGTGACTTGTTTAGGGTCACATATCTAACATGTGTGTGTGTATGAATTTGGATTTGAATTCAGATTTTCCTGACTCTAGCCTGTATGCTTTATATCCCTATAATACCCAACTGCCTCATCATTGAATATGTTTATATATGAATTTTGAAACTTGTATTTTTAGTCACAAGTTTTAAACTCTGATAATGTTATCCCTCTTCAGCCTTGTACTTTTATTTAATTTTCTACACATATCTTTCCTCTATCTTGCTTCACCCTCCTCCTTAGGTCAGGGTTCCTCCTGACTTAGTCTTTTGGTCTTATTAACTTCTATTTTCTGTACCTGAATTTTGTAAGAATTCTGCCTTCTCTTTAATACATCCTCTATATGTGAAAATGAGCAGATATTTTAATAGAGAGTGATTATGGTGTATAGCATAAGAAAATTAGGTGGTACTCTGGATAAATCACTGGATCTGAAGTCAAGTTGACCTGAGTTTAAAATCTGGCCCCAGACCCTGATTAGCTAGGTTATCTTTTCCAAGTCACTCAATTTTTTTTTGGCTTTAGATTCCTTATCAGAAAATGGGAATAATAATAGCATCTACCTCTCAGGGTTGTTGTGAGTATCAAATGAGATAATAATGAGTTTCAGAATGGGAGAAGGTGAGGGGCAATGAGCATTCATTCTCATCAGAAATGATCAGAGAGGAAATAACATACACACACACACAAATAGTATTTAGATACTCTATAAACATATGCTATATATATATATATATATATATATATATGCTATATATGTTTATATGTAGGATGATATTTTAATAAAACAATTTACATATTAAGTCTAGTATTTAAATTAATTTAAAACCTACATATTTGATATCTAGGCAAAATGCTGTATAAAATTTGAAAAGTTCCTAGTTTCATTCAAAACTCAGCTCAAAAACTATCTCTCACACAATTCAGTGTAGTGTAGGCATTTGAAGTCAGAAGGATTTGAATTTGAAGTCTATCTGGCTCTGCCTCTTATGGCCTATGTGTGTCCTTGGATGAATCTTTTCACTTCTCAGATAACCCAGCTATAATAAGGAGTTTGAACTTGACCAAAAGTCCTTTTCAATTCCATGTCTCTGATCCTATGAAGTCTTTCTTGATTCTCCAGCTGTTAATGCCCGACCAACAAATAATTTTGTACTTTTTAATTTATCATTATGTGTAGACATGTTTCTTTCTATCAATTAAAATTTCTTTAAGGGAAGAATCTATTTATTTATTCATCCATTCATTCATTTACTTATTTATTCATTTGTTTGTTTATTTATTTGTCTTTGGAGCCCTCATTCTTAAGTACCTGGAACATAATATATTTCTAACAAATTCCTGTTGATTGAGGGAAAGATCAATTTCAACTGGTGAAAGGAGTTGCTGTGGGAGACAAGGTCAGAAAGAGGACTTTATGAAGTTAGGCCTTGAAGGAAGGGGGAGACCTCAGCAAAAGAAGATGGGGGGCTGTCCATTTTAGGCAAGGAGTACAGTGTGAACAAAACCATGGGAAAGAACAGTATTCAAAAAAAGGAACTCAAAATGTAGTAATTTGGTAGAAATTTGTAGCATGTTAAAGTGACTAATATTTAATAGGACTGAAACTAGGTTGTTGAGGACATTAATTAGAGTTAGCTACAGCTAGAGTAGAGCTACAGGAGATTTCCTCTATGGAGTAATGACATGATTAGTGTGGTGCATTAGCATGGTTATTTGGGCAGTTGTATGGGTGATGAATTGAAATTCAGATAGACTAGAGGCAAGGAGATCATCAGTAGGAAGACCATTTCAATTATTTAGATGAGAAAAGGTTAAAATCTGAGCTGGGTTGATTGGATTGGAAAGAAAGGGAAAGAGATTGCAGAATTTACTGTTTGCCCTTCCCTCTCAAAGAAGATCAATGACATAAGAAGACAAGTGAACTAGATTTAAGTATGATAAGACTATGAAAAGTTATCATCTTCATTCTTTCATCCAGAAACATCTGAAGCCAGAGGAAAGACATAGATCAGGCAGAATGGGAGATGACTCCAAATGCAATGGGAAATCTTGGCTTTTTTAAACTAAGATATTTCCCAGGTATAAGCAAGAAATGAGGCAAAAGATGGATTGCAGAAGTATAAATGAAAAGGCTCATTTAACTAATGATATTTTCCCCATTCCTTAGTCTATTAGTTTAAAAATGATACACAGATACTAAGTCTTTTGGGAAGAGAGTACCATGACCAGAAATAGAGAACTTTGTAGAAGAGGCAGATAGAATATGGGGCTGGTTTTGGCTCTGTTGAATGGTATATCTAGACAGAAATACAGTAGAAAGTTGAAATGATAGACCTTAAATTCTGGGGAACTATAGGGTAGAGTAGAGAAATTTTGGAGACTATCTGTACATAGAGTACAATTGAAGCTATGATGTTCAGTGAGGTCACTGAAAAATTACAGAGACTTAATAATAAAGGGCAGAGGGCTTAAGACCAATCTTTGAAAACTATCCATTTTTGAAGGCATAAAACATTATGAAGAGTTAGTAAAAATGAACCAGAGAAGGATCAGTCAGGGAGGCAGAAGGGGGAAGATCAGTGTTCAGTGACATGGAAGCCAAAGGAAGGATAAGTAGTAAGTAGGGTTGAATTGCAGAGAAATTAAGAAAGATGAGAAAGATTAAAAAGTCATCATATTAATAGAAAAAGGGATTGTCTGGGGGTTTGGGAGTAATTCTTTCACTGGAAGAGACAAAGATACCATGAGAGATTGCTAGAATAAAAGGAAGAACTTTTTCTTAAAAATTAAAAAAAAGAATGGCTAATTCTGAACATATTTGTAAGATAAAGGGAGACATTGGGGGGGTGGAAGGGGAGGTGGACGGAGAGGAGAGGAGAGGAGAAGAGAGACAGAGACAGAGGCAGAGAAAGTAAAGTTGATTGAGAAAGGCAGGAGTTAGGGTAGTGTATGATTGATAGAGCAGTATCTTTGAGGAGATTGGAGGGAATGAGATTGATGGTATAGGTGGAATGATTAGTTTGACAAGAAATCTTTCTCTGACCCTGAAAGACCAGATCAATGAGGCTATTTGAAGTTTTAGAGAAGGCAAGATGATGAGTTCAAGACAGATGGCTTTCGTCTTCTTTTGAAGTAGATCTGGTTATCTGCTGATAGTGAGAAAGACAAGTTGGATATGGGGTACATTACCAGAGCTTGAAAATAGAAAGCTTGGAATAGGATTGTGGTATGTATGTTAGGAAATCAATGTGATAAATCAAAAGACTTGTGCAAAACGAGATTAGGAATAATGATTTTCTAGTTGATAAAGTAGTATAATTTCATTAATTATTCCAATAGTTCCAGTAGTTTAGGTCTGAGAGCGAAGTTGCTGATGGCTAACTCAAAGTTGAGGATAAGCAGGGTGAGAATGACAGGAGATGAACAGAACAAAGATTACCATGCCAGAGGCAAAAAATGAATCCAAAATAGGGTTGATAGATTAGCTAAATAGGGAAAAAATAAACAATTCAAGGCCAAAATGAAGAAAGCTGATATGGACAGGGCAAAAGAATGGGAGGGAGGGATTTGACTCAGAGACTGTGTTTAAGATTTTGGATGGGAAGTGGTGATGAAGTCTACAGAAGATGGCTAAGTTGAAATAAAATGGAAGTAGAAATCATAGGTGTTGAGTAATCAAGAAAACAAATGCAAATGATATAGTTTTTCAAAAAAGAATATAACAACCTTGGTGAATGTTGAAGTCTTTGAAGTGACTGGCAGTAGAAGAGGTGCAGAAAAACATCCTGTGTATTTTCTCATAGCTAAAGTGAAAGGAATGTATCAGAGAATGGAGCTGACTTGGTATTTAACATTTTTAAGGTCTTTATTTTTAAAAATTCTCATCTGATTCTGCCAGACAATTAATACATAAACATGAATTATAAATTATAGATGGGGAAACTGAGGCTCATAGAGATTAAGCTACTTACTAGAGACAGAGGTGACAAGAATCAAAAGCAGAGCCTGGATTCAGGTCTTTCTGACTCTAAGCCCCAGTATTCTATTCACCTCATCACAGAGCATGCCTTTGTAGATGATAAAAAGATTGGGAGACAGTGGTATTTTAGGATGGTATGACCTTTCAAGAAGAAATTGTTTAGTGATGGTGGCAAACCAAATTGTGTAAGTGGCAATTTGAAGCAAGGAATTTGCTGACTATAAGCTCTAGGAGATACAGAGAATAAGAAAAAAAGTGACTTTTAAAGAGGGCAGATTGAAAGTTGGAATCCCCAGAAAAAAGCAAAGTTTAGTTACTGAATTAATGAAATTTTATCTAGCAAAATTCTTGAAGTCAAAGAAATAGATACTTTAACTTTTATTAAAACTAGCATCTATGAAATAAGGATTTTATTACTTATTTTAATCCTCACATCAACCAGGTAAGATAGGTCCTATTTTACAGAAGAAGAAATTAAGACCAAAAAAAGTCTAGGTGACTTGCCCATGGTCACATAGCTAATAAGTGTTTGAAGGCAGGATTCAAACTGAGATTTTTCTGATTCCAAGAAAAAGCCTGTTCTCTACTATACCACCTTAGCTACCTATTTTATTGATATCTGTTGATTTTATATTGTTTGAATTTTGTAATAGTTTGCTTTATCTTCTTCCCTCCTTAGAGAACTATTGCTTATTACAAAGAATAAGAAAATAAAACATTTCAGTAAAATGAACAAATACTTCAGCTAATTCTGGATTATATTTAGTGTTCCATGTCTGTAGTTTACTGCAAGGAAGTGAGTGAGGTGCATTGTTGTATCTTCTTTAGGATCAAATTTGACTATAAAAATTTTGCAAAATTCAGTTTTGATTATTTTGTTGTAGGGTGGTGGGTGACTGAGAAAGCAAAAGTTTGATCTTCTTATTTAGTATTAGGAAATTCGTGACAGTTGTCCAAAAGACCTCCTCAGATTAGTCCTGAACTCAGAATATTGGGGAAAACAGACTTTTGGACATTAGAAATGATTAATCAAATAAATCCAATTAATTAAAAAGAAATAATGCTACATTAGGTAATCTGATTTCTAATTGAATGAGAGAGTAGGGACTTTCTAGAGGGAGAGCAAAAAGGTGCAATTCCCTGAATTCCCATTTCCTCCAAGTGTCTATAAACAACCAAAGGAACATGGAAACAAGGAATTGATTGATCACTTTAGGTACTAATTTTCAGATAAGACATATGGGTTGCTTGAGATGTACAATTATGAGAAAACTTCTTGTGTCAATCTTAGGATCTGACTGAGTTTCTGTCAGCATAACCTAGGTCCTTAATTAAAGATCTCTAAACAATATGTTGGAGAGACAGTCAGAATTCTCAGTCATTCAAGGCTAGGTTCAAACAAAACAATAAGGTTTTACTCATGTTTATTACAGTTGAACCTAGTTTTTCTCACAAGACAGAAATTGAATTACATTAATAATTGAATAGAAAAGGAACTGAGTCACAAGGTAAGAGTTTGTGTGGTTCACTCAGCTGCCATGGTTAACCTTGCTGTCCTCATCCCCTAATTCTCTCAGTAGTTTTTGTTTCTTTCTACATTGTTGCAGTCATTAGATAAATTGTTTTTCCTGTTCTGCTTATTTCACTTTGTATCAGTTGATAAATCTCCTTATGTTTCTCTGAATTGATCTTATTGATTTCTTAAAATACAATAATTTCTATTATGATATGTAATATGCATCTCAATTTTTTCCATTCCCTATCCATTGTACATGAATATTTATTTATATAAAATTGCTGCTTTAAATATTTTCAATGTGCATGTAACATTTCTTTTTTTTATTATTACACTTCTGGGACATTTTAATGCTTAGCTTTAAGTATGTGTCAATGTGTGTGTGTGTGTGTGTGTGTGTGTGTGTGTTTCAAATAGGCAGAAGAGGCATGCAGCTATCTTGGTTCCAGAATTAGGATCACTTAAGCTTTGCAATATGACGGGATGCCATGACTGCCAGCTCCACCACACCCTCACCCAAAGAAAGTTACATATAGAGTTCCATACCACAATTCAGAGAAAAGAAGGGAGAGTGAAGGCAGGAATTGTTTCTCTTTCTAAACCTAATAAACGGTTAACTTCCTGCTCAGTAGTAAGTAATGGGATTGCTTCATCATATCAGATTTCCAAGTCTTTCAGTATTAAACCAGATAGTTCACATTGCCCCATGGAAAGTCCTTTATAAGGACCTAGCTCACCTGTATACATTATTATTTGATTCTCATAATAACTCTACATAGAAGATTTGGTGCATTGGATAGAGGGCTGAGTTTGGAGAGAGAAAAACTCATCTTCATGAGTTCAAAATGAACATCAGACACTCACTACATGATTCTAGGCAATTTACTTAACCCTGTTTGCCTCAGTTCCTTGTCTGTAAAATTAACTGGAGAAGTAAATGACAAACTACTGCAGTTTCTTTGCCAAGAAAACCCCAAATGGGGTCATGAAGAGTTGGATGTAACAAAAAACTGAGTGAACAACAATAGAAGATGATTACAGGTCATTCTATTTTATAAACGAGGAACTGGACTTAGATACATAAAGACACTTCAAGAAGATTAAGTACTTTTGTCCTAAATATAGAAAAAGCCACTTGAGAAAAATGTATTATCACTTGTTAATAGAGAATGTCTGAAAGCTTAAAGAAAACCAAGAGTAGAACAAATAGAAAGAATGGAATAGAATAGCCCATGATTTTACAATAAATTCTTCACATCCAAAATAGGACTCTGTTTTCTTGTGACGGATGTACTATGTGAAAAGGTGGGAAAGGTCCTAAGGAAGATGAAGTCAGAAAATAAGAAGTCAAAGATGATCAGATCTGTACAAAGCATGTCTATGCTGGAGCCTATATAATTTACAGAGCACTTGAGGAATGATTTTTAAGCTTTTGAGAGAGGAAAATTCCAAAAGAAAGAAGTATAGTGTTTTTACTACCTTTTTTCTCACTTCTCTGCCCCTTAAAAGGCAAACAAAAAGGCAAACACCAAGGATTTTGGTAGCAAGAGCTTGATTTTCTGGGTCTTTAGCAGGAACAGCTTTTACCATGGCATTGCTTCCCAGGATGATGGCTGTAGACACTAGGCTTTTGAATCAGGATCATGGGCTATTTCCATCATGATCAGAGATGGTGGACAAGATGGTGGTGGTGGTGGTTTGATTTACCTAGTGTTTGCTGCTTCCCATCATTTTCAGAGCACATGAGTGACTTGCTTACTCTCTGGGTGGAAGTTGGTTGAACATCAGCAAAAATGACTGTACCTTCTCTACAGACATTGTTTTCTGTGAATGTTGACTGTGTGAGTGGGACTGAAAGCAACTTTGGTGTTCATGGTGGGTGGGCAGATACCGCTATCTTCAGTCCTTTTGGACTCAGAATCTGAGCTATCTCCATCATAGTCTGAGTGGAAATGGTGGTCAAGGTTGTAGTTGTGGTGGTTTGACTTCTCTCTCATGTGTTGCCACATCTCTCCCTCAAGGTGTCAAGTCTCTTAAGCTAGGCTGTCTCTCTTGATTTTTGTACGACAATTCTTGAAGATATCTATCCCTTTATAAAATTTTTGCATTTTCTGTGTACTTATGGAGAGTGTCTGTATTGAAAGAAACAAGTAGGGTTGTTTTGTCAGTGATTTTCTAGAGTAGACTATCTCTAGTTTGGTCTCAATATTAAGAGGTCCAGGAAAAATGAAATTCTATTATTTCTTTAGAACTGTGACTTTAGGAAATCAGGTAACTTGGTATACTTTCAAGGACAATAAAATCATATCAGTTCCACAGAGCCTTGAGATATAACATCCTTCTCAATGAAATCCAGACATATGAAAGGGAATAGTTTAAATGTCTACTCTGGTGGGAAAAAAAGCACTAGTGCACAGGTATGTAAATAAAAATGCTATAGATGGATAATGAGTTGTATCTGGAATTGAGTAGGAAGAGGAAATTGATTTAGATTGCATTAGAGGAACTACTAGAGATAACTGATAAAACTCTAGTGAGTAATATGACTGTCAATCACTGCTATTTAAGAGTAAAAAAAAGCCTGCAACAGGATTATAATTTAATGAGTTGTATAAAAGTAGTGCAACAATCAAGATTGAGCACATAAGGCTAGCCTTACAGTAAAAATGAGAAAAAAAAACAGATGTGATGATGGGAAAATTGGGGGTGCCATCCCAAAGATCAGGGTTTTTTAAATAGAAAACTTCACAATTGACCCTGGAAGTTAAAAGCTCAGATTTTTTTCAATTCACATGCCTGCAAAGTTTACATATATTATGAATCACCAGAAGTTCACAGATTTAATTCATCTGGAGAGATAGTAAGTTACTTGAGGACTAGCTGAATAACAAAGGTCAAGACAAGAATGACTGAGGGAAAGAGAAAAGGAAAACAACCATAAATAATGACTGGACTTAGATCTGCAGGAGTCTAACATGGAGGGGATGTGGGTCAAACTTTTATAGGATATTGTAATTTCCTGTGCAGGGAGGACAGGGGAAAGGGAGTCAAAGAGTGACCTCTCTCTCTATATGCCTGGGGTCAGATAGCCACTTTGGAAGCCAGAGAGGCAGGAAGCCAGAGGAGGAATAGAGGGATGGACTGAGGTTGCTCTTGATGAATTTACATTTAACAGTGAAGAGAATTTTTATCTGAGAGGGGCTTATGCTGAACAATTTGAGTCAGAATCTGACACTGATTATATGGAAAGGGGGGTCAGAAGCCTGCAGAAAATATCAGACAGGCACAAACAATATTTTCTCAATTTTTTTTAGGTTTTTGCAAGGCAAATGGGGTTAAGTGGCTTGCCCAAGGTCACACAGTTAGGTAATTATTAAGTGTCTGAGGTCGAATTTGAACTCAGGTACTCCTGACTCCAGGACGGTGCTCTATCCACTGTGCCATCTAGCTGCCCCAATATTTTCTCAATATTTAAAAAAAACTAGACAAATATTTTTTCCATCAACATATGAACAATCTGATCATATAAGAATGGCCCAGAGAAACTAAGGGTACACAAATTAGACCTTTAACACATTGTATTTGTGCCTTTCTGGATAACTTGTGGGACAATATGGACAAGATTTGCACAGGATGAAGTCTGCAAATTTTGGAATTCATATGAGCAGACCCGTCAACTAGGGATACAGTTTATTAAGGGATTCTGTGAAGAAGCAAGACTTACAATCATTACAAATGAATCACCTTTAAAGAATTAATTTTTTAAAGCAAATATTGTTCTTAAAGAGGGTCTTGGGAATTCCCCAAGACTCTCTCGGGAATCCATGAGATCAAAATAATCCCAATAGCTCACAATAATGCTAAGAAATTTTAATTTCTACTAACATAAGTATCAGTAGATCTAAATCATAGACAAAATCTTTTTTAGGGGGTCTTCAATAATTTTTAAGAGAATAAAGGAATTTTAAGAACAAAAAGTTTGAGAATTTCTGTTTTAAAGAATTGAACATTAAAGAGATTATGCAAGTTAAGAAATATTTGGGGGGAAAACTTGCATAATAAGATGCATGATCATATTTACAAATATGTGTAAGCAAATACATGCTTGATAATGGAGTTTCTCATACTGTTCTGTGTGATTCCCAAGATTTATTATGAAGTCTTGGTTATCATTTCAAGGCATCACTAATGTAAGCTTACATATATTCATAGGTATAACTTGAGGAAAGGCTATATGATAAGACTAGCATGTTTATTGTGCTTTAAGTTTTATAAAGTGCTTTACATATTTTTTCTTTTTATCTCACCACAACCCTGCATAGTAGGTGATGCTATTATTGCAATTTTATGGATGAAGAAATGAATCCAAAAAAGACTAGATGGCATGTCCATTATCTGAGGGGAGACTTAAGTTTAGGTTTTCCTTACTCCAAGTCCAATACTCTATGCACTGTGCCACCTATTTACCATAGTGATCATTTCAATAAATAATAATCTCAAGGTTTTGTGTTTCTATTCTGTAATTCTGTAATTCATAAAAGTTGATAGTGATTTGTCTCTATTTCCTAATTAAAAAAACATCCTTAAAACTTTTTTATTAGATTGATATTATCACCCTTTAAAATTTGTATTTAAAATGTTTGTAAGTTTTAAAAAATGTGGAAACAAAATCCAAGTGCTAAACTTTTTCTTTTGCCTCAGGGGAAGAGAAAATTGAGAATGAAAATATTAGACTGTCATCCTTATTACTTACTGGTAAGAGACTGTGGGGAAATAGTAAACTTCTCTTTTTTACAGGGTAGGTGAATGATAGACTTAAGGTGTATAACATTTTCTTTGAATAACTATTTTTGATGGAAAATTCTTCACATTTTTCTCCTTTTTTTCAGCAGAAAAAATATATCCATTAGCAAATGCAGCATAATTAACATAACTTTGATTTAGGAGGCTTGTAGAATGATATTTTAATACCTAGAGAGCCATGAGAGAAAATAAAGAGTAATGTTTTACATATTGCATTCTTTTTTCTTCATCTAGGGTCATTCTTCCATTTGCTTGTGTATAATAAACACAGAATGCTGAGATTTTGTAGCTTAATTGGGATTATTATTTTATACTGGTTCCCTAAATCTGAGATTATGCAGCATAAAAATATATCCTGCAGTATGTAAAAGTGAGAAAATTATTTACTGTTTCTTATTCTTTTGCTTGGAATATATGTGTTAGTATGGCAAAAATGATTCCTATTGCTATACAGAAAGAGCAGCTGAAATAGCAAATAAGTTTTAATACTTTCATATTGAAAACAAAGCAGAAAATTATTTAAAGGAAACTCCCCACAACCCCCCCCCCCAGATTTTCTTGATTTAGTTTGGTAAATTCAGAAACACCAGATTGGACTTGCATATATCTTGAAAAATAATTGTAATTTCTTCTCTTCCCTAAAAATCAATGTTAACTGTACCAGTTTTTGATTTTAAGAATAGTAATGATTCCTTGAAACAAGTTATTTGCACACAATAGATGTTTAATTAAATTTTGAGAGTAACTAAATTCCTTTGCTCCCTTAAATGTACAATTTTCAGTTCTTATAATTTTTCCCTATGAGTCAATAGGGTAATTCCTGGAATTGGATGGGAACTCTAGTAGCCTCATCCAAATGAGAGAGAGAGAGAGAGAGAGAGAGAGAGAGAGAGAGAGAGAGAGAGAGAGAGAGAGAGAGAGATTTGCTTGAGAGATGTTTGTCTTCTAACCCTCTCCTCCCAACCTCACCAGATCATCTTGTTCAGGAGATTTAGATTTAAAATTGATATCAGGAGCAGTGTTGCCAGGAGAGCAGTGGCTGATGGCAATGTCTGTACATTAAGAACTTAGAGGTATGATGAGAAAAATCTAGATATAGCCAGGAAAGATAGCAGTGGAGGACTGAGGACTCTCTATAAGGATATTAACCCTGGGAACCCTGTGGAGAGGGGGATTTTATGAATACAGCTTGAGGGGAGAAAAAAAAGAATTTCTTTTCAACCCAGAACAGAATTACCCTTCATTCCTTCCATCTTTTGCAGCTCATTGCTTCCCATGATTAAGAGAAGACAAATGTCTTTTTCAACTCTACAATTTACAATCTGTTCTAAAAAAATGGTGGCTCAATTTCACTGTTATGCCAACACAGATATGACTGTAGTCAAGAAGGATTATGAACAAGCCAAGAAACTAGAATGAATGGGAAATTCATTTATCCTCTAAACTTGAGTTTACTTTACTTGTCTCAGACTTTTTTTTGGGGGGGGATTATTTTTTGTATCAACCATTTTTATAATACTACATTGTAAAAAATAACCAGTTTTGCTTGTTGGTAATCAATGAGAAACATACCAAATTATTTGTGAACAATAGTTTATGACAACATTTAGCCTATTAGGGTTACCCTTAAACCCTGTTAGAAGAAGTAGATGGCTATCTTTTGGAATTTCAATTTAAAGCCCAGAGGAATATGATGTGAATATATAATATGTACATTCTACTGATATATCTCCTGTATGACATTGTATAAGTATGGTTGAAGTGGGAATCTATTGAACAGAGAAATATATTTTATAGTTTTTAATCTGTACCTTCTGTCCTTACCATGTATCCCCCCCCCATCCCATTGTCTAAACTGTAAGAGAGATCAATGAACTTTTAGTAAAGTACCTTGACCCTCCCTGGAAAAAGACAAGCCCCTATCAATAAAGCAATGAATTCCTGCCTTAGCCTGATATGATTAAGTCTTTGAGCTATCACTTCTCATCTGCATATCCCTCATTACCTCATCTCTGCTTCTCATCTACATATCTCTACCCCACCACCATCCTCCTTACATGCCTAACTATTTACTCAGTTGAATTGCTTGCCTTCCTTTGATGGGCATAGGAAGCCCCCAAAGTCTTCTACTCCTGTGGCCTTCTCTGCTACTTATCTTGTCTAGTACTTATGCTGCTTGTCTTGATGTGAAGCTAGCCCATTCTGAGGGAGCATGATTCTCCAATTCTCCCAAGCTCTTCTTACTCCTATTGAAGCTCACTATCTTGTTGCTTCTCCAAAGAACCTAACCTGAACTTTTTTGTAGTAACTTGTAAACTATTTGAGCAATCTGTGAATTATAATCTCAGTTTTTCTTACCTCTCTGAGTCAGACTAGTGAATTCTTTACAAAACAAATTCCTAAAATAAAAAAAAGAAAGAAAAATGGGTCAGCTAGGTGGCAAAGTGGATAGAGTGCCGGCCCAGAAGTCAGGAGGACCTGAGTTCAAATCCTGATGCAGATACTTAATAATTACCTAGCTGTGTGACTTTGGGTAAGTCACTTAACTCCATTGCCTTGAAGAAAGCAAAAAAAAACACCCCAAACCAACCCCCCCCCCCAAAAAATTCCCCATAGAATGATCTTCATGCCCTCTTTCCATTTCCTCCCTTCTTCACAGGGGACCTACCTTTTTTAACTAAATGATATTTTTCTGAACTATTATTCAGATTTCTAAAAACTTTTTAAAAATCTAAATTTAAAATAAAATGAAATTGAATTGCTTAGGCTATTTTACAGTTCACATCAATTTAAAGTGTATATTAATGAAATTTTAATGAGTTTTGAAATACTCTGAATATTTTGAGTAAGATTAAACATTAATAGTTGATTCAAAAGCAGTAGAACTGAGCAAAAAATTACTTTTCAAATCACATTTGAAACAAAATCAGATCTTTTTGTATGAATATTTCTGAATGACTGAGAAGTTTATTTATCTTCTAAGAACCAGAATGGTTCTCAGACCTGGGTACTCTTTTAGGGAATGTAATTAGAATCTTGTCTTTAAAGGTTTTGAGGAGTAGCCATGACCTCTGGGAATGTTGTTAGAAAGGGTACATCATATAAGCCATGAAACTGAGCAATACAGGGCTCAATAAGAGGTTTAGCTATGGAAATTGGCACAGCTTTAGTATTCAACAGGACATTCTCTGCTTTATCTCTCATTCTAGCTCTCTTTCTATGTGCTAAAGAAACAGAAGGTTTTTCTGCCTTGTAAGCCTCTATGTGCTTACATAAAAATGGTACTGTTGTAAGTTGTTGTAAGAAGAGCTAAGTTACCTATTTTCATAATTTTACAAGAAAGGAATTGCTTCTGTTAACACATAGAATAATGACAACTTTCAAAATCTTGTTATGTTATCATCTTCTGAATGTTATTCTTTTACATTTTTAAATTGAATAATAGAATTTTAAAAATGGCCAACCCCATAATTTTATTTTATATTATTGATATTGGAAAGATACTGTTGCATAGTTAACAGCCTTGGTGTCAGGATGAATTGCGTTCAAGTCCTCTTTCTAACTAGCTTTCTGACTCTCTGTGTGTGTGTGTGTGTGTGTGTGTGTGTGTGTGTGTCTTGTCTTTCCTTTAATGAATACAAAGTTGAGGTTCCTCAGATACCTTCTCATTACAACCTTCCCTAGTCCTACTTCATATTTATGGTTTATGTATTCTCTAGGATACCTAAATTATGAGAAATACTGAGTTCCATCTCTTCTTCCTCATTTCTTCCCTAGGGTATTTGTCCTTTCTTTTCTTTCCAGTCTAAATCTATTTAAAAAAGGTAAAAGACATCCCCTGATGGTGCATTTTTGTCTGTGATGTGTGTGGCGGGGTGGGGGGAGGAACTGGTCACAGATTAGTTTCTGATAGAAATGGCTTCAATTCTTCATGTAGTTTCACTTAGTTTTCATCATGGATCCTTCATCTCTCAGGGTGGAACTCTTAGTCTCTAACCTCGGCTCTGTATGAGGGTAGAGGTGAGTGAAATAGAAGCTGAAATATAGTTCTTGGCTTTTTTTCCCCTTTTTTTCATGGGGGTTTCCCTGTGGGAATTTTCTCCTCATTCTGTTGTTTTAATTGTGTCAAATTAAGCAAAAGAACTGCATTTTTTAGACATTGTTCTGACTTTTACTAAGGGGAGCTGGGATGGGCTGAAACTTTTTACTCTGTCATTTTGAGACAATCTCCCATTGCCCTCATTTCACATAGAAATTTCTTGACTTGTACAGATTGGAAGAGGACATCCCAGAGAGAGGTTGTAGGTAGTAAGAAGGAAAACCACATGTTATGTTTCAAGAGGACCGATTTATTCAGTTTGATTGAAGTTCATGTAGTGCTAAGGGCAGTAATTTTTAATTCTAAGTTTTATAAGTCTTGCATTATTTCAGTAACCCATGGAATATTTTACTGGAATTAATGGTGAGGATTTTTTGGGGGGTGAAGTATCTTTATCTATTTTTTTGTATAACCTTGTGAGCAATTCATCGCAATCAAAAGACCTTGGTCTGAGTCTTTGGTCCACTATAATATTCTTGTGACTGAACAAAACATGAGGACTCACAAAGGTCTTCTGGAGTATTGTGAGTAATCCAGAGAGGCAGATGATTATCCCATCTCAGAGATCTTTACAATAAGTTGTTATTAATTCTATTTATTTTTCTAGGGAGCTCTAAAGAAGTAGAAGAAAGAAGTAAGAATAGAAAAGTATACTTAAAGGTTAGGAAGAGAAGGGACAGTAGTTATTTATCCAGGGCTCATCTATATTGAAATTCCAGATCTTCTTAATATTTTATAATGATGAAATCTGACCAAAATGAAAATCAATGTTATCTTTGAAGGGGAAAAGGAGAGGGGGACTATATGAGAGCCTGTTTGGAGTAAGAATGTAAATTTAGAGATAGGACCTGGATCCAAAGCCTAGCTTGCCACTTAATAACTTTGTGTTCTTGAGCAAGTTACTTAATCTTTTTTCTTATCTGGAATGTAAGTGTGTTGGGCTAAATGCTTCCTACTTTCCCTTCTAGTTTTAAATTCTAGGAGCCTATACAATCAAAATGAAACAAATTTTAAGGTTGTATACAGATGAAGTAAGATGTGTTAATGTATATATGTTAATATATATAATATATCCCTATGTGTATATTTATTTTTATAAACTTTACATGTATCATTTGCTTATATAATTGGTATTTCTAAGGTCAGCAAACATAAGTCATATAGATAATTTGTGGAGGGTTGTTTACTCTAGGTACTGCTGAGGTAAGGATAAAAGGAAACAGCTCCTCCTCCCCTTCCATCAAAGCACTTATGTTTAAGGATACACCAGTAAAACACACATCATGCATGTCCTACAGAGCAAGAGCTTTTACTATGGATTCAGCAATGGTCAGAAGTTGGGTTCTTTGAGGACTAGTCTTTCTCTACTTGGATATGTTCATTAATAGAAGGTTAATCATAAGGTGATGATATTTTTGCCCACAGCAATTAATGAAGGACAGAATTTCATTTACAATGCCATAGACTCCTATACTGAAGGAAATCATATGTCTTTGAAACATTAAGATAAATGCCTAGGCAGTGGACAATTTTTCATGATAGTTGAACCATAGAGCAGCAAAAAAAAAAAAAGATACCTATCTAGTGGCAAACTGATGGAATACTCTCAAAAGTAGTTTGAGGCAATGAAAAAGTAGGATTTGGAGATCTTTACAATAAGTTGTTATTAATTCTGTTTATTTTTCTAGGGAACTCTAAAAAAGGAGAAGAAAGAAATAAGAATAGAAAAGTATATTAAAAGGTTAGGAAGTGAAGGGACAGTAGTTACTTATCCCGGGTTCATTCATATTGTAGTTCTAGACCTTAAAATTTTATAATGATGAAATCTGGTCAAGTGAAAATCAGTGTTATCTTTGAAGGGAAAAAGAAGGGAGGGGATGCAGAAAAACTATATTGGGATTTTAATAGAAATCAGAGGTGGTTGGAGAAATTAATATGATGTTAGATAGCTAGTTGCAGGGTTCCCTAGATTTTGTGAGTATAGAAATATGGATGTGTAAGTGTGAATAAAAATATATTTACATAAATGAGGAAATTTATGTATTCAAGACAAAATTTTGATGTTATAATATAATTATCTTTTTCTTCCTTAGCTTAACTTTGTTCTTTCCTCCTCTTGTGTAGTCATTTCTTTCCTTTCCTCAGGAAATCTTATTCCTCTTGTTCTTGAGAATTAATCTAGTTTGTAAGAGATTGACAAATGAATAATTATTCCAAAAGAGTTATCTTGGCTATGGGTTATTTTCAGTATAACTAGAATATATGAAATTTGTAATTGTAGAATTTCAGGTACCAGGGAGAATATAGTAAGTAATTTTTAAGTGGAGAAGGGATTCTTTTCATTACTTCTGAAATTCTACAGGCAAAGTTATTTATTCTACATATATAAAGCTGCATATTATTATATGTAATATATGATATCAGTATATAACATTATAGATAAAAATAGTGCATGATATTAAATACTAGTGTTATTATAGCATTACTGTATTTAGGCTAGATCTGTCTTTTCTTATAACAGCACAGCTATATTGAACATCAGAATTGAGAACCCTTATTTCTAGATCTGTCCAAATGGCTGGATGATTGATTTATTCCACTTTTGTCTTAAGAGGCAGGGGTATAATAGATAGAGAGCTGGTCTTGAAATTAAGAAGACCTGGTTATCCCATCTCTGATATGTTTTTGCTGCTCACTTAATCTCTCAATTTTGGGGGCAATTTTCTTAGTTTACAGACTTTGGAGAAAGAAGTATTTATTAAGTATCTACCACAAGTCAGGTATTATATTTTAAATTTTCTTTTTTCCCTATTTATATGTAAAGATAATTTCAAATATTCATTTTTTGTAGTTCCACATTTTTTCTCTCCTTCCCTTCCCTCCCCCCACCAAGGTAGCAAGTAATTTAACATAGGTTATACATGTACAATCATGTTAAATATTTTTCCACATTAGTCATGTTGTGAAAGAAAAATCAGAACAAAAGGGAAAAAACATGAGAATGGAAAAGAAACTGAATTTTTAAAAGTGAAAATAGAATCATTTGATCTGCATTCAGAATCCATAGTTTTTTTCTTTTATGGATGTGGATGGCATTTTCCATCACAAGTCTTTTGAAATTGTCTTTAATCTCTATATTGCTGAGAAGAGTTAAGTCTATCATAATCAATCATCACACAATGTTGCTATTTCTCGGTTCAATATTTCTCCTGGTTCTGCTCACTTCACTTAGCTTTAGTCTTTCTAGCGTTTTCTGAAATCTGCCTGCTCATGATTTCTTACAGAAATTGTTCTGTAAGAAATTGTTCTGTAAGAAATGTGTTTCATCACATTCATACACCACAATTTATTCAATCATTCCCCAATAGATGGGTATTCCCTCATTTTCCAATTCTTTACTACCATAGAAAGAGCTTTTCTAAATATTTTTGTATATATGGGTCCTTTCCCCCCTTTTTACAATCTTTTTTTGTGATATAGATCCTAGTAGTGATAGTGCTAGATTAAAGGGTGTGCACAATTTTATTGCTCTTTGACCATAGTTCAGAATTGCTCTCCAAATAGTTGGATAAGTTCACAACTCCATTAACAATGCATTAGTCTTCCAGCTTCTCAATATCCCCTTCAAGATTTATTATTTCTGTTTTCTTAGTCAATCTGATTAGTCAGTCTGATTAGTGTGAGGTGGTACCTCAGAGTTCTTTTAACTGGTATTTCTCTAATAAACAGTGATTTAGAGTGTTTTTCATATGACTGAAGATAACTTTTGCCTGTTCATATCCTTTGACCCTTTATTATTTGGGGATTGACTTGTTTTCTTAGAAATTTGACTTGGTTCTCTCTATATATTTTAGAAATGAGACCTTTATCAGAGACACAAGCTATAAAATTGTTTCCTAGCTTTCTTTCTTTCTTCCTTCCTCCTTCATGATTGCATTGGTTTTGTTTTAGCAAAACTTCTTTTTTAGTTTAATATTATCAAAATAATCCATTTTGTACTTAATAATGTTCTCTGTCTTTTGTTTGGTCATAAACTTCTCCCCTCTCCATAGATCTAACAGATAAACTATTGATTTTCCTAATCGGCTTATGGTTTTACCCTTTATATCTAAAACGTGTATGGATCTTGGTAAAGGATATGAGTTGTTGGTCTATGTTTAGTTTGTACCATACTGTTTTTCAGTTTGCCCAGAAGGTTTTGTCAAATAGGGAGTTCTTATCCCAAAAACTGTATTTTGGGGTTTATCAAGCAGTAGATTACTATAGTCATTACTACTACAAAAGACACTACTATTGTGTCTTTTGTGCCTGATCTAGTCCACTGACTCAGCCATTCTATTTCTTAGTCAATACCAGATAGTTTTATACTTGATACAGTCAAGCCACCTTTCTTTTTAGTTTTTTTTCCATAATTCCTTTGATATTCTTTACCTTTTGTTCCTCCAGATGAATTTTGTTACTAGTTTTTGCTAGTTCTATAGAATAATTTTTAGTAGTTTAATTAGTATGGCATTGAATAAGTAGATGAATTTAGGAAGAATTGTCATTTTCTTATTAGATTAATTTAGCCTACTCTTGAGCAATTGATGTTTTTCCAGTTATTTAGATCTGACTTTATTTGTATGAAAAGTGTTTTGTAATTGTGTTCATATGGTTTCTGAATTTGTCTTTACTTTATTCTAATACTTAGTACTTTTCTAATTACTTAGTACTTCTAAATAAAGTACAGAATTACTTTAAGTGGTACTTCTCTTTGTATTGCTTGCTACTGGACTTTGTTGGTAATATACAGAAATGCTGATGATTTATGTGAGTTTATTTTATATCCTACAATTTTGCTAAAGTTAATTGCTTCAAGTAGTTTTTTAGTTGATTTTCTAGGATTCTCTAAGAATATCATCATGTCATCTGCAAAGAGTAAGGTTTGCCAAATCTAATTCCTTCAATTTTCTTTTCTTTTCTTATTGCTAACCTTTCCAGTACAATATTGAAAATAGATTGTTTCAACACTAGGTATTGTTCTAATAGCTTTCAAATACTATTTTATTTAATCTGTGCAACAGCCCTAGGTGATAAGTGCTATTATTCTCTTAATTTTACAGTTGAGGAAACCAAGGTAGTGGAACCTTGACTGTCCCAGGGTTAAATAGCTAGCAGTATCTGAGACTAGATTTAAAATCAGTTCTTCCTGACCCATGACCCAGCACTCTATCCACTTAGTCACTCAGCTGCACTGGCAGAGGGAATTTCTTCATCTGGGAGTTCCCTGTGCCAGTCTAGGCTAATCCTTATCTCTATTTCATAAATCTAGTCCTTATTCGTATGTTAATACCCTTTTAAAGATTCCAAGTTAGGGGACAGTTGGGGGGGGGCAGTGGAGAGAGGCCCTGAAGTTAAGAGTAATTAATTAAAATCCAGTATCAGCCATTTACTAGCAGTGTGACTCTAGGCAAGTCCCTTGTCCTTTATTGCCTTATTAAAAAAACCTCTAGTTGGTCCTTTTCTGTTGCCTCCAACCTGATGGGCAGTCTATTATCTGCCATAATATTTGCTATGTGGTCTGTCTAGAGTATTTTTATATAATGATCTCTAATACACACACCAGTCTTGGTTTTCTGTGATGCTCCCATTTGATCATGCACCTCTGTTGTCCTGTAGATTATAATGTGTGAAATCTGCACATCATTCTTCTCCTTGCACCATAAATTTCTGCTCTCCCTGTGTTTTTCAGGGGTTAGAATAATGTGCAAATCATTGCCAGCAATGCTATGGAGTTATTGCATCCTTGCCCCAGTCTTCTTATTTGTTTGCTGACCTATGAATACTGTATAGAGGGGACTGAAACAAATTTTGGCTACTTTGCATTTTCTAGTTCATTCTTCCTCTTTAATGTTATTGTTGCTGATGTTGATGTTTGAGATATATGTGTTCTCTTTCCTTAATCTAAAGGGTGTCTATACTGTCCCTTTGTGTGCTTTCTGCATCTGTGATACCTTTATCTAGATCCCTCTGTAAGTACTTTACCTTGGATGCTGTGTCTGCGGATGGCAGATTTATTTTGAAGTTTTTTGCAAACATGATATATGGTCATTTGCAAAAAGCAATTGCATAGATTGGTTATTGCATATCTATGTATTTGTATCTGTGCGTGTGTACGTGAGTGTACTTTTCAAACTTTCTCTAGCTTCTTTATTTTGCTGCAGTATCTTCTAAATAGGGATTTTGGACGCTGTCATTTTTCACTTGAATTACTTAAGGTAACTAAGTTATTCTGAAAACTTAAATTCTATTTGATATTTAAGTATATCCCGATGTTAAAACCTGATTTTTGGTATTTGATTGGAAATACCATAACCATTATCTCCCCTGGACTTCACACAGAAATCTGACTAAAACTCTCATATCATATTGTATCACTTTTTTGGTTCTTAAGATCAAATTGACACTGAGAAATAGCTCAAGTCCCTAATTTAACAGGTGAGCAAACTCAAGTCTAGAGAGGTTAGTTTGCCAAAAATGACATGATTAGTGTATCCTATTTGTGTGCGTATGTACCTTCCTAGATATTAAGCTTTTCGAGGACAATGATCTTATCCAACTTTCTATGTTCCTTACTGTCTAACCCAGTGTGCAGTGCTTGCATACAGTGAACATTGATACATGAAGAAAGGAAGCAAACATTTATTTTGTAACAATTTATACGTGAAAAAGGGAAGAAGCACATATTATGCACTAACTATGTATCAGGTACTGATTTAAGTACTTTACAAATATTATCTCATTTGATCCTTAGAATAATCCTGTGAAGTAAGCACTATTATTACCCTTATTTTACTTTTCCTAGTCAATAATTGAAATGCATTATTTAGGTTGCTTAATGATGCTTGAAGTGCTATACTGTGTATATTCCTGGATTACTAGATAGCATTAATTAAAAAAAAGAATTCTGATAATTAAAAAAAGCTCTTTGATACTAATTTTAAAACAATTTTTTCCATGTCTAGGTGTAATTATATGTGAGGGGGAAATTCCTATTGTGGAATTCTACTCTACATCATTTTGCTTTAACATCTTTTCTAAAACTTAGAGATTTAGAGAATTTTTTGACTTCTAACAGGTTGTTCCTTGACTATTTGACTTCACAGAGTCATTATGTTTGAGTGCTAGGCTTGGAATCCATGTTACTCCTAACTCTGAGACTGACTCTCCTTTTTGCCAGGTTGGTTTTCTCTGATTCATATTTGTGTATTTTTGTTTTGTTTGTCCTTTATATATATTTCATTTCTAAATATCTCCAAAAATGATTTTAAAATTATTTTTAAACTCTTGTTCAGAGTTTAAAGTGATAGATTATTATGTAGCTTATCTCTAATGCTAGAAGTTGTCCACCAGCTCCATCAAAGACCATTTTTCTTTCTCTGAAGTGAAGTACTGAATAGTGATGGGACAAAAAAAAATTGACAAAAAAAGGAAGTGTACAGAATTTAGCATTTTTATAAGTTCATTAGGATAAAATATTTTATTTTCAACTTTTCAGAATACTAATATTCATATGTAAATAAACATTTATCATCTATTCTACATATTTGAAAATTATATTAATTTACTTTATTGGCTTAAAGGATTCTTGGAGTCATTTATGAAGATCTCTGTTTAAATTAAATGTATGTGTTCTACTTTGACTAATAATAGTTAATAATAACTAGAATTTGTATGTCCCTTTAATGTTCACAAAAATACTCGACAAGGATTATATCATTTGATTTTCACCACAATCCTGTGAGGTGGGTATTATTATGATCCTCATTTTGCAGATGAGGAAACTGAAGTTGAATATTATTAAGTGACTTGCCTAGGGTCAAGTGAAACGCAAGTTCCAATTTGAACTCAAGTATAGCTGACTTCAAGTTCAACATCCTATCACCTGTGCTCATTGTTGTCCTTAATTAATTATTGATATATATTTAAAGTTCAGACTGGCTTAAGACAATATTTTTCGGTAAAAAATGTTATTGCATCCTGACATTAAAATAAATTCATGAAATCCCATGATATTTTCATTATTTTCTGATAAGTTACTATACTAGTAATGAGAGTTCTAATTTCTCCCATTTTATAAAATGTACTTAACAAAATGAATTGGAGTCAGACCTCAGGAATTCTGGCATCTATTCAGTCAATCACTATTCTATTCATTTAGGTTTTTCCAAGATAAACATCATTTCAATAGATTATATCTCACTAGTTGGTTTTCATCAACTCAACTCTCTTGTTAATAGCAGATGATTCCCAGATCTCTATATATCCAACCTTAAATTCCCTCCTGAGCTCCAGTCATATAACCATGCCTTTTGATTTGAGTATCCTACAGATATCTCACAAGCAATAAGTCAAAACTAGAACTCATTATCTTTCTCTCTGCTTTTTACTCCTCTATTCTGAATGCTTCTGTTAATGTAGAGAGCACCAAGGTTTTAATTTTGTTATCACCCTTAACTCCTCATAACATCCCTTACATCCAATCCTTTGCCCCGTGTCCTCCACTAGAACAACTATTACCCTGGCAGGCCTTCTGTACTTCACACCTAGATTTTTCTAATAACCTTCCCTCTTTCAAGTCTCTACATCTCAGTCTGTCTTCTCAGTTGCCAGAGATTCTCATATCACACCTCTCTACCCCTTGAGTTCCTTGAGGGAAGAGCTTGTATTTTTGTCTTTCCTTGTATTTTTTTTATTTTTTTTGCAAGACAATAGGGTTAAGTGACTTGCCCAAGGTCACAGCTAGTAAGTATCAAGTGTCTGAGGCTGGATTTGAACTCCAGTCCTCCTGACTCCAGGGTCAATACTCTGTCCGGTGTACCACCTTCTCAAAGTACGTTATAAATAGTATGTACTTAAATGTTTGTTGTCTGACTGTACAGAGTATACCTTAGTTTTTGGATGTGGTCTTTCAATCTGAGATTTACCCATCTAAAAGGCTATTCAGAAATTTGAGGGTATGTTTTCAGTAATGTTCTACAGAGATTAAATTCAGATTCTCCTTTATTTGTAATGTTTCCTGATGACTAGTATTTATCTATCAGCTATTATATATGATAACACAGCAGGTTTAAAAATAGGTGGGCTATTTATACCATGAATGAGAAGAACAACATTTCAAATGATGTAGCCCTGAGGAGAATGTTCCTTTAAAAACAGAATTAATTCTCACAGGTATAGATATTAAGTCTACATGCTCAGCGTTCAAGTACCCTAACAATATCAAGAGAGGTTGGAGAAGAATTGACAATGCCAAAATGCACAAGACTTTAGCAAATATAGAATACTAAAATTTCAGGGGTCAGAAATAACTACAAACTAGTATCAGTTCCTATTGTGAAATAAGCCAATGTAACATTTTTGGGCAAAGAAACTCTCCTCTTCTGTAGCAGATTTTGATTAATCTATCTTATCAAGTATTGGTCATTAAATTTTAAAAGGATTTGAAAAACTGAAGAGTTTACTCATTGATGATATGGAAAAACAGTCTAATTAAAAGAATTGTGGTTACTTAGCATCAATAATAGGAAGCAAAGGGGTGATTTTGTCCTCTAGTAAATTTGACTATATGTTTCTTTAATGAAAGTAATTCTGATCTCTCCTTCTTAAGTCCAGGGAGTAAAAGTAAATGGATTTAAAGTAGGGGAAATTTTGTTGAAACATGAAGAAAGTGTGGATAGTCAGGATGCTTAAGTGTTATAATGGGGTACTGAGAGTTACGTGTCTTTTTTCCTGGAGATTTTCAGAAACAGAATAGATATCCATTTGTTGTGGATTATGTGAAGATAGATGATTTCCAGTACCAGTTGCTCTCTGGAGATCTCTATTGACTTTGCATTTCTGTGATCCTGAAGATAGATACACAAAAGAATCAACCTCATAAAAGAGGTAATTATTCTGATGCAGTAGAAAGATCAAAGGACCTGGGGTCAGAAGAACTAAATTAAGGTCCATGCTTTGCTTCTTGACCTGAGGCAAGGCATTATTTGTAAAAAGATGATCAAAATGCTTGCCTTGCCTACTTTAGAGAAAGTTGTTGAGAGGAACAAGAGGGATGATGCATATAATTCACTTGAAGAACTCTGTGTCAATTTGTGCCATTTTTATTCATTGACACTGCAACATTTCTCTGTGGTTAGAATAAGCACTTTACAAAGCTGAATTGTTTTAGTAGCTCTCTCTGTGTGTGTGTGTGTGTGTGTGTGTGTGTGTGTGTTTGTCTGTCTTGTGTACTGTTTAGTCTCTGAAACTTTTCAAGTTACTTTATTTTAGTATTTTAGGGACTTACAGAGGAAGGAAACGAACATTCACTAAACTCTTTTATGAGCTAGGCATCTTGCTAGACATTTTACATATATATTATTATCACAATTGATCTTTACAACAACCTTAAGAGGTAGTTTTTATTATTATTATTCCCATTTTACACTAAGAAAAGTAAGCAGATTGAGGTAAAACTGCTTGTCCAGAGTTACACAGCTAAAAAATAATTCTATTTGAACTCATGTCTCCTTGTTTTCAGTCCTAGTGGTCTAACCCTTTCCTCATCTAGTGACACAGTCACCACTCTTCATAAATTTAGATCAGGAAGGTGCCTTGGTAGTTATTTAGCCTAAATCTCTCACTTTACTAATGAAGAAATTGCGATCAATAGAGGTTAAATAATTTGCCTGAGATCATACAGGTTGTAACAGAGGTGGGATCTGAAGCAGATCTTTTGATTCCTAATAAAGTGCTTTTTCCACTTCTAGTTTATAATATTAGAGAGTTGACCGAGGTATTGACAAAATTAAGTGTTTTTGACTATGGCTACACAACTAATTAAGTGTATTAGAGTAAAACCTAAATCCAAAAGGTTTCTGCTTTCCTCCCTCACTCTAACCTTCCTCCTCCTCCTCCCTGTCTTTTCTCACTCCTGTTGATCACTATGCAACATTGTTTCTTAACATTTTTTTTTGCAATTAGTTGTGAATTATGTGAAAATAAATGTATCCCTAGCTTAACTGAGCATCTTGAAGTTGGAGTTCAAAGATAAAAAAAAATTGACATGATTTTTGTTACTATGTGAGAACATAAATGCCATATTTTATAAAATAAGTCGTAAATCCAGTTTAGTATTCTACCTCTGACAGTGGAAATAAAGGAGGCCTGGTGACCTTCTCTAATAACATCCTCTTAAAGTTGAGGTTATACTTGGCAAATGTTCCTAATTTAATAGTCAGTTAATTGCATATCTGTCAATTCAAGAACTTGAGTAAAACTTTAACGTTTCTCCATGTCAATCTGTACTACCTCTCAGGGTAATATATTCTATGAGCTACTTCTCATTCTATAAAATAAAGTTTTAGTTTATTCCCAAATCCTTTCTTTCTACTCAAAGGCTCTCTTTCTTTGAAGTTTTGAGGGAGTTGTCCTTAGTTCCATTAATCTAGGTTTTGATGAACAAGTCTAAATTCTTCAAATTGATAACTTATAATTTTATAAGCTTTGTCCATATTTGCTGACAGGAGTGAGAAAAGGCAGGGGGAGGAGGAGGAGGAAGAGGAAGATTAGATTGGATTCAGGTTTTATACACTTAATGGCTGTGTAACCATGGTCAAATCACTTAAGAGTATATGGCTTTTTTGCTCTTATTTGTTTTTTACTATTTTCCTTAAAATATATTTAAGATGATAACTTTTGTTTCTTTATCATCTACATTTTACACTGTATCCACCCTTTTCTCCCAGAGAACTATCCCTTATAATAATGGTTAGAAAATGAGGATGGCAGAAAACCATGAGAAATTCCACAATTATCATTTCCTATTTCTATAAAGGAGTTTTCTAATTTTTTAAAGGTTTTTGCAAGGCAAATGGGGTTAAGTGGCTTGCCCAAGGCCACACAGCTAGGTAATTATTACTGAGACCGGATTTGAACTCAGGTACTCCCAACTCCATGGCCTGTACTCTATTCACTGCGCCCCCTGGCCACCCCATAATTTTTCTTCTATGAGAATCTGCATCTCCTTTATTGTTTAAATTGATATTTGGATTTTTCTAAGCCTATCAAAACTTTTGTGTATTGCAGAAACTAGAGCTGCTCAAAGATGCACTCATGTTGAATGAGAATAAAATATATTTATTTTTTTGTTTTAATCCTGCTCAGTTTTATTTGTTTGTCTTTTGGGCCAGAGCAGTAGAAAGGGAGTAGTCTACAATGACTCACTGCTTACTTTCCTAAGAGCTTAGAGCTCTTTGCAAAACCAACAAATAAATACATTTCCCAGGACTTCACATAAAGGATCTCCCAACTACAAAGAAGTTTTTCTGTGTTGAGATGACACTCAGGCTAATCCTTCTTCACTTTCTGTCCTAATTTACTTCTTCAGGAGGATAAGCTTGAATAGAAGAATAGGATTGCAGAAAGAATGAAGAAGGAAAGAGAAATAGGGGAAATAAATGACAAGCTACTTTTGCTACAAAAAAGACTTTGTGTCCTAGAAAAAGCTATTTTAGTGTTAGTTGTACATATTTCCCAGTATATGGCTTTTTATAACTAGTACAATAAATGTGCCTTATTTGAACACACACACACAGACACACGCACGCACACACAAATACACATACACACAATCTATGACCATTGTATATTGCAAAATGAAAGATAAATTATAGAACAGTTCTCTATAATTGTACATTTTATTTTTGTTAACCTGAGCTATTGAAAGTTTCACATTCTTCTTTCCTTTATGTTAAGAGGGAGAGAAGTCTGATACAACTACTTAGTCTTCAGGATGAGCTAGCTGTTTGCAAACAGCAAACATGCTTCCTGTAAGCAACTGGAGCAAGGTTTTCCAGTTGGACTATATTAGAATCCTATCTACATTTTAATTTGATTCCTGCTGTGTGGATATATTAGACTGAATCTATTACCTGGCTCAATGGTCCCCTCAGACAATTTCCCTTTCTCATTCTGATTTTATTGTAAGTGATTGTCAACATACTGGAAAAGTCGGCAAATCCAATTTTGATCACTCCCACGAGGTGCGGCTGTCCCTGACCTTATCCTTGTTACTTTTAATGTTAACTGAAGTGACACAGTGATCTTTAAAATGATTCTTTTTTGACTGAAAGTATTAGTTATAAGATGTAGTATGGTTTTCCTCATTTGGGTCTTTCCCCCTCCCTGGATCTCTTCTTTGAATATTATGCAGAAGAAAATTCTGCAGCAATTACCCTCTTGGGAAGGACCTGGTTTTACACTGAGTACTCCTGTTTTATGTTTAATGTGACTTTGAGCTGTTTCTTTTCCTTGTGATCATGAACCACCTGCTGTTTTCTTTTAGAGATAATGTTTCTCTGGGTATTTATTATAATTTCAACTTTAAATATAGCCCCTTCATGCATTCAGTGCTTTTAATCCTCACTGTGAAACAGATTAATGAACCTCTGGCATAAAGCTGAGGAACATTAATTTAGTTTCCTCTGGTTTATTTAGCTGTCTTTTGCATTCTTAGTATGGTACACTTCCTCCTCCCTCCAATCTCCTTAGGGATATATCAAGAAGTCAGCAAGATGATATCAAATGGAAATATCATAGACTCACTCATTTTCTGATGTGCCCGAGTAATTGGTGAGAAGGAACATTTAGGAAAGAATAGACCACAGACCACCATTTCTTAGACTATGATGGGGGTGAATGGCATTGTTTGGGAATTAGAATGCCTGGATTCTATCATGACATTCTCTTGGACAAATTGTGTAAACTCTGGGCTTTAATTTCTGATTTTATAATATTGAGCTTGAGACTGGTAAATAAAATCATTTTTCCCACTTAAACATTTAATGATTCTTCTATGACTCTTCCACCTTGGGTTCTATAATTCACTTCTTCAGCATTGGCCTTTCAGATTTCTTAAATTTGCAGTAAAGTCTGAGGGTCTTTCCCTCCCCAATTAATTCTTCTGGGAATACAAACTAGGTTGCCTTTTCTCTCATCTTTTACCTAGCATTTAATTAATGAATAGACATTACCTCAGATAAACTGAGACCTGGGAACAAAGTTAAATTAAAAAGACCAAAGTCTCCCCTACACCTGGGTCTTTTTCCAGTCATTTTGAACAATGTTTTGCAACTCGGCAGTCTATTATAAAGCTGATGACTTTGCACACCTCTGCTTCATTTAAATCCAACTTAGTTGCAAATCAAGCAGTCACTCTCTTGATATCATTATCTCATTAGTCAGACCACTTAACCCCATTGCCTTACAACCCCCCCCCAAAAAAAACAAAACAAAACAAAAAAAGAATGAAGGATGAACAATAACATTGTGTGTCATACATTAAGTGCTTAATAAGTGCTTGTTGTTTATTTCACTTATTTGATCACTTTGACCCTTATATTTTTTATCACTCCTTGATGTTTTCTTCTTTCATTTTTGATGCACTTTTATTGCTGAACACTTTTTAGAACAAAGTCCTAAGGATAGAATTGACCTACAAATTCTTATTTCCCATCTATAATTTTGCCTTAAATGCTTGAAACTAGTATTATTCATCCAGGTTTGAAATAGACCCCCATCCTTGGCTATTTTTCTCTTAAATGTTGTCTCCTCTAGGTATCTTCTTAGTTGACCCTTTTCTTTCACTCTCAGATTCCTTGACCAAGTGTTCTGCTATCACTCTCTCCATTTCTTCTACTCTCTTCTTAATCTTCTCTAGTCTGACTTCTCCTCTGATTACTTTTCTGTAACTTTGTGGAACAGATCACCAATAACCTGTTTTTAATTCAGTTCAATTTAATTCAGTAAATGTTTAATATTGCTGTGTTTTAAGCTCTGGGGATACAAAGAAGAAAAGGAAAAGGTGTCTCTGCCCTCCAGGAAGTTAAAATCTAATGGGGGAAGATAATACACAAGGGAAACTGAAAAGGTTGGGGGGAGGGAGAGAAGGTACCCATCAACTAGCAAAAATATGATGAAGATGGCATCAAATTCAAGGAATTCTGGTGGGGGTTGAACTCATCTTTAAATGGAGGCTTTGGTGGGAGTATTTTTTGTTCCTCCCTCCAACCCTTTCATCATCTTCCCTTTCAGGGAAACAGGCCACTGATGGTCTTGACAAGATATGAGTACTGTAACTGATACAATATCACAGATATTGAGTTTCCTGTTGATGATTATTGATTGCCAAATCATTTTTCCTTTCTTTTTTTTGTTAGGTTTTTGCAAGGCAATGGGGTTAAGTAGCTTGCCCAAGGCCACACAGCTAGGTAATTATTAAGTATCTGAGGCTGGATTTGAACCCAGGTACTCCTGACTCCAGGGCCAGTACTCTATCTGCTGCGCCACCTAGCCGCCCCTGATTTTTTCCTTTCTTTTGATTATTTTATTATTATATTAGCACTGTAAGTGCTAATATAATGTTCTGATTCCTGGGCATCTGTGACATAATACCATAATGACTCTATTCCCATCATTTTTGCCTGCTTTGTTCAGTAACTGGTTTTCTTCTGCCTCTTTCAAGAAACTTTGCAAACTATATCATACACAAGGGAACAATTTGAGGACTCCAACCAAAAGACTTCTAGGAATTATGTATTACTCCTTTGCCACCTGTGATCTCTAAACTTGAGTACAATATCTTCTAGACTCTGTATATAATTATGGATTTGGGTGAATGTTTGTTATCAACTATTCAATTTATGCAAATTACCATACCATTTTTTTCCTGAAAGTTAATTCAATCTAATTGATTAATTGGTATCAATTGATAAACTTAGGACTAAAATTCCAGTGAGGCTCTTGATCATTAGCATTAGAAATGTAATATCTTTCCTCCAACTTTTCTAGGTTCACTATAAGTGCAAAGCACTTTACACATGTTATTTCATTGTCACAACAATCTTGGGAGGTAGATGCCATTGTTATTTTCATTTTGACATTGAGGAAACTGAAGCAGATGGTCATTAAGTAATTTGCCTATCACACAGCTAGTTAGCAAAAGAAGTTGAATTTTAGTTCAAGACTTTCTGACTATAACCAATCTCTGGAGCCCACTGACTCCAGTCTAGTAATAGTTGTGGTAGTATCTCCAAAGCACATGTCACAATATTTTCAGGGAATGACAGCCAAGTAAAATGTTTTTTATGAATGGGAAATAACTAGACATGTTTTTAACTGGAAGAGAAGAAGACAGTGAAAAGAGGGATTGAATACTTTGTCTAAGGCTGAGAGGAAGAGAGAATGGGAAATAATGAAAGGATTTGAGGTAGTAGGTAGTAAATGGTGGATCACACAAGGTAAATGCTTATCTGGAGTACTGAGGATCAAGGTTTTGCATAGGGTTATTAAGCATATGTCAAAAGACATAAGATTTGACTTTGGCTTCTAGAGTGGCTCTATTCTATATCAATCTACCTCAGAATGTATATAATTTCTAATTTTATATTTTACCCAAGCAACTCTTCTTAAACATTAGTAAATATATTATTTAATTGGATTATTAACTTGGATTATCAACTTTCCAAATGTGATGAACTGTTTTGAAAAATTTTTTAAATTATATAAATCCTCACTATTTTATCATTGTTATCATATCTGTTACAGCAAGTTTGTTTAAAATAATCCTTAAACTCAGTAAATTCTTGCTGGAGATACCAAAAACATTATCTCTGATTGCAAAAGAACATGATGACTTTTCTGTTAATAAGTAAACTAAAGTCTAAAGTCTTTGATAATTATATTTCAGTGGTTTTCAAAAAGTCAAACATACTAATCTAAAAATGCATTTTGATATTGGAAACATACAGAAATGAGCAACTACATAATTTAGTCACTCATCTATGAGTCAGAGGCAGTCATTATAATTTACAAATTATAAATGTCTTTTATTCCCCCTACTATCTGTACTTGGAAACGAATGCTGAGAAGTCTTGGGCCAGATGCACAATGGTTGTTTATCTTTGCCATTCAAATCCAAAATGTGCAAAAATATATTTGAAAATGGATTTGAAATCAATTTTGTTTTTAATTACTTTTGTTACAGTTGTTGTATTAGTTTAAAGTGTTCATTATAATAAAATTTCTCATTTTGCTTAAGTATGCCAAATTGCCTTTGATTGAAATGAATAAATGGCATTCATATATGCTATCACAAATACAGACTGTATGGAAAAAATAGTTTGTGCTATCTTCATATTTTTAGAGTTTAATCAGGTTAGTTATTTATTCTTTTATATCATATATATTGTCCATGACTCTGGAAGGTTTTTAAGGTGTCCAAGCATATTTCTTTCCATCACATTTTATGATTTAAAATAAGTTTCTAAGCTTAGAATTATCAACATGAAGTAAGAAAAGGAGTAAGAAAGTGGAAGACCATTTCATTCCAAGAATCACTGATAAAATACAAGATGCAGAGACTTTGTTATTTAGCTGAGGTATTATTGGTTTTTCCTTATAGATATCCTCTGTATTTTATAAAAGTCTATGTCAAGACAAAATGAATTTTATTTTCTAAGCATGTAATATTTAAAACTTGGCATCCATCAACAAGTCTTTGAGCCAGCAAATTTACCAGTCAGTTTGGTAGTTTATTTATACTCTAAAAATAGTAGGGAATCTTTTTGACAGCTATTTTTTTTCTTTTTAGTCTAAAATTCTTTATCTTCCATCAGGATTAGTTGAGCAAAGACACTATCAAGAAACAGGTTCCCCCCCTCCCCTAGTTCACTCTGGGCTATCAATTTTATAGACTCTGCATAATTCTAGACAAGAATGTAGTTTGAAGCAAGCTGTTATGATTAATTATCACTCGTTAACTGACTCTTCACTCTGCAGGAAAGAATATTTCAGTGTGTTTTTTTATAATGTGTGTATGCTCTAAAAATTCAGTTGCTTACATTAAATTTGAATTGTGCTTCAGAAAACTCAAAAGTTTGGTGTGTGCATGGGGGAGGGGAATTCTTTTGATTCATTCAATAAATGTATAAGTATGATTTTCGTAGAGAGAAAATGTGTCGATCTTGAGCAGTTTATGTAGGAAATATTTTGCATATTCTATCTTCTGTAAATTGATGCCATATTGGCAAAAAATCATTTTGTACAATGTGCATATTTATAAAAAACTATTATATGTAGAAAAGCTGAATAGGATGTTGTATGGAAAATATGCTTAGCTTATGAGTCAAAATTCATCTCATATCTGTGCAGGATATTAAGTAACCTTTTAAATTGCTCTGTGAATATCCATCTGGAGGAAAAAATAGAATGTCAACATAGAAAAAATGTCATTCTTCGTTGGTTGTCCTTCAGTACAAGGACAACACCATGTTCAGGAGAAAGAAACCTGTGCACATGGATATAAGTATTGCTTTATTAATAGATTAGAACTATAATTCTTACTAAAATATTTCAGTTAAATTTTTTTCCTTTCCATTAATTTCTGAGAGTCTGAATATTTGATTACTCTTATCTTGATAAAGAAAACTATAAGAAGGGAATTCTTATTTTGACTTGCAAGAAGACACTAATTTGTGGCAATTAGTCATTAGCATCTTCAGTCTGAAGACCTAACTTTCATCCTTTCTAGGGCCAAAAGACAAAAGAGACTGTTAAATGATTAGTATAATGATGGAATCAGTTTTTCTAGATCACTATAGGGTTGGTTGTCATGAGGAGAAACAATTTGAATTCTTCAAAATAAATATATTTCTAATACTTCCCTATTGGTTTATTATTGTTATAGGGCATTCTCTATGAGGTATTTGCTTTATCAATGCATTTTGGCACTTTCTCTGAAATTTAGTCATAGAGCTGTGTGAAGTTACACAACCTAGCATCACCCAGCCAGCATGTATTAGAGGTAAGACTTGAAACCAGGTCTTCTTGACTGATTCCATCTATCTAAATTATGCCATGCTGCTTCTTTCAAAGATACTTAAACAGTTATAAATAATAGTAGGAACATTTTTCTCATAATGTTCAAAGAGAGTAATGAGTATAGGAAAGTTATTTGGCTATAAAGCCTACAAGGCAATTTATTCATTTTTATTATCTAATTATCAAATATTTATCAAGTACCTACTGTGTTTAAGGCCACTGTGCTAATTGTTGTAGGCAAAAAAATCAAGACACAGCTCTACCCTAAATGAACACATAAACATTCCCACCACCCTTTTTCAAAACCTTTTTCTTTTGTAATAACTTTCTCCTTTTTTTTTTTGAGGGAGAGAGGTATCTTGACTAGTTTTTCAATAACATACAATGACAAGTGAAAATGAATATAGTGATTTAGCACATTTTGGAGGCTTAAAAATATAGAAGTTGAGAAATTTGGGTAAGAGTTGTAAATTAATTTTTCTTTTGCTTTTCTGATTCAGTATAACGTCTGTCCTTTGTAGCTGATTTAAAAGACTATCTAAAGTATTTGCCTCCACCTCTTTCCCCTTACTCTCTTTTCAACCCTTTTAACATGACTTTCCATTGAATTACTCTACCATAGTTACTATTGATTTCTTAATTGCTGAACTGAATAGCTTTTTCTCAAACCTGCTTCTCCTGTATCTCTCTGTAGCCTTTGACGCTGTTGATTGTTCTCTCCTTGATACTCTTTTCTTTTTAGGTTTTTTGGACACCTGATTCTCCTACCTATCTCATTGCTCCTTCTCATTCTTCTTTGCTGGATACTCTTTCAGATCATGACTTCTAATTAGAGGTGTCACACAGAATTCTGTCCTGGGTCCTCTTCTCACCCTGTGCTATATACATATATATGTATATATATACACATACATATATGTATATATATATGAAATCATTTTATGATCACTTCAATTTTTCTATGCTGATGATGCTCAAATTTACTTATCCTACTTTCACTACTCAGCTGACCTCCCATCTCCCATTTCCAACAGTTGTTAAGACATCTTAGACTGGCTTCTAGTGGACATCATAAACTTAATATATCTAAAAACAGAATTTATCATCTTTATTTTTAAATCAACCCTCCTATATTCTGTCTTCATTATTATTATAGAGTACACACCATCTAATCAGTCCCTAGGGCTCACATCTTAGAAGTTATCCTTGACTGCTCACTATCATAGTCCCCCGTTGCACCATCTAATCTATTGACAAGGTTTGTCAATTTTTCCCTTAGCAAAATCTTCCAATTCACCTCTTTCTCTCTCCTGTGCTACTGAAGACTTATCAACTCACATCTGGATTACAACAGCAGCCTGCTGATGGATCATTCTGCCTCAAATCTCTTCCTACTCCAATCCAATTTCCATTCAGCCATCAAAGTGATTTTGCTAAGTAAGTTCCGACTATGTCACTCTTCTACTGAAGAAACTCTAGAGGTTTCCTATTGCTACCAGGATAGAATATAAGCTAATTTGTTTGTCATTCAAAGTTCTTCACCACCTACCCCTCTCCTACTTTCCAAGTTTCTTACATCTTACACCCTGCCGCTACTCTTTGATCCAGTTTCACCAAATCACTATCTCTCAGTTCCAGGCATTTTCTCTGACTGTCCCTCATGCCTGGGACACTTTCTTTTGATTGTTGACTTCTTTTATATCTCAGTTAAAACCCCATCTTTTACAAGAAAGCTTTTTCATCCCATCTTAATTCTAGTGTCTTTCCTCTAGTATTATTTCCTTTTTTATCCTGTATATAGCTTGCTTTGCATACATTTATTTGTGTGTTGTCTTCCCCCATTAGGTTATAAATTCCTAGAAGGCAGAGACTGTTTTTTTAACCTCTTTTTGCATCTCCAGGGCTTAGCATAATGTCTAGTATAAAGCAGATATTTAATAAATGCTTATTGATTTAGTCTACCCCAGAGTATTTTGTGCAGTATGTCCTTTTTAAAAGTGTGTGTTTGAAAATAGTGTAGAAATAGTTTTTAAATATAGGACAGACCAGGCTTTAAATGACAAACAAGTTTTTATTTTACCCTAAAGAGAATAGGGAGCAATTGGAGTTTCTTGAGCAGAGTAATGATAGGTTATAATTGTGCTTTAGGAATATCAATTTGTCAGATTTGTGGAGAAAGGATTGGAATGAGGAAATTGTAGAATTAGGAAGACTAATCCAGGTTCAAGTAGGCTCATATCTAATCAAAACTATAGTTCATGAAACCCCACAAATATCTTGACTTTCACTAATGAACGAGAGGATATAATTATTTTTAAAGCAAAGGTATTTAATGAAATAGTATACTGAACAACAAACAAATCCCTACTATCCCTCAAAATATCAAAGAACACTTCCCCTATAAACCTTAGGCATGCTTTTCCATAAATATACTCTTAATTACCATTGCACAGAAAATAGAGCAAGGACACAAATGTAGAGAACATATGTGACTACAGATCCCATGTGGCCAGGCATATTCATGGAGGGGCATTTTATTTCTCTGACAATGTAGGGTCAAATATCACTGTCTTTTTGAAATGTATTTATGATGGGGGAGAAATTGGTAGTGTTATCATAAAGATGAGAGTCCTTGAAGTAAAAAACTCATGGGTAGCCCTGGAGTTGGAAAAGCTCAGAATTTTTATTTCACAAGCCTGCAAACTTCACAGATTAAAACTTTTTTCCTGGAGAGATGTAAGCTGCTTGAAGATAGGGTGAGTGACAAAGGCCTAGGTGAGAGTTCCTGAGGAAAAGAAAGGAAAGCAGTCATAAGAGCTGGCTGGGCTTAGACTCCAGGGAGTCCCACCATGAGGAAAGTTTATGCCAGACCTTTATAGTCTTGCCCACTTCCTGTGCAGGGAACAGTCAGGAAAAAGGGAATCCTCCCCCCCACTATGTGATTTAGATCAGGTGCCCCTTCTGAAAAGGTAGGAAGCCAGAGGAAGGATAAACAAGATTGCTCTTATCTTGACAAATTTTACATTAACAGTGAAGTTACAATGAGCAATAGGAGGGACTTTACATCTTATTAGGGTTCCTGCTGCCGAGGGAACACTCAGAAAACATCAAACAGGCATAAATAATATTAATATTAAAAACTAGACAGATATTTCTCCTTCTACGTTACACACTGCTCTTTGTGAAACTGCTCTTTTCTAGCTGGCCTTGTTGTGAGCTCTTTATTGGGTCTGTAGACATTGTATGTAGCCTTTGATAGATGTTGTTCTTTAGTCACTTCATATGGTCACTAATGATGGTGCCTGGCTGGTGCCAGATTACTATTGGGTATTCTATTAGACATGTGGTTTTGGAGCTTTTTTCTGATTCCAAGTTCTAGTTTTAGTTAGAGTATTCAGCTAAATTGTTAATCTCTTCTTCATAAGAGCAGTATGCTCTCTGCTATCTTTCTTTTAGTTTAGAGTCTAGAGGAATAAGATTTTCATGATTCCTACCTCCCCTATTTCTCTGTATCTTTCTTGCTGACTTATCTGCTTTTTATTTTTCCAAGGAGTTTCTTTGACTCCAGAGGCTAATCTCCTGGAATATAAAGTAACTATATAGTATAGACCCCCGGGGAATTCAATTTGCTTATTGAATGCTCCATGTCTTTTTTTTAATTGACATTTTATTTTTTCAAATATATGTTATGAAAGTTTTTTTAACATTCATCCATTTGCATATGTATTTACTTTATGTTACAAAATTTCCTTCCACCCTACCTTCCCACTCCCCTGCCTTTGTAGCAAACAGTCAGATTAACATTGTGTGTGTGTGTGTGTGTGTGTATATATATATATGTATATAATATATATAAACATGTTTATAGATTAGTCATTTACAGTATGAGGAATTAGGATTAAGAGATAATTTTTATATAGTTTTCATCAAATTCTGAAGGAAGTTTTTTGGTCTTGTTTTATTTTGTTTGTCTTCCTTTGTATGGGGATAACATTGTCCATAGCTGGTCTAATATGACTGTACTAGCTGAACTCCCTAGGTCTTAATCAAATCCTAGTATTGTGGGATTCTTACTTAGTGTTAAAAACCCCAAGGATCATTCAGTCAGTTAGTATTTATTAGGTGCTTATTATATGCCAGATACTGACTTTAGAGCTGTGGGCACAAAGAAAGGCAAAATCAAACCAAAACAAATAAAAAAAATTCTGTCTCTGTTTTCTAGGAATTGCCAGATTAATTGGAATACCATTAGGGAAATATATGCAAATAAAATATAAAGGATTAATTGGGGATAAACTTAGAGTAAAGGCACCAAGAAATAGAATAAAAGGGATATAATTCCTGTAAATGCACAACTTTAGTTGAGATTTGAAGGAAACCATAGAGGCTAGGAGGAAAACAAGAGGAGGGAGAGCATTTCAAACGATGGGGACAGTTAGTGAAATTTTTCAAATTGGGAGATGTAGTGTTGTCAGGTGTGAAGAGCAGCAAGGAGGCTGTTTTTCCCATAATCTTAGAATAAGTGTAGGGGAGTAAAGTATAGGAAAAGTATCAGGTTATGAGTGACTTTAAAAGTCAAATGAAGTAAATAGAAAATCACTGGAGTCTATTGAAATGGGAAGGTGGACATGGAGTGTGTGACATTGTCAAATCTTTGTTTTCAGAAGAATCAATTTGACAGCTAAGTGGAGAATGAATTGAAGTGGGGAGACATTTGAGAGAAGATCAACACTGAGTTTATCTAAATAGTCCAGGTGCAGGGTGATAGGGGCTTAAACAAGAATGAAAACAATGTTGGAGAATAAAAGTGTTTATGAATGGATGTGTGTGTGTGTGTGTGTGTGTGTGTGTGTGTGTAAGAGAGAAAGAGAGAGAGACAGGGAGGGGGAGAGAGAGAGGGAGAGGGAGAGGGAGGGAGGGAGGGAGAGAGAGAGAGAGAGAGAGAGAGAGAGAGAGAGAGAGAGAGAGAGAGAGAGAGAAAGAAGAGGAAGAGGAAGAGGAGGAGGAAGAGGAAGAGGAGGAGGCAGCAGGCAGAGACAGAGAAGAAATGTTGTATTATAGTAGGGGACTTCTGGACACATTTCTTTGTGGTCACAGTTTGGTCACAGCACTTGGTACTTAGAACACCACTGATGAGTAATGAGTGCTGTCTGAGCCACTCTTTGAGGACATGTGTATTGGAAACTGCCTTGAGCCAGGGACTAAATCATTCTTTAAGCACCACCCTTGTACTGCCCACCAGAATAGCTTTTGAGTGGACTTTGACCAGGGGGAGCTCTCTTTCTCTCCCTGATGTCTGTTCCCCTCCCTGCCCCTCTCTTTTTCCTTTTCCTTGTTTTCCTTTTCCTTTTTAACTTGACTTCTCCTTTCCCAGTTTACAAACTACCAATATAGCTCCAGCTCCATGGGGCTGGATCTATTGTGACCTAAGTTTCTTTTCTTTCCTTTTTTCCTTTTATACACTTTAGCCTTTTTTCATCTCAACTTCTGCCAATCAACCTGTCCTTTTTTTTTTTAGGTTTTTTTTTTTGTTTGCAAGGCAAATGGGATTAAGTGGCTTGCCCAAGGACACACAGCTCCATAATTATTAAGTGACTGACACCAGATTTGAACCCAGGTACTCCTGACTCCAGGGCCGGTGCTTTATCCACTGTGCCACCTAGCAGCCCCAACCTGTCCTTTAAGAAACTATCCCACTGCTTCTCCAAAGAACTTAAGTTGTGAACTTTATGTAGTAACTTATGAACTTTCTGTAATAACCTGTGAAATTTTGCAGTAACCTGTGAATTAAAATTTAAGGCTTTCTTACCTCCCTGAGTCAGAGATTGGTGAGTTCTTCACAATAAATGAAATTGAAAACATAGGAGGAGCTGATGAAATCACCAAATGAAATGATATGGAAGGAAAAAGGGTACAAGATTATCGTTCTTTGTCCTGTCCTTCATTCTCCAAAAAGACCATGACATCAGAGAGGTGATGTCATGACATGAAAGTGAATTGCATTTAAGTGAGGGACAGCAGTGTAAAGTCACCAGCTTCACTTTCTTCTCTGGAGCCATCTGTGTTCAATGAACAGATATGGATTAGGAGACAATGCCCATTCAGAAATTAAGACAGGTGGGGAAAATAGAGTAGTTAGACAGGTAGGACAAAAAATGGAAAAACAGATCTCTCATCAAAAAAAAACCCAAACACCACCCCCCCACAAAACCTAGAGAAAAGAGTGTGTTAAGGTTGAGGATTGAAAAAGTACATTAAATTTGGCCATTAAGAGATGATTAGTATTTTTGGAGAGAAGTTTCATTTGCTCATATAAATGAAAGTTTATTGAGGATTTGGGAGAATGTAAGTGAAACCACCATCACTACAATAAAAAAACCTCAGATGGAACTCTTTTGAGACATCTGAATTCTTCTTTTATTGTGATTATGGGGCTTATAAAAGTCTCCCTTTTTTGAGACATATTGACACTAATAATTAAAGATCTTAGTAATAGAGATTAGAGTACATCCCATATTACCTGTTTGAAATTGAAGAATTATCTCTGTATCATTATATTATTCCTTCTGTATCCCATTCCATTAATTATGTCCAAAATATCTCTTGCATTTTCCTTTTCCTTTATGTTCCAGCTATCACTTTCATAGTTCATAACTTTATTCTCTCTTAACTGAACTATTTAAATAGCTTCTTTCATACAAACTATTTTATGTAATGTTGAAAGTTCCTTAGGTTCAAATATTGCCTTATACTTATTTTTGGTAGTCCTTCTTTCACATGTAGACATTTCTGATGAAAGAGGAAAAAATTTTGAATAAGGAAATACTGAAAAATCAATTTGAGGAGTTATATACCTCAAATAAAATAATGAGGGAAGGCAATGTTCTGAGGGACTGAAGAGCTACTTCTTAGATAAATATGTTGAAAACTGAATGCAAGAAGAATAATGACATAGGTAATGATTTTTCACAGGACTGTTTCCAGAGTTTTAAAAATTTAACCTTTAATATTATAAATCAAATAACTTTGGAGATTATAGAGAGATATATATGATTATATATGGGGTTATATCAGAAAGAAAGGTGGATCTTTGCAAGTTAGAGATGAGTCATTCCTTAAGAAAAGATATTTATTTGAGATATTAAAAGTGATAGATAGAGGTAGAAGAAGAGTAGAAAAGAAGAGAGGGAGGCCATGCATGGGAAGAGGTAAGAACTGTTAGCATTGGGAGTGATATGAAAAGCTTTTTGTAGAAGAATGAACAAAGCTATTGAGAGGGACTGATCTGACAAGAAAGTTTTGCACCTGTTTTGCTGAAAGCTATGCTGATTGGAGGGAAAGGTAAATTGCTTTGGTGAGAGCTGATGACTTTCCTTGAAGAAAGTTGAATTCTGCTACTGAGTAGTGAGAAGTCTGAGTATACTAATATCTAGTATCTTCTATAGTTTTAGAGGGGAAAAATCCTGAGAGTTCCCTGTGTTACCATTTATTGTTCTTTCTACTGAAAAAAATAAAGGAAAAACCAAGAGGGGCAAGGGAAAAAGATAGTTTTTACATTTGTTTAGCTGTGCGTAAAAGCTTGGCTTTACTAGGAACTATTGGACAAAGCAGAATCCCCTGTTATTTGAAGAGATTGATGAAGAAAAGTTGCTTGCTGTCTGTAGCTTGAGAATGAGAAAGTCCTTAGAGGTTCAGCGCATATCTCAGCTTGGCAGCACTCTGGCTTAAGGGAACTGCTTGTGGCTGAAAGGATATAATACCTTTTTGACTCCCTGCTGCTATCCTTGCTTCAGTGGCCTGGAAGGGAACAGAGAAACTGCTTTTGCCTAAAGGAAAATGATGTTTGACCAGGTAGCAGAGAAGTGGTGTTATCTGTATTGATGAACTGATACAGTTGTTACCACAAGGGCCCCAGTGCTTCAGGCTTACCATTCAGGCAAGAGTTCCCTGAAACCCATGTATTTCCCTAATCTTGGGTCTCCACCTTATCTTTCTCTCCCTACTCCCACTCCCCTAAACAGTCACTCTATGTGTTGGTGAGGGACTTTGACACAAATTTATTTGTAAATTATTAATTTATTCTTTATTTGCTTTATCTCTTAATATATTTAAGCATTAGTGGTACCATTGTGAGTGATTTTGTATAAATGAGAAACATATCAGTGGGGTTTAGAAGCTGTAGAGATGAGTATTAAGTATTCATCTCTCTCTTTCTTTATCTTCCCTCTTCTGTAAATGAAAGACATACAATGATTTCTAGAATCCTGAGAGAGTGTTTGAGTGAGCTACATGGCTATGGCCATGACAAGTCTCACCTATGAGGATGGAACACTCATCTGCCAAAGTAGGTACTGATATAATGAACAGATTAGCCCTAACATAGGGAGTGAGGGAGCCCGGGGAGAATAGACTATTAGTTAGGATTACACAGTATTTGGCAGTGTCTACATTAGGGGCTCCTAGGACTTGGAATATGATATTCCAGAAGGCAAAAGAGCTTGAATTACAATCAAGAATAAACTACCCAATAAAACTGAACATCCTCTTTCAGGGGAAAAGATGGATATTCAATGAAACAAGGCACTTTTAAACTTTCCTGTTGAAACGATCAGAACTGAACAGAAAATTTGATCTCCAAGTACAAGATTCAGGTAAAGCAAAGAGAAGATTGCCAGGAAGGGTTAATTATGAAGGATTTAATGATGTTGAACTGCATCTGCATGGAAAGATAATACTGATGATTCATAACAAACTTCTCATTCATAAGAACAGTTAGAAGGAGTATATATATATATATATATATATATATATATATATATATGGCACAAGAGGGAGCTGAATATAATGCTATTATATAGTATAAATATTGAGTCAGGTGATGTGGGAGAGGTAAAATGAGTTAAGATATTTCATATTAAAGAGGCAAGAAACAGCTTTTGCTGTTTGCTGAAGGGGGGGGAAGGTGAGGGGGAAATGAGTGAGCCTTCATTGTCATTATAAGTGATTCAGAGGGGCGGCTAGGTGGCGCAGTGGATAAAGCACTGGCCCTGGAGTCAGGAATACCTGGGTTCAAATCTGGTCTCAGACACTTAAAAATTACCTAGCTGTGTGGCCTTGGGCAAGCCACTTAACCCCGTTGGCCTTGCAAAAACCTAAAAAAAAAAAAAAAGAAGTGATTCAGAGAGGAAATAATATACACACTTGAGGGTTTAGAAATCTATCTTATGGTAGAGGAAAAAGAGAAAAGGGATGGGAGAATAGGGATAGAAGGTGCAGGGGAGCGTAGGTGATAGAAGAAAAGAAAGATTGTGGGAGAGGATAATCAGATACAACACACTTCTGAGAAGGGATAAGGGGGAAAGAAAGAGAGTAGAATAAGTGGGAGTGGACAGAATAGAAGGGAGAGGGAATGCAGTTAACAATAGCAACTGTGAGAAATATATTGAAGCTACTTGTCTTCTTTGATGGACTAATGATAAAGAATGCAGCTCATCCCATAGATAGAGCTGATGGTATCTGAACATCGACTGGAGTATATGTTTTTCCTCTCCATTTCTCTTGATGTTTCTCTATCTTTTTGGGGGGGAAGTGGGGGGTTATGTTTACTTTCACAATAAGGTTATTGTAATAACATGAAAATAAATAAATAAATAAAAAGAAATGAACAAAAAAAGAGTAAATAGCAGAACCGGGTTTTGAATTTGTGTCTATTGACTCCAGATCCACTCTTTCCTACTGTCTTATTGTTTTTTAATCACCATATAATCCTTTTTCTGTATAATTGCTATGAATTTAGAACTGATAGGGATAGTAAAGGTCATTTACTCCAACCTCCTCATTTTACAGATTAGGAAAATGAGGTTTAGAGAAAAGAAGTTAATTGTCTAGTTTCATATAGGTGGTAAATCGCAAAACTAAAATTTAAATTTCAGTCCTTCCTTTCAAAATAATGATAACTCTTTGCTAGGCACTGGTCTAAGCACTTTCTAAATATTTCATATGATTCTCATAGCAACCCTGGAGGAGAATTGTTATTCCCATTTTTACAAATGAGAAACTAAGGCAGAGGTTAAATGACTTGTCTAAGGACACAGAGCTAGTAAATGTCTGAGGCTAGGTTTTAACTCAGGTGTTCCTGAGTTAAATCAGGAATGTTTTAACTAATCAATGTTCTTTCTAACATACTATTCTCTACTTATTTTTAAGCCAGTTTGGATTTTTTATCTTTTTTTTTGGTATTACCTACCTCCCAGTGTTTTCCATCTTTGTTATTTCTTTTTTTCATTTTCATGCTTTGTTTCCAATCTTTTTTTTCCCCCATTTTCATGCTTTGACTTGAACTGTTCCCTATGCTTTGAATGTACTTCTTCTACTACATCTCCTAATCTATACCACTTGGAATTTCTTAAGGTCCTTTAAGGACCTTTAAGATCCAGCTCATGTGGCATCCTATATGATGATAGACTTCACTGATTTCTTCCTAATCATAATAACTAACTTCACTTAATATTTATAACACTTTATAAAATACCTTTCTCATGGAGTAAAGCTATGCAATGATGAGGAAAAGTAGATTCTGAGAGAAGCCATGTAATTTTCCTAGTCACACAGCTAGTTTATCTGAGGCAGGATTCAAAAATCATATATTTCTGACTCAAATGGAGGCAGTTGTTCAATGTTTTGAATTTTTTTAGTACAGTAACTTGGATATGATAGTTTCTCAATAATTTTTTGTTAGATGGAATTGAAAAAGGATCTTTTTGTTGGGAGGATAAAATCACATTAACCAGTAATCACTCACAATGTGCACTTATTTTAGCAATCTCTGATGTGCTACATCAATTCCTGTTCTTTTCCACCTATGGTGCAACTAACCTGGGCACTCTCATCTTCCCTCCTCTCATTTATTTCTCTGGTACATTCCTTCTTGTGAGGGCTTGCTTACCTCTTCCACTACTCCCTAGGACCCATTATCAGATTGTCTTTTGCACTGCTCTCCTTCATCCAAATTCAACTGTTTTTGTATCAAGATGAAAATATTTCTAGTCTATCACTTACTACACAAACACAAACACACACATATATGTATGTATGTATATATGAATAGAAAATGATAAACCATAAACACATATTTGTTTGTATCTATTAATTTAAGTCAATTATTCCCAAATTTTTAAGGTGAATGAATTAATTACAAATGTACAGTCATAGAAATAATACAGTAAGGAGATAAAAAAATTCTGGTTAAATTATTAAATAGAGAATATAATTAATCTCACTGATCTAGCATTTCTAATGTTAATAATTTATGATAACTTTGAAAGGTCTTCCATCTTATTAGAATTATGTAGTCTTGGAATACAATTAGATTGTAAAAATGAATGAAGGGTGCAAGTAGTTTTGAATGTATCTTTCTTATTTAGTTAAAGGTTGGAATTATCAAACTTTTTGAGGTTTAACAAGTTAAATTCTTTGAATGATGAGATATCATATACTTTAAATTGATGAACTTTTTTGGGACATAAGATACTTCCTAACAAACTGTCTTATTAAAGTACATTTCATGAAAAACTTAGTTTATTAGTATTAACAGAAAGGAAACTTGCTAACTTAATTTTGGCAGTATACAACACATATTGACTTGTAACTGAACACAATTAAGTTGCCTATCCATTGTTCATTATAGGCTTATTGTGACTCCAGTTTATTTGAATTGCATCATCTCATATGTCTTCAAATGTTTCTTTAAATTTTTCATTTTTTAATTCTTTATCATATAGATTTGTTAGATAACTTTGTTCAGATGCTCTGGAATTTGGGGGCACATATTTCATATCTAGTTTTCTATAACAAAAATGTTGCCTTGTGGGGTGGCTAGGTGGCACAGTGGATAGAGCACTGGCCCTGGAGTCAGGAGTACCTGAGCTGTGTGGCCTTGGGCAAGCCACTTAACCCCATTGCCTTGAAAAAAAAAACTAAAAAAAAGTGTTGCCTTGAATGTTTTTTGCAGACATTAACCTTTTCTTACTTTTATTAGCCTTCTAGAAATATACTGCCAGCAGCAAGTCAAATAGGTGAATAACTTATTAACTTCTCTTGAATAATTCTAGATTGTTTTTTGAAATGACCCAATAGTTTTACCAGTTCTAAATTATGGAACTTTCCTTTTAAAGTCCTTCCAACAATGAGTTTTCCCAGTCTGTGGCATTTTGCAAGTTTGAGAGATTTATTTAAATTTTCATATATCTGGTTGGAAGGAATCTTAAGTGTTTTTCAGGTATTTAATAATATTGTTTTCTTCCTTTGAATATTATTTGTTCATATTCTTTGAATAAATGTCTGTTGAGGAATAGCTCTTAGATATTTGTGTTAGAGTATAAATTTTTGGATGCCAGATTTACTTTAGTCAACTTTTTTAATGTATTTATTGTTTCAAATATTAAAATATACACAATGTATATCTTATCAGTGTCAATAACAAATATAATTATCCAAATACATAAGTAGCATAAAAATAAGAAAAATTATCATGTATATTGAAAAAGATATTGTAAATGATGAAATGTTCTTACTATTTACCAGCTGAGGTGTACATATTGATTTTTACTTAGCAGTTTCTATATGATCCCTTGTTTTCATAATTCCCTTTTATCCTCTTTATAATTTATATAGCATTTATTGCTTCCTTAAATTACCTAGATAGATCACATATGTGAGAGATTATGCCTCTCTTAGAAGGGGGAGAGGTCACTATTTAGAGCTAAAAGTGTTGTTGGTAAATAGAAAATGAATGATTTCAGTGAAATGTTTTCATTTCTATTGTGAAAGTTCATCATTATTTGCATAAATAAAACCTATATTCTGGTTAAGGGAGGATTTTCATTCAATCAAGGTTTTTAATGTGAAATAAGAAAATTAGAATTCACATAAACTTAGAAAATATATGTAACCACTAATAATTTTTACATAGGCAAAATAGTTCATCTTTACTATGCAATAGATATAAAAGACTCCAATCAATTTTTTTTCTGATTCTTCTATGATAAGAACATTAGTCAGTATTTAATCTATTATTATATTACTGTTCAACATATATATTTTACTGTTCAACAAAACTTTCATGAAGAGATATATCATTGAAAATACTAATATGGTCATAAACCATAGGAAAAAGTTTAGTGTGAATATCTTTTTCTTCCTTCTAAACATTCCCCTTGTAAGATTTCCTAAATAATTTATTGTGGCTTCAGCAACATAACACCTATCTATTAAGAAGTAGAATTTCCTTGCACTCATTCTTAGAAACAGGAAATAAGAGAATGCTTCAGGACTAAGGGGTGACATAACAAATATTTCCTAAGTGATTTCACAAATGGTGTATAGTGTCATTTTATCCTGTCTTAGATATCCCTAAATATAATTGGAATATTACAAATAAATAATAAAATTATGGTTTTCATTTTTGCATTATGTAAAACTGGAATAAATTACCTATTAATTTCTAATGCCCTAGTGTAGTCAAATTGAAGTTACATTTTTCTTAGTCTATAAGAAACTGTTGCTATTAAAATAAGCAACAAATAAGTGTTAAGCTGTGTTTCATTTACTTAGGAAAAAAATTTAGAGATGCAGATTATTTACATACATAATAATATTTTATCAGATCTGTGATTTCATTGATGCAAATACTCCCTATAGTGGTTAACATCACATATCATACATTGCACTGATTCCCAAGTGATTCTCCTTCTCAAATACTTAATAGATGGTCCACCAATCAAATTTAGAAGTCTTTAGCTAGATCTTATGATTGATATTATACATCAAATTATCCACATATAATCTATTATCCCTTGCTTTCTTTACATGATCAGTGAACTACTTTCCTGGTGATTCATTTCCCATTCATTACATATTGTTTTGTCTGTGCAATTATTTTTGGTGATATATTATAATCTTTTCATGTGAAGTACGTGACTCATTTTTTGGATAACCTTCAACTTTGATTTTCTAGAGACTGTAGTATACCATGAGTCACAGCTAAAACACAGTCTATGATTTCTCCACAAGTTGCTACTGCCACCTGCTGATGGGGTTCTTTGTCAAGCTGCTAACATCTGCTAGATTGATCTTTGGCTGATATATTTTTCCTCAAATGGAGCATTCAAAATTTGATGGAGTGCTCATGCTTTAGCAATATTTCAGCTCTTGTGTTAGGTCCAATTTTTATTTAGCCAATATGACAAAAATTCTTTCTTTCTTTCTTTCTTTCTTTCTTTCTTTCTTTCTTTCTTTCTTTCTTTCTTTCTTTCTTTCTTCCTTTCTTTCTTTTCCTTCCCTCCCTCCCTCCCTCCCTCCCTCCCTTCCTTCCTTCCTTCCTTCCTTCCTTCCTCTTTCATCTTCCTTCTTTACTTCTTTCCTCTGTCTCTATCTCTATTTCTTTCCTCTGTCTCTCTGTCTCTGTCTCTCTCTCTTTCTCTGTGTGTGTGTATGTGTGTGTGTGTGTGTGTGTGTGTGTGTGTGTGTGTGTGTGTGTGTGTGTGTGTGTGTCTTCTTTGTCTCTCTGTCTCTCTCTCTTCCTCTCTCTCTTTTCTCTTTTTCTTCTTGGATAATTTGGTCCCCCCAAATACTGACTGTTCTAGGACTCATTGATATTTAGGTGGGAGTCAAACCAACAAGCATTTATAAAGTTTTGATGTATGTTTATAACATAGATTATATGCAAGTCAAATGGATGGTCTAAATATGGTTCATAAGGAGTCAAGCCTTGGCATCTCTGGAATCTTACCACCCTTCTACAAAAAAGATTTTAATTTCTTCTTGGAGAATATATGAAGTGAACATAAAAATGGCCTTTTAGGTTATTTTGAGCCTGATGGGGATAGACTAAAATCAAAACTATATGCCACCTAAATATTATTTGTCTGTGGAAATGATTTAAAAAAAGATTTAGACCTGTCTCTGATTGGTGATCATTAAAGAGGAAAGGGTACTCTATGCTTTTAATATAAGCTTGAATCTTTCAAATCAAATTTCAGTTATATTAAAAGCTATCACTGGCAGTGAATAGTGAATATGCCTATTTATCCAAACAGATAGAAAACAGAAATCAAGGACTTTATACTAGGAACTTTCTAGAGTGAATAATCCCTTATGGAGAAGTCAACTAAAAGAAAAGCTTTAGTCTCACCCAAGAGGAAATCCCCCAAAGTATCTAGAGAAGCAAGATGGAAATCAGGGACATACTGAGCAGCTGGCTTTTTTCTGAGTATGTATCTTCCAAACTCCTTTTTTTCCCTTCCATCAACCTCTCACAAAAGAGAGGCTGGAACCATATTTATCCTCTCTCAAAACAGTAATGAAAAAGATTCCTTATTATCTAGTTCTACTCTACCCTATTTCCCAAAACCTCATCTTTTAAATAAGTCTGGACTCTTTCAATGCATTAACTTATAAATTGCTCTTTTCTGTGCTTAAGAAAAAAATCATATTGGCAGCTGAGTTGAGAATGACTGTAAAGAGAATTCATGCAGGGAGACTATTTAAAATGCTATTGTAATCATGCAGGAAAGATGTGATCAGAGCTGGAATAAGGATGGCTGTATCTGTACAACAGTGATGGGGATTGGATGGATGGAAGTGATGGAAGTAGGCATGAAATTTCATTTTTGCTGAACAAGATGGTGAATTTGGCTGCAATGCAGAATATCTAAGGGAAAGGAATGTGAAATAAATCTAGAGAAATAGATTAGGGTCCAGTTGTTAAGTACTTGTAAGACCTACAGAAGTGCTTATATTTTATTTGAGATTCAATGAAGCTTTTTCAGCAGTAATATGATCAGATTTGTGTTTTCAGAAGAGCAATATGAGTAGTGTTTGTTGAGTGGATTAGAGAGAGAGAGGAAAGACTTAGGACAAGTAGAGCCATTAGGAAACTAATAGCAATTAAAATGGAATGTGATGAGGGTCTATAAAAGGATGGTGGTTTTATGAATAGAGAAGAAAGGAGAAATATTTAAGTGATAGTGTGAGAGATTTAGTAATTCATTGAGTACAGGAGAGTGTTCAAGGATAGTGAAAGGTAAATCATAATTCTAAGTTTGCAGTGCTATGTGAATGAAAGTATAGTTGAACCAGCAAAAGAATTAGGAAAGCTAGAAGAAGGGATGGGTGTGGGGAAAAAGATGATTTCTTTTGACAGTGAATTTTAGATGATTGTGAAACATAAAGAAGAGGCAAGTTAAGCACTATATATGAAGATTTGGGAATCATCTATGTATAACTAATAATTGAATCAATGGAAGCTGAATAAATGGAATAAAGTATAAGTTGAGAAGAGGGCCCAGGAAGAAACCTTGGGTGACACCTGTACATGGGTTGGAGAATGCATATGGTGACTCAGCAAAAGATCTTGATTTAAAGCTAGAAAAACCTGGAGAATACCTTTGAAAAGAAATAATAATCTATAGGTGGAGGTGGTCCACAGCATCAAAAGTTCAAGAGAGGTGAGGAAGAATGAAGACTGCAAATAAGTCATTGAATTTAGCATTAATGAGATCACAGGTGACTTTTTGTAAAAATGCTTTCTATTGAGTGTTGTGATTAGAAGCCAGATTTCCAAGGGGTCACAAAATGAATGGATTTGAGGAAGCAGATCCAATTAATATAAACAACTTTTTTCTCTAGTTTGATCATGAGAAAAAGAAATGTAGGATAAAAGTTGAGAAGATAGCATTCAGTGGAAAAGTATTTTAAAAATCAAGGAGACAGTCAGCTTCATAGGAAGTAGGGAAAGAGTCCATGGATAGGCAAAGGTTGAAAATTGGGGGCAAAGAGGAGTGGGGAGCTAAGATGCTAAAGAAAGAAGCCAGAAGCTTCCCTGAGTTTATCCTAGTTTCCCTCAGAAACAGCATTCAATAAAGCCTCTAAGAATCTACAAAAAAAGAGTTGAGCAATTTTCCAATTTAAGATACTTTGGAAAGACTTCAAGAAAGGACCCTCTCACTTGGGTAGAGGGGGAGTCTAGTTCAGCATGAGTAGGGTGTAGGGAACCAGTGGGTGGGGGCCACAGCACTGGGGCCTCTCAGTTCTGGTTTAGCAGGTTAACAGAACAACAGGGTAGCTGTGCAGATTCTAACCCCAGTTCAGAAGGCAAATTGCAAGTTTTATGACACCTGCATAACCCAGACACAGTTAGTCCTGGCACACCCCACCCCAGGGTACAAAGTCAGTGAGCAGGTCCCTGGCCTCCAGCAAAATAACCTTGGGATGGTGCACTCTGCCCCAGGAACAGAGTTTAACTTTAAAACCATGAATTAGACCGAAAAATGAATAAGAAACAGAAAAATGTTTTGACCATAGAAAACTACTAATAGCAAAAAAAGGAGATCAAAATGCTAATTCAGAACAGAACACTGGGAGAATGCTTACATGTGAAGACCAAGAATTGGTCTCAGCCCAAGAAGTCCTCTTTAAAGAGCTCAAAAAACATTTTTAAAAATCAAGAAAGAGGTAGAAGAAAAATTGGGGAAAGAAAAGAGAGGTATACAAGAGAGAGCCAACAATCTGGAAAAGGAAGCAAAAAAAATTGACTGAAGAAAACAACTCCTTAAAAATACAATTGGCCAAATAGAAAAAAAATCCAATGAAGAAAGCAATTACTTTAATAATAGAATTGACCAAGTGAATAAGGAGATACAAAAACTAACTGAAGAAAATAATTCCTTAAAAATTAAAATTGGGCAAATGGACTCTTGAGACATTAGGAATCAGTCCAAAAAAAATCAAAACAATAAAAAATAGAAAAAAATCTGAAATATTTAATTGGAAAAACAACTGATCTGATCCAGAAGAGATAATTTAAGAATTATTGGACAACCTGAAAGCCATAATCAAAAAAGTTTGCCTGGACATCTTTCAAGAAATTATCAAGGAAAACTTCCCTGATATACTAGAACATGAGAGTAAAATATTCATTGAAAGATTCTACTGCTCAGAAAGAAATCCCCAAATGAAAATGCCAAGGAATATTATGGCCAAATTCCAAAATTATTATGTCAAGGAGAAAAAACTACAGGCGGCCAAAAAGAAACAATTCAAATATCAAATATATAATGTCAGAAATGCATAGGACTTAAGAGCCTCAACGTTAAAGGATCAAAGGACTTGGAATATGATATTGTGGAAAGCAAAGGAGCTTGGATTACAATCAAGAATTAGCTACCCAATAAAATTGAGCATGATCTTTCAGGGGAAAAGATGAATTTTCAGTGAAATAGGGAACCTTCAAACCTTCTTGATGAAAAGACCAGAATTGAACTGAAAATTCAATGTTCAAATACAACTCTCAAGAAATGCATAAAAAGGTAAACAGGAGAGAAAAACAACATGATTCAATAAGATTAAACTGTATATATCCCTAAATGAGATGATACTTGTAACTCAAGAACTATATCTTCATTATAAGGAATATACTTATAGGATGTGGGCATTTATTGATTTTGATGCAATGGTACAAAAATAATTAAAGCATAGAAAAAGAATTGTGGCAAGAAAAGAGAAAAGCAGGGGGGTGCAGAATTGGGTAGGGGAAATAATATTATATAAAGAAACACAAGGAACTTACGATAGAGGGAAAGAAGGGAGGGGATGAGAGTTGCTTGAATCTTACTCATCAGATTTGGCTATATATATATATATATATATATATATATCTACACTCTTGAATTAGGAAGTTTATCTTACACAATAGGGAATTAGGAGGGAGAAGAAGAAAGAAAAAAAGAAAGAAGAGACTGATGAAGAAAAGGCAGGAGAGAGTAGCAATAGGAAAGGGAAAAGAAAAGTGAGGGGAACTGATAGAAGAGAGGACAAAACACTTGAGGAGTGATAGGATAAAAGGAGAGAGAAAAATGAAAATGGGGGAAATTGGCTGGAGGTAATATAGAATTAATAATTACAATTATAAATATGAATGGGATAAACTCTCCCATAAAACAAAAGGAAAAGGCAGAGTGCATTAAAAAACAGAATCTGGGGTGGCTAAGTGGTGCAATGAATAGAACACTGGCCCTGAAATCAGGAGTACCTGAGTTCAAATCTGGCCTCAGACACTTAATAATTACCTAGTTGTGTGGACTTGGGCAAGCCACTTAACCCCATTGCCTTGAAAAAAAACCAAAGAAACAGAATCCTACAATGTGTTTTTTACATGAAACACCTTTGAAGCAGAGAGCTCCATGCAGAGTAAAGGTAAAAGGCTGGAGCAGAATGAATTATGCCAAAGCAAAAAACCAAAATAGACCTAATTAAATGAAATAAAGAAAGAAACTACATCTTGCTAAAAAGTACCATGGGCAATGAAGTAATATCAATATTAAACAGATATACACACCAAATGGTATTCATCCATTAAACAAGTTACAGGAAGACAGAAAAACTATATTAATGGGGGACTAAAAATTACCTCCCTCAAGGTAAGATAAATCTAATCCCAACAAAAGCAAGAAAGAAGTTAAGGAGGTAAGTAGAACTTTTAAAAAGTTAAATATGATAGATATCTGGAGAAAATTTAAAGGGAATAGAAAGAAATATATCTTTTTCTCAGTAATACATAACATATACACAAAGACTGAGCATGAATTAGGGCATTAAAAACTTCGCAATCAAATGAAGAAATATTAAATGTATCCTTTTTAGATTATGGTGCAATAAAAATTATGTCTAATAAAGGACCATGGAAAGATAGAGTAAATATTAATTGGAAACCAAGTAATCAAATCTAAAGAACAAGTGGGTCAAACAACAAATCATAGAAACAATCAATAATTTCATCCCAGATAATGACAGTCATGAGATATCATGTCAAAACTTGTGGGAGGAAAACAAAGAAGTTCTTAGGAGAAATTTATTATTTTTAAATGCTTACATGAATAAAATTAAGTTGAGATAAATGAATTGGGCATGCACATAAAAAGCTAAAAGAATATTTAAAATTCCCAAATTAGGGAAAGCTAGGTGATGCAGTATATAGAGTACCAGCCCTGGAGTCAGGAGGACCTGACTTCAAATCTGGTGTCAGACACATAATAATTACCTAGCTGTGTGACCTTGGACAAGTTATTTAACCTCCACTGCTTTGTTAAAAACTAAAAAAAATTCCCAAATTAGAAATTCTGAAAATCAAAGGAAACATCAATTAAACCAAAATAAGAAAACTATTGAACTAATGAATAAAACTGATTTGGTTTTATGAAAATCCTCCCAATAAAATAGATATACCTTTATAGTTAATTTCTCTTTTAAAGAAGAAGCCAAATAATCAGTATCAAAAATGAAAAGGGTAAATTCACCACCAATAAAGAGGAAATTAAAGTAATAATTCAGAGCTATTCTTTCAAACTGTATATCATTAAATCTACCAATCTAAGTGAAATGAATTTGCAAATTTTCATTTGCAAAAATATAAATTTCCCAGATTAACAGAAGAGGAAAAAACAAGTGTTTAAGTGTTTAAGAAAAAGAAATTTAATAAGGCATCAATGAACTTCCTAAAAAAAATTTCCGGGACCAGATGAATTTACAAGTGAATTCTACCAAACAAAGAAGAATTCATTTCAATTCTGTATAAACTACTTGAAAAAAATGGCAAAGGAGTCCTGCCAAATTACTTTTATGACACCATTATTGTGCTGTTACTGAAATCAGGAAAAGCCAAAACAAAAAATAATTGTGGACCAATATCCCTAATGAATATTGATGCAAAAATTTTTAAAAATTTCAACAGATTACAACAGGTTATCACAAGGACAATACACCATGACTTTATACTTTATACAGAATTTATACTAGGAATGCAGAGATGGTTCAATATTAGGAAAATAATTGGAATAATTGGCTATATTAATAACAAAATTTACACATCACATGATTATTCCAATAACTACTGAAAGAACTTTTGACAAAATGCAGGACTCAATCCTATTAAAACTACTATTCCTTAAAATGATACGCAGTATATCTAAAACCATGAAAAAGTATTATATAAAATGAGGATAAGCTAGAAGCCTTCCCAATAAGATCAGGAATGAAACAAGGATACTTGTTATCACCACTATTATTCTATATTATACTAGAAAAATTAGCTTTAGCAATAAGAGAATAAAAAGGAATTGAAGGGATTAGAATAGGCAAGGAGGAAATAAAACTCTCTGTAGATGATATGCTAAGGATCATAACACTTAGAGAATCATAGAATATCAACTAAAAAACTACTTTAAACAATGAACAACTTTAGCAAAGTTGCAGTACATAAAATAAAGCCACATACATTATAAGATTTTTTTTTTGTTACCAGTAAGAAAGAGAAATTAGCAAGAGAAAGAGAAATCCCATTTAAAATAACTGCAGACAACATGAAATCCTTGGAAATCTATCTCCCAAGACAAACCTAGAAACTATTTGAACACAATTATAAGCCACATTTCACATAAATAAAGTCAGATCTAAATAACTGGAAAAAATATTAATTTCTCATGGTTAGATTGAGTTAATATATATTGCATTAAACTGAAAAGATTTTGTACAAATGAAACCAATGTAACCAAGATTAAAAGAAACTTAATTTGGGAAACAATTTTTACAGCTAATATTTCTGATAAATGACTCTTCCCTAAAATATAAAGGGAACTGAATCAAATTTATAAGCATTTAAATCATTTCCCAATTGATAAATGGTCAAAGGATATGAACAGACAGTTTTCAGATGAAGAAATTAAAGTTAGGTATAATAATGAAAAATGCTCTAAATAATTATTAATTAGAGAAATGTAAATGAAAATAACTCTGAAATATCCCTCATACCTATCAAAAAAGGGAAATGATGAATGTTGGAGGGTATGTGGGAAAATTGAAGCATTAATGCACTGTTGGAGTTGTGAACTGATTCAAACATTCTGGAGAGCTATTTGGAATTATGTCCGATGGACAACAAAACAGTGCATACCTTTTCATGCATCAATACCACCAGAAGGACTGTATCCCAAAGAGACAATAAAAGAAAGGCCCCACATGTACAAAAATATTTGCAGCACTTCCTTTTATGGTGGCAAAGATTGAAAATTGAGGGGATGTCCATCAATTGGGGAATTAAGCAAGTTATGGTATTGTGAATGTCATGGAATACTATTCCATAAAAAATCACGATCAGACAAATTTCCAAAAAAAACCTGGAAAGACATATATGAACTGAGGCTGAATTAAAGGAGTAAAACTGGGAGAATATTGTACACATTAACAACAACATTGTGGGATGATCAATTACTAAAGCTTTAGCTCTTCTAAACAATATATTCATCAAACATCATTCCAAATTGTCTATGAGTGGAAAATACCATTCACATCTAAAGAAAGGATTTTGGAGCTCGAATACAGTCCAAAATATCCCAGTTTCACTCTTAAATTTTTTTTGTTTTTTTCTTTCTCATGTTTTTTCTCTTTTGGTCTGATTCTTCTTTCACAACATGACCAATATGGAAATATGTTCACATGATTGTATAAGTATAACCTGTATCAGATTATTCACTGTCATGGAAGGTGTGAGGGAAATGGATGGAGGAAGAAAAATGGAAAACTCAAAATCTTACCAAAAAAAGAATGTTGAAAACTATCTTTACATGTAATTGGAAAATATTTTAAAAAATAAAATTAGGGGGTATAAAGAGAATCCTTTGAAAAGACAAGTTCTTGGAGAAGATGGGAAGGAATGGGATTAAAGGAACACAAAGAAGTATTGACCTTCACAATGATATGAATCTTCTTTTCTACTGAGAAAATGTAAGAGAAAATGTAACTGAAGAAATTTGAAGTGTATAAATGGGACAAGAGAACCCTTAATCAATTTTTTTTCTCTGTATGGAGGTTTCTAATGAAAGTGAGATTGAGAAAGAGGGTGAAAGAGGAATGAGAAGAGAAAAATAGTAGGGTAAATGAGGAAGAGTAAAAAAAGTAGTAGCTTGTTAAAATTAGATAAACTAAATTTCTAGTGAAACCATGCTTATGTGACATCTGGTACCAGCATTGGTATGTGAATAGAGAAGACATATGAGGTAATTCAGGATAAAACATGACAAGATATGAACTGAATAGGAAAAAAGGAGTTAAGGGATTTGTTGGCAAAAGATAGGGCAAATATATACTGATTAACTGTGGGATAAAAATTTCAAGGTAATGAAAATGAGTACAGATCAGAAGTTTGTATTGAGACAATAGGGAAGAATGAAATGAATGAAGGGTGCAACCAGAACACAGTGAGGAATGAGGTAGTAGGAGAATTTGAGAAGGAATGTGAATTTTGAATCATGGAAGTTTTGAAAATGTGTTTGTCTTTCACTATTTTTTCAACGTTTCACATTTCTGAGGTGAAAACCTATTTCTTCTTCCCCCTTATCTTTCTCTACTGTACATTCTTTATACCTTCCATCACTCGTTCCTAATGAATTGTTAGGCTTGACAGGTTGGTGTTACAACATTTGATGTCTCCAGGTGTCTCTCAGCTTGTGCTTAGTTAAATGAAATAGGGTTCTTGAAAGCAAGGAGAACAGAATCATAAGCACAAGTTATTGCTTAGGTAGCCATTAGAACACATGAATTTACTGAAGCAGTGATGATTTAAGAAGGCTTCTGCCATTCTTTTGAAAATTCATGTGGATGGACAAACCACATGAATTAACTTTATATTCTCATGCTAGTTATTGTATTTATAATATCTGGGTAAGGATTTTTAGCAGACAGAATACGTGAAAAAATCAGAAATGCAGCTATTTTCTTAAAACATAAATACCTTTCTTCCTTAAGGATATGATTTCTCTCTCATCACATTCAATTTAGATCAGTGCATACCATGGAAACAATATAAAGACTAACAGACTGCCTTCTGTGGGGGGTGGGGGAGGGAAGCAAGATTAGGAGGAAAATTGTAAAATTCAAAGTAAAATCTTTAAAAAAAAGAATAATGATATAAGTAAAGCATTGTTAAAATAAAAAAACCCCATAAATATCTGTTTCCCTGTGAGTTTGAGGCAGAGTCATGAATTAAAGACTAGTAATAGTAGTAACTACAAGTCAGAGTAGTACCTGTGCTACAGATGGAAAGGGGTGAGGAGGTCTTCTATAATCATTTTAACACCCAGATACCAACAATCAATAATATCCAGATTATGGTACTTCACAATTACAGCTAGCATACTTGAGCAGTCCTGAATTAAAGGATTTCCGTATTTTGTATGCTTTTTCATTTTTTCTAGTTCTATCACAGCATTTATTAATGAATATTTTTATTAATTTATTTTTTCTAACAACATTACAAGGTTTTAGGTTTTATATTTTTCTCCCTCCCTCCTCCCTAACAGAAAGCAATCTGATTTATGTGCAATTATGCTAAACATAGCTCCTTATTAATCATGATGTGAAAAAAGAATCAAATCAAAATAGAAGAAAAAAATGGAAAGAAAATTGACATAGAACTTAAAACAACTTTTAAAAATTGAAGAGATTAAGGTTTGGTCTTCATTTAAACTTCACAGTTCCCTCTCTGGATATGGATCATCACAAGTCCTCCAAAATTCTCTTTGATTATTGTACTGCTGAAATGATATAGTTGATCATCACCCAGTGTTGTTGTCAGTGTATACAATATTCTTTTAGTTCTATTGGCTTTACTTGGCATTATTTCATGCAGGTTTTTCCAGGCTATTCTGAAGTCCCTTCCTTCATTTCTTAGAGAACAATAGTGTTCTATCACATTCATATACTACAATTTGTTTAGCCATCCTCTCAATTTCCAATTCTTTACTATTAAGAGAAGAGCTATTATGAATGATTTTGGACACGTGGGTTGTTTTTACCCTTTTTCACAATCTCTTTGGGATACAAACCTAGTAGTGATATTGCTGGATCAAAGGGCATGCACAAATTTGTTGGGCATAATTCCAAATTTATGCTTTTATTCTTACCAATGTAGTGTTCTATATACTTTGTCTTTCCTTTCAGCCAGCTCCTTTTCCTCCTTTCATTCCTTTCCTCAATGTTTTGTAGCTAAAAATTTTTGGTCTTTTATCCAACTTATTAAATTCTAAATAAATCAGGTTAATTTGCTTTTTCCCCCCCAGTCCAAGAAATCCTATTGTTTATTTGTTTTAAGTTGAAAATCAATACCCTCACCTTCGTTGAATTTCAGTTTATGTCACATCCTTTGGTTTAACTGACTTTTTTATCCAAACACTACAATAGAATTTTAAAATCTGAAACTAGTGTAGAGATAGTCCATTCCAACCATTTCCTTACAAATGAGGAAACTGAGACCAAACAGCAGGAAGTGATATTCATTTCTTTATTAAGAATCATGTAGAAGAATGTAAACATATTGAAAGTGATGAATTTTTTTTGAAGAGAAAGTTTCATGCTCCATTTTGATCTTTGAATTATGATAGTTCAGCCTGAGTCTAATTGAGTCATTTTGATTATTTCTTAGCTTATTCTGCCCTACCCCTTATGATTGGTTGGGATATTCTGATTTTCTAAAATCATTAACACAGCTGTATATATGCATCAAGAGAATCAAATAGAGACACACACATAATTGATATGTTATACTCCCCCTTTTTGAGGCTACAACATGTAAATGATAATATGAACCTAAAAGAAAAAAAAATCAGGTCAAGCCTATTAAACTGCAAGCTAATTGTTTGCTTAGTACTATAAGCTATTATTTGGAATTGGAAGAAAGCTGGTGTTTGATGTGACTTAAATACTAATGGTTCTTTAGTCATTACTTTGAATAGTTCTTAGTTCACTCCTCTAAGGAGAAAAAACCTTTAGTGTCTCCCCATTACCTTCTGGGGAGTTCAAACTCTTAAGCCTCATACTTAAGGTCTTTGAAACTTGACTCTAAACTACCTTTCCAACTGCTCATTTTATTCTTCCAATGATAATTTCTGATCATTTTTTACACTTTAAAGATTGTAAATACTCTCACGATTCTTTGACTTGGACAATTCAGGCATTATTTTCTCAATAGAAATTAGAAACTTAGCTGAGAGATTAGGCTAAAACACTCTTTGATGATCACTTTTAAATAACTAAGTATGATTTTAAACTCAGCTTTTGTTTACTTCAAATCCAGTAACTTCCAGACACTCTACTTCCTCTTCTGCCAATACATCTTGTATTTTCCAACTTCCTTGTCTTTTTTTTCTTCTCATCTTTCCCATTTCTTTGAATTCCTGTCATAATCCTACCCATATTTAGGGTCCAAAGCTAATGCCATTCTCTCCATGAAACTCTCGATGATTGCTTTACCAAGAAATGGTAATCTCTCTTTGATGAATTACTGTATCTTTATTAGCATTGTGTCTTTTGAGGTATTGATTTGTATTTTGTCTTCTATTCCTACTAGATTTTAAGCTGTCTCAGGGCAAAGACTACTTTTAATTCCTTTTTCACTTGCTTAAAATCTCTACCATTCTACTTTATACATAGTGGGGTATTCAATAAATTTATTGAATAGTAGATATTACTCAAATTTATTTATTACTTATCAACCAAAATTTATATGGAAGCTTTGCTTAGTGTAAATGTTGTTAGCAATATGTTTTTCTTTTAGAATGAGTTAGGTCCTTTCTCATAAGGTGTTTATAATTTCTGTCTACATTATTTCTTTGAAATCTTAAATTTGAAAAATAATTTGAAGACTAGTGATCTCTTTTATGATTGAACTTCAAGATGGTTAATCTGATTTTTTAAGTAATATGCTAAATTTCATTTCATCACTTATCTCCCAAAGTTGCTTGGGATCCAATAGAAAAATATAAAATTCAGTGTGGTAGAGTGGAAGTAGACATCTCACTTGGATTTAAAAAATAATTTCCCTAGGAAAGGTGGCTTATAAAATCAGAAATCAGGTAAATCATCTCTCTCTCTTTTTTTATTCTTTTAGTATTTACCCAATTTTCTTTGAAACAGTTTAAAGTAAAACAGGTAATTTGAATAATTTCATCATTATCCATTACTTTCCATTTCAAAGAATTGTATATTACCATCTTTCTAAACTGCAGGATTAGTCATGTCATTCCATGAGTGAAAATCGGTTCTGACATAAGAAGCATATGTAGAAAAAGAATAAGATCCTTGTAGTTCCTTTTTTTCTCTAAGCTTGCCATCTTTTCTTTAAACTTTGTTTAAATTTACTTAACTGTGTCTTTTTTTGGGGGGGGAGAAGTGATGCTTATCTGTTGAATTTTATTTATAATATTGCCTGCAGAAGATAAAAAAGGATTAAGGTAGTAGGGAAGATTATAAAATCAAAACAATTACTTTCTTGTGCCCTGGGAAAATGAATCAGACTCAAAACTAGCAGCTAGAATTAAGATGTTGAATTAGGAACTAGGGCAGAATTGGAGCAATAATAGAAAAAGGTTGGATCTAAAGTCAGAAAAATTAGAGTTTGAAACTATTATTTTATAATTGATATGACCATAGGCAAATGACTTTTCTTCCTTATGATCCTTATCTGTAAAAGAATGGTGTTGGGTTAGATAATTTCCTTAGATTAAAAGCTCCTTCAGGACAGGGATTGTGTTTCTTTTTTTGCATTCCCAACACTTAGTACAGTGCCTGATACTTAATGTTTATTGAGTACTGTCATTGATTTTTAGGTTTCTTCCAGTTTTAAGTTTAGTACATTCCTCCTTTTTTTTTTTGAGAAAGTGTATAACATAAGGATATATCCACTAGAATAGAAGAATTTTACTGGCCACTTTGCAACTTTTGGTTTGGCCATGGGGCCAAGCTAAACAAATCCAATCACCCTTTCAAATGAAGAGTCTTTTATAATAGTGCAGCTATCTTATTTCACCTAATCTTCTTTTTCTAAAAAGAGGAATATAGACAGTTCCTTCCATTTATCTTCAAATCCTCACTTCCCATGTCCACATTATACTGCCTCCCTGGTCAACATTCTCACTTCCCTCCCCCTGGAATCTTGTCTTTTGACCCTAGAAAGCCAAGATTATGATAGGTAAGCCTTTACTTCATCTTGTCCTAAAACAAACCTATTCTCAATTTACTGACAATCTCCAGACCTGGCTTGCCCCCTTTCTAGCTTTTGGATTGCCTTCTCCTGTTAAAATAGAAGTTTTTTGGGAGTAGAAATATTTTTCTTTTTTCTATTTGTATTCTTGGAGTTTATCAAAGTATCTTGTACATGGTAATTGCTTTTTAAATACTTTATCTGTGGACCCCTCCCTGCTCCTCATTTTGTCTGTCTTAGATATGGATTCTTTACAATCCTGGTTCACCTTTTCTGGATACTCTGCTGATTGTCAATATCCTTCTTAGACTGTGGTATCCAGAGCTCAAGCCAATATTTCATGTGAAATCTAGTGAGAACAGAGTCCCATGGAATTATACTTTCCTATTCCTGGAACTATGTTTCCCTCAATGTTTTGGCTTTTTTTGGCTGATCTATCACATTGCTTACATGAGTGTGTAGTCCACTAAAACTAAAACTACTGTTGAATCATGTCTTCCCAATTCTGAATCTATTTTATTTTATTTCTGTTTAACATATAATTTTTTCATCTTCTCCACATGTATTGCATGATATACTTTACTAAGACCTTTGCTAAGATTTAAGTAAACTGGTTCCATAGCAATCAAGCAACTGACAAACATTTATTAAGCATGTACTATGTACCAGGCACCCCCCCATGTATTCATTTAGTAATTCTGTCAGAAAAAGAAAGTGGGATTAACATGGCATACCATTTTTGTGATAAAGTCAAGTTGAATCTTTGCTTCCTAATGTTCACAGACCACCACTTAATAATTTATTTGTTCCAGAATTTTCTAAAAAATCAAATTTAAATCGATTGGTTTATGGTTGACAAATTTAAGTTGATTGGTTTATAGTTGACAAGTTTAAGTTGACTATAGTTTATAGTTTATATTTTCTTTTCTTTTTTTTGAAAAGTGGGACATTTGTCATTCTTCAGCCTTGTGGTACCTCTCCTGTTCTCCATGACCTTTCAGATATTACTAACAATGACTCATCCATCATGTCAGGACTTCAGGATACTGTTCATTTGATCTAGGTGATTTGAACTCATAAAAAGCAAATAAGTGTTTTCTTACTCTTTCCTCATTTATGCTGGGTATAAGCTCCTTGCTGGAAATTTCTGTTCTACTCTTGCCAGAGTAAACTTCATTTTTCTTTGCAGAGAAACCAGAAACAAAAGGATTGAACAGTTTGTTAACTCTGTTGTCTGTTTTTATCCATTTCACCTTAAGAAAAGGTCCTATTCCTTCCTTGATCTTTTTCCCTCTACCCACATATAGATCAAAACTTTTCCCTATACTTAGTTTCCCTCATTAGCTTCAGCTCATTCTTAGATTAAGTATTCCTGATACAGTTTTTCCAGGACTGTGGCACATATTTTCATTTTAAATTTCCTGAATTTGATTCAATTTTCTCTATGTTCATTCATTCATTCATTCAGGTTTTTGCAAAGCAATGGGGTTAAGTGACTTGCCCAAAGTCACTCAGCTAGGTAATTATTAAGTGTCTGAGACCACATTTGAACTCGGGTCCTCCTGACTCCAGGGCTGGTGCTCTATTCACTGTGCCATCTAGCTGCCCCTCTACATTTATTTTTAAAATACAAGTTGGTATGAGTTTCCTCTTTACTCTTACCAGTCTCTTTGGATAAATGCATTTTGCTTCCTATCTGGTATTGTTTCCTATTATGTCCTCAGGATTTCACTCTAATCCCTCCTGGATTGATTTCCCCCGAAACATTTTATTGCATGTGATGTTACATTTTTTTTAGTTCAATAGTAGTTTATTTCTTAAAAGTAGGAATGTCCATATATATGCAAGCATTCCTCTTTTTTTCATATGTGTGTGTGTAAAGATCAATATAGATATATTAGTATAGATAGGTATAGATAGGTAGTGGTATCTTTTTTTTCTTCTTTCATGTATTGAGATTTTTTTCCTCTTATGAGTATATCTTCATGATATGTAGTACTATCCCAACAAACCCCCATTCCCTTCCCCCATCTTCTTCATTTGAATAAGAAAGATCCATCTAGACTCATGGTCCAGACAAGGGTTTTATCCATACCATATCTCCCAGGGATACCCATGAAGTCAAATTTGCTCCCTTCCATTAGATCCCTTATTCCTCTTGTTTCTTGCTTAACATATACATTTGAGTCCATATATTTTACAATGGATTGTTTTCTTGCACTTTGTATACTGGGACATTCTGAACATCTCATCTTTTATTTTCCTTTCTTTTTTATGGCAATATATAATTGGTGATATCTATAGGCAATTTTCTCACTGGACTTTTCATTACCCCTCTTAATTTTGAAAGCTCTTTTGATAATATTTGCAAGACATCTGACAAATATATTCTTACCAGTTGTTTAAGATGTGTTATATAAGATGGATTAGAACAAAGAGACTAGGGTCTGAGAAAGCCTCAGGCTAATGCACCAGTCCAGGTATGAGATGATAAAGATGGTGACTACAGGAATTGAAAGGAAGAACTTTATTAGTTGAGCTTTATGAAGCAAAAATCAGTTGGAGAGAGCTGGGTCAAGGAGTCAAAGATGACTAAAAAGTCTTAGTATCAGGAAATACAAAAAGGATCCCATTGACAAGATAGGGAAGTTAGGAAGGAATATTGGGTTCGCTGAATGGAGTGGAAGATAATGAATGTGACATGCTGAGTTTTATACAATTGGGGGAATTCCTAGTGAAAAGGGCTGGAAAGTATGGGGCTAGCTGGAACCCAAGGGAAGGAGCAGGGACAGTTCTTCAGTCTTGGGAATTATCTCTATATGGAGTTAAATTTCTTTTGGAAACAAATTTTTAGTCTTAATTTTTCCAATTACATGAAAATACAGTTTCCAATATTATTTTTGAAAAATTTTGTCCCTTTTTCTCTTCCCTCTCTCTCTCTTTTGTAAGACAGTAAGCAATCCAATATAGGTTATAAATGAACAATCATGTTAAAATTATTTTCATATCAGTCATGTTATGAAAGAAAAATCATAACAAAAGGGAAAAACTTTGAGAAAAAAAATGAAAATTAAGAAAAAGTGAAAATAGTATACTTTGATCTTCATTCAGACTCCATAGTTCTTTCTCTGGATATGGGTGACATTTTCCATCAAAAATCTTTTAGAATTTTCTTCGATCATTGAACTGCTGAGAGAGCTACATTTATCAAGTTGTTCTACACACAATATTATGTTACTGTTTAGAGTGCTCTCCTGGTTCTGCTTGACTCAGTATCAGTTCATGTATGCCTTTCTAGGTTTTTCTGAAATCTGCCTGCTCATCATTTCTTATAGACAATACTATTCCATCACATTCTATATTTATCATCTATTTCCCAATTTGTGGACATCCACCGAATTTCAAATTCAAGTAGGGAAAGAATAGTGGATAAATATAATGGACACCCACATTCTGTGTAATAGGAATAAAATACATCAAAGGATACTCACAAGAAACAGTGTGAAAGGGAAAAGAGGGCTAAGATCATCACTTTCTCTAGCATTTCCCTCCACCCAACCCAGATACCCATCCTACAAAGATTTAGTTGCTTTTCTTAATATTAATGTCAAATCATAATTAAATCAATTAGTATTTATTAGATACCTACTATGTGCAGAAACTGTACTAAGCACTGGAAAGCAAACACAAAGGATAAAAAGAAACCTTCATAATTATATTCTAATAGGGGAGACAAGTATAAACAAAATACGTGCAGCAAAAATGTAAAATTAATACACACAAAAAGTAACAAGTACTAGGTAGTTTGGGAGGGAAGACACTAGCAATTGGGAGATCAGGAAAGACTTCTAGAAGATGTTGCCTGAGTTGCATCTTAAAGAAAGTGATATCTCAGATAAGGAAAGAGTTAATTTGAGACATGGGATGGAGTCTTAAATGAGGAACCAAAAGAAGGCCATTTTGGCTTGAAAATAATGTCCAAATGAGGTTTGAAAGATAGATTGTGATCAGTTTGTAAAGAATTTTAAAGACTAAAGGAGAAGATTTTGTTAAATTGTCCTCAAAGCAATAAGATGTCCCTAGAATTAGTTGAGTTTAGAATGTATCACAATTTCTTTTAATAACTCAAATGGCTCTATCACTTTTGATATTTTTATTTTCAGTCTGTACCATCATATAAAATATTGAATTACACAAGTTTACCACCTGGTGTATGAAATAGCATTTCCTTTCATTTGACCTATCTTACCTCTTTCAAGCTTCAGGAAATTTTAGTATACTGAGATTTGATGAACAGGTCCTTGTTTATGGGTGACCTTTGTGATTTTATAGATCTTCATTATATAACTTTTTAATCTTTTTGGACTGGAGAAATAACTTTTAAAAAGAATATTCTAGGGGGCAGCTAGGTGGTGTAATGGATAAAGCACCGGTCCTGGAGTCAGGAGTACCTGGGTTCAAATCCGGTTTCAGACACTTAATAATTACCTAGCTGTGTGGCCTTGGGGAAGCCACTTAACCCCGTTTGCCTTGCAAAAACCTAAAAAAAAAGAATATTCTATTCATTCCTTTTGTTTTTTTCCTTTCTATGTTTGTCTCATCACACCTTCTCTTACCTAGTTATAAAGAAAAACAGTTAAGCAAAACCAAACAGCAGAGATACTGCATCTAAAAGTACCTATAACATTATGTATCTATTGTTCTCCACCTCATTACCAGTAGGAAGGGGATATATGTCCTCACTTATTCTTTGGGACCCAAATTCGTATTAATGATTATACCATTTTTAGCTTTATTTTAGAGTTTTTCCACTTGATAGAACCATCATATGTTTTGTTCTCTGTTTTTTTCTGAATTCATTCTATACCAGTTCATAAAAATCATTCCATATTCTGAATTCCTCTTACTTGTCTTTTTATGATATAATCAAGTTTCATAACAGCTGCATTCATCTATGTGTATACACATTCATCTATACAACACGCATATGAATACATGTGTGCATATATGTGTATTTCATTCCCAATTAAGAGGCAATCACTTTTTTTCAGTTTTTTCCTTTAAAAAAATTACTATGATTTTTTTTTGGTATTTGTGGGGCTTTTATTTCTATTTTAGTGCGTTCTATTGGGAACCCACCTCCCATCCCTAATCCAAGAAATTCCGGTACAGTTCATAGACATTTCCTTTTTAATCCCAAATTCTCCAGAGCATATAGAGATATTCTATACCTGCAAGCTTCTTGTTAAATCAATGTTTTCATTCTCCTTTTTTTGTCATGCCAACTGTCCTAAGTATAGACACTTGTGAAGCTAAATAGTTGGCATTATTCTAAATAATTATAACATATGTCGATATTTTTAGTTTTGTATTTTACTTGGGCTTTCTGATTTCAAAAGATTAGTTAAAATGATATTGGAAAAACACGAGAAAGTTTGCACTTAGGATTTAAAACTAAAAGGATCATCTTTTTCAACTCATTTCACAAGAGATAAAAATGAAGCCAACTAAGTTTGAGTATGACCATGAAAATAGGAATCTTTTTTGTGTAAGTGATGAAGGTCTTTTTTTGGACATTTTCAACTGTGAATATTTTTTAAAAGAATTACATGGCAAAAATAGAAGAATATCAGCAATAATTTGAAGAAACTGAATTATGCCTCCTTTTCTAATTTTTTAATTTTAGGTTTTATACAGCTAAGTCATTATATATTCCAAGTATGAGAGCAGTAATTGAAATAAATACTGGGTCCTCTGACTAGGGGCTAATGAAATAAAGTATTATCTCATTGAATTTAACATTTTCGTCTCTCCCATGAAAACCAAACAAAACTGGAATAGGAAAGAATCTCTCTTAAGTATGGAAATAAAAAATGTACTTTGTTTGAGGATAATGCTATCTCTTAAGTTACTGTATGGTCTAAAAATGTATAAAGAAATGCAGATGATTGGAAACGGTAGTCATAGAAAACTTGAATCAGTTGTAAGAATTCTGAAATACATTCAACTCCAGATTTAAAAAAAAATGCTCACTTCTATTTTATATGGGTGCATCATTTCATGAAATTGTCAAGTACTTTCTTTTCTAAATAGAAATTATCTTTCTTTTCTAAGAGAAAGTAGCAATGTTTTTGTTTTGATAACTCCATTTAAATGTCATAAGTAAAAACCCCTATGGATATGTTTACTTTTATCAGTCCCCAGACCACACATCAATTTAAAATAAATGATGTTTAATCAAACAGCATAGTGAATGAAGAGTTAGGAAATATACTCCTATGCACAAATATTGTGTAGTGTCCTATTGGTCATTGTGCCTGCACTAGGAGAAAATATTAATCTAAGGAACAGACTTGGCATGAAGGTTTCAAGTATTCCTTTAGGCAATATGTGTGACCAGAACAAGTCACAATTGGATGCTCTAAAGCTATTTCTGTTCTCTGCTAATGCCTGTTGTCTTTGCTGAGTTTGTTCAGTTCTTATAATTACTGCTTTTCTTTGCTACCATTTTCTGGACTTCATGTTTTCAGAGTCAATCACTATCTTTCTTGGCTCCCACCTTCTACAGTGTAGTGACAGGAAAACATGTTTCTACCTCAGGACAGGATGTCAGATTAAAAAATCTAAAAAATGTTTAGCATAAGCAGCAAATGCTTTTTATTTTATTGGATGGACCTAATCTACCTAAGCATAGCCAGACAAAATCAGTATGCCCCAGGCTAATACTGTTTTTGATTTTGACTTCCTATTACTTCTGCTAATTTGAAGTCAACTATCTCAGACAACTGAGGTAGGATTAGAAAATCCCGCTTTAAACTTCAGTGGGTATCATGCACTCTTATATTTCTTTCCCCAAAGCAAAAATGAACCGCTGCCCCTCCCCCACCCCAGATTCTACAGGATTTGGGTGTAAAATGGTTCTATCAAATCCACTTTAATCCCAGATCCTCCTTGATTAGCACACAAAGTTAGTCAAGAACAAAAGTTAGTGAAAAAAGAAAGAAGGCATGTCCATTGTCTTCCACCTTTCTTTATTAAGTATCTGGCAGTAATACCACTTGAAGAAACCCTCTCTTACTTGCCCTCTTCTTCTAATATTAACACAATTTTGAATCTTTCATAAGATAATTGATTTAGGGTTGAGAGAGACTTGGGTGTAAGAGTCTCAGAGTAATAGTTTATAATGCATAAAATAAAATAAGTAGGAAATGAAATATATTGAAATGAAATTATCAAGATTTTTTTTCATAATCCTTAGGTTAAGAACTTTTGAAGTTCAACCATTGCATTTTATAGCTGGACAAATAAGGCCTTCCCCAAGTGACTTATCCAGGGTCACATACAGAGCAAATGGTAACCCTGGCCAAGATTGAAGTCCAATTCATCAGTGTTTATTTTCTGTCACTTTTTGACTAAAATTAATTTTTATAGATAAAAATGATGTAAATTCATATTAGGTCACTTGGCAGTGAGCTCTAATTTTGTTGCCTCTTGATATGTTGCGTGTGTGTGTGTGTGTGTGAGAGAGAGAGAGAGAGAGAGAGAGAGAAATTGATTTTTATAGAATTATTTATTTAATTTTAGCACTTTCACTAAAATTCTTTTCTTCTGTTTCTTTGTGGTTTGGAGGTGGCAATGATAAATTTTGACAGCTCTTTTTTTTAAAAAAAAGATTTTTCAAGGCAATGGGATTAGGCGGCTTGCCCAAGGCCACACAGCTAGGTAATTATTGTCTGAGGTCAAATTTGAACCCAAGTACTCCTGACTCCAAGGCCGGTGCTCTATCCACTGCGCCACCTAGCCGCCCTGCAATGATAAATTTTGGTTGGTCCTACCAAGTTGGAAAAGTTTTAAGTTTGAGCTCCCAGAAGATTGTATTCTTTTCATCCTGGAGTCAGTGTACCTACATGAAGAGAGGGCCATCCTCACATTATGGTAGGGTGATAAATTTATTGGCCAATGCATTTCTGGAAATCCATCTACCAAGTCACAAAAAGGTTTTAATTTGTGGAGGATGCTAAAATACCAACAAAATCAAAGATACTTGTAATATTTAATTTCGAAGGGTCTTTTTTCCTATCTAGTAATAAAGTCATTTTTGCCTCTGAAAAATTATGGTTCCTCTCAACTCTTCTTCCAGCTGTCTTAGGAATAGTTGGTTGAAAGAAAGAACTTGGTTTGGAAGAGAAAGAAGGAAGAAAAGGGGGTCATGTTAGAGGAGGAGAGGAGAGAGAAAATATTTGGTTAGAAAAAGTAGAAAGTTAATAAAAGAAGAAAAAGAAGTTGGGTGTGGTATTGAGGTGGTAATGAGGGAGATATTGTATAGTTGTGAAGGTTCTTACAAAACCTTTTACTTCTGAACTTCTTCCAGGATGTTATCAGCAAGAAACACAGATTGAGCATGGAGAGTAGGAATTTGTAAAGATTGAATGATGCATGTGTTTCTGCCAGGGTCAAGAGACTATTATGTTTTTTCAAGGTACAGGCTGTTCTGCCTTCTATAAGTGGAGACAAAAGATGAGGAACAAAGCTTCTTCATTCTATACCTTATGAGGGAATAGGAAACACTCTTTTTAAAAAGGAAGATTTCAGTGTGAAAACAAAAAAGTAAAAATAACCGAAGAGACAGAAGGGTATCTCCATTTCTTTCAGGAGGAAGGGGGGATGGAAGAAAGTGGCAAAACACTTGATATAAAAAAATGACTCTTTCAGAAGGGGAGAGACCTATATTATATACAACAAAGTAAAAACTGTTAGTTTTTATGAAGAATAGTGCTGTGTATACACAGGTGTTATTAGATAAGAAGGACCTTGCAAAGGAAAACAACAGTACCTGGTGACTTTTTGCCTAGGAATACTGAACAGCTCCTTTTTGACCTGATAAAAACAATAGAGAGGAATGATATAGGCATGTAATCAAAATAAACCAATGAATAATAGACAATAAATGTTAATTATTTTATGGGACTCATCTGCTTCTTGTACTCTTTATTAGGGGATTAGTACCTCTAGCTTCACTACCTTCTAGAAGGAGATCAAATCTCCCCTAATTTCACAAAAACAGACCAAGGACAAATGATATATTTTTGGGGGTTGCATCAGGTCAGTCAGTTGGGGGTCTATAAATAACAAACAGATGTCCTAGGAGCTAATAGTAAATGATAAAAACTTTTCCTTTCAACCTATCTTTAAACTAACCCAGAAAGAAAATTGTGTTCCTAAGCTTAATTCAATAATAGAGAAATGTGACTTGACAAATGGGGGTAGTAATTTGAAATGGGATCAGTTACAGAATAGAATCAATTATTAAATGATACAGAATAATTTTAATTTCCTCATAATAGAGGATGCAGAATTAAAGCTCAGGGGAGAAATTGTGGCTTATGAGTTGTGTGCATAGAAATAATAATTAAATCCCTGGAAGTTGATGAGGAAGCTGACAGAAAGAGAAGTTAAGTGGGACCAAGACAAAGACTTGGAAAACACTAAGAGTTAAGGAACAAGTCAGAGTAATTTTAAAATCAGAAAAAAGAATTTTGGGACGAAGCAGGCAGGAATAAACCAGGACAGAGTATTGTCATACCCACTTTATTCCAGAGAGGAAGGACTATAAATAAGAAAGCAGAGAGGTCAATAGTATGTGATTACTTGAGAAAAAGGCAGGAGATTTGGCAATTAAAGGATCTTACGTAATTTCTGAGAGAGAAATTTCAGTTGAAATTTGATAGGGGTCCCTCCCTCCACTTATCAAAACAATTGACTGCTTCTTATTTATGATAATTCATGTGTACATAAAATAGTATCAGAAGAAACTGAAAAAGAAATTATGAACTCTTAGGTGAAAAAATGATGACCCTAGAGACACGATTGTTTTTTTTTTCTATACTGCCTCCTTTTGAAGGAAGGAAATTTCAGAAAGAGAGGAAAAAAAGTAGTGAACAGCTTCCAAGGAGAAAAACTAAGAATAGTGTTTAGAAATCAGGACTTCTGGATTCCTAGCTTAAAATCTATGAATAACTGGGTTTTGGTCAGTGGGCATAGCTCACTTACCAAGAGATTGTAAAAATGAATTTTCTTGGAATCTTATAAATCAATTAAAAAGTATTTCTAAATACAAAGGACAAAAGAAGAAAGAAATTACATATGTATATCCACTAAGGTATCACAGGGATAAGCTTAAATATAGGAAGATTAGCCATAGAGGTTTTTATTTTGCAAATGAGAAGTGCAGTCCAAGAAAGAAGGCAGTGATAAAATTTAATGGTCATAATGTTCCTTCAAAAATTCTCAAAGTATAAGTAAGAAACTAGATGAGCTACAAATCCTCATGCAAGAAGGCAAATACTCATGAACAAGTCAGGATGGGCTGAATTCAATTATTTGAAAAAATTGGGGGGATAGTATAACTTACTTAAAATGAGATCGGTAAAAATGAGGGCATAGCTGTTTTGCAAATAAAAATGATATAGTTGGATTTCTTTTCTTTTTGTTTTTTGTTTTTTTGCAAGGCAGTAGGATGAAGTGGCTTGCCCAAGGCCACACAGCTAGGTAATTATTAAGTGTCTGAGGCTGGATTTGAATTCAGGTACTCCTGACTTCAGGACCGGTGCTTTATCCACTGTGCCATCTAGCCACCCCTTAAAAGTGAGATAGTTGTTTGGAGATCTGTCAATGAAAAGCATGGCAAGAGAACATTTTGATGAAGACTGAGAAAGGTAAAAACAATTAAGATATTTTTCTCTAAAAAAAAACATGGAGGATGAATTCAGAAAATGATGAACAAGACTTACACAGCCATTGTTTAGAAGTCATCCAGGTATCTTTTGGATTTTTCTTTCCCATTCCTTTGTCTTTTTCTTCCCTCTCTTCCTCCCTCTACTTCCTTTCTCTCTCTCTCTCTCTCTCTCTCTCTCTCTCTCTCTCTCTCTCTCTCTCTTTCTCTCTCTCTCTCTCTCTCCCTTACTTTTCCTGTAGTTCTTCCTCTTTCTACTTCCCTAATATTTTTTTTATTTACTTTTAGTGTTATTTTCATTCTTAAAAAGATGTGAGTGGAAAATGGAAAATCCTGGTATAGCTATTATCTGAATTGAAGAGAAAAAAGAGAAGTTATCTAAAGAGACCAATTTGGATGCATAGGGAATTCATCAATCAACCAATGTTTTACAAAATGAATGGATGGAAAATAAAACCAAAGAAAGGTAATAGAAGAGGAATATAGAATTTGTTTATGCTCTTATAAGATTAGGGTAAAGAGCACTAAAGAACAGAGCAAGCTGTAAGAGCTAAGAATAAAGACAAAAAAGATATAGGTCGTATTCAGGAAAACAGAAGAATCATGGTAGATGCTTGAGGGTAGATGAGAAAATAGAAATAACAACTAAGAGATGGAGCTTTCAATTCTTCTATTTCTTTTTTTCCTCTGTCAGCAGAATAATAATAATTATTATTTTTTGTCTGGAAACTCAGAATAGAAATAATTAAGAGGGAGTTGATAATCCAGATAAGTAATGAAGTAGTAGGGAGATTCTGATAGACTAGGAAAAAAGGAAAATCTTCTCTTGATTTCTCCACAAAAAAAGGAGAAAAATGATGTCCTTGGAAAAATTCTAAATTGTCTTAATAAAAGGACCTATAATTTTGCTGATTATTTCATATATTTTAAATAAAAAGTTATTAAAGAGATCATTAGTAGATATATATTAAATAAAGTATGACCCCAAACACCCTGATAGCCTTCATCAAGAACAGTGTATGTCAGAGATATTTTATGAATTGTAAAACTGATCAGTGATGGGTATGGTAGATACAGTTGTTCTGTATTTTGGTAAATAGTTTTATTAAACCTCTTATGCCATTTGTTCAGAAAATACAGAGAGAAATGGGTTAGATGACAGGATAATTAAATGGATTCAGAACTGATTGAATGTCTAGGACCCAAGTGTAGCTAGTAAAAGTCCAGTGACACCTTGAAAGTGAAGTGTCATAGTGATCTCTCTCTACTTGACTCTGTGGCTTAGAGGACATACTTTTCAAATTCATAGGTGGTAGAAAGTTGGGGAGAGTATAGTGAATGACACTCTCAGGATCCGAAAAATTCTTATCAGAATAAAATAAAGGAATAAGGAGGTAAAATTTATTAAGTGTAAATTTAAAATTGTCCACTTATACTTAAAAAATCAACTTCACAAAAATAAGAAAGGGGAAGTTGTCCATGGTTAGACGGTAGGTTTTCTGGGGAAAAAAGTTCAGGATTGTGAGATCAATAAGAGTCAATAATTTGATATGTTAGGCCACTGTAAGTATGAAATTAAGGCAGGTAATAAGGGCCCTTTTCACTGCCTTATTCTAGCATGCTGGAGAATTGGGCTAATTTTGAGACCATTATTTTAAGAAAGACAATAAGCTGGAAAGTTTCCAGAAAAGGAGAACCAGGATGGTAGAAATGCTTGTTTATTCTATGTTAGATGTGACTGAAGGAAATGGAATTTTTTAGCTTGGAGGAAGTACAATTTGAGGTATGGAACATAGCTACACTCAAGAGTTTTTAGAGGAGTTAGGTTTCTATTTTGTGTCTAACATCATATATGTGAGTTAGGGCTAGAAGTGACAAAGAGACAAATTTCTTTTGAGGTGATGCAAAAATGATGATGATGATGATGATGATAGTTAGCATTACACTGTACTAGGCACAGTGTTCAGGTGCCTATTTTTGCAGATATTCATCATTTGATACCCACAGCTATGTTGTAGGAGGTGCTATTGTCATCCTCATTTCATAAATAAAACTAAGAAAGTTTCCCCAACAATTACAGATATTTAAAAGTAGATGGATGGGCTGTTTTGGAGAGATGGGTGGGTCCCCCTCATTTGAGGTATTCTAACAAAGAAAAAAATATCTGATTACTGGAAATGAAGTTGTGAATGCTATAGGTAATAGTTATAATAGTAACTGCTTGCCTCCTACTTTGATTTTTTTGTTTCTATGAGTTAGAGCAGCTGAATGTTGAGTTGAGAGAAGGCACTAAAATATTTACATTATAGATGATGCTGTTTTATAGTTAGGGACCCAGTGGCCCTAATTTCAAAGTTAATTCTCCTTTCATCAAAGTGACTTTTTCTTCCTAAGGTAATACAATACATAGCAGTCAGTGTCTATATAATGTAATCTCTTTTTTCCAATTGATTTTGTTGTTGCTACCTTTCTTGATTTTAGTTGCTTTAGCAGCTTTTATCTTTGTGACTGTACTTCCATAAGTGGGGAAATTGATTAATATTTTGCAATAGCATAGTGTCAAAATTGTAAAAGCAAAGAATAAATTTTACAAATGGTATGAGAGCAAGAAGAAATGAATGACAAAAGTACTTATGTGCAAAGCACTGCGCTAAGCACTGAAGGTACAAATAAAAAAGAGTTGCTCTTGAGAAACTCACATTCTCAGATTTCTTCTCAAATAAGATTATTTAGAATGAATCCATTTATCTCTTTGCATTTGGTAGTAAAGTTGGGGATCACTGACAATACTCTATGCTATGGCTCAGTAAATGTGTAATCTATTCATTGTACATCTTATGATTGCTTTAGCATCTCTTCCCCCCCACCATATGTGAAAAAGTGCTTTTGTTCTATCTCCTAGGATGTGTTTTTTTTTAAGATTCTACAATGAGATAATGACTCTTTATAGGACAATGCTTGTTATAACTCTCTTGGAAGATGTACTACCATTTATAATTACACTTTACAGTTTTATATATGGATTTGGCTTTTGAGCCATTTTAATCATATTTCTGTCAAAACCAACTTGATTTAATATCTTCCTGTAGGCTATTATGTGTCAAGAATCTTAGGGAAAGTCAGATATATTCTGTTCCTCTGAATTCTTTTCACTGGTTAAATTTGTTATCATGCACGCAAAAAAATGTGATCAGGTTCATTTGACAGGATAACTTTGTTAGCTCCTATAATGTCCTCTGAGTAGTGGTATATTATTTCTGTGTTTGTTGGTTTTTTAATAAGGGATAAAGCTTATATGCTGCAATTGTTCATTGTTCTACTTACAGGTTTCTTCTATGTGCCCCAAATTCAGATATTTGTTGTCACATTATATTTGTTTCTATAATCAAGATATGTACTCAGTATTCAGAACATCAGTGTCTTGGCTTCAGAAAACATAACTCATAAAATTCTAGAAGTTCCATTTATACTCTTGTAGTTGATGACATCTGCTATTGAGAAGGTAACGATGTGAAACTGAGGGCATTTTAAATACAATTTGTTGTATCAATCAAGTAAGCAATAAACATTTATTAAGTACCTGCTATGTCCCAAAGATACTGTAAGGATACTAGGGCTACATGGACAAAAATAGAAACTGAGCTTGCCCTCAAGGAGCTGACCTAACATGAGGAGGCAATATATAAACACATAGGCATCTTCAAAACAGATATGAGGTATTTTGATCAAAGTTGGTACCATCAATTGGGGCACAGGAAAGCACTCAGGTAGAAGTACAGCAATGTGGATTGATTCTTGAAGGAAAGTATGGATTCCAAGAGGATGTAGTGAGGAAAGAAAGTATGGCAGGCACGGAAGACAGCTAGTGCAAAGACAGAGATAGGAAATGGAATATTATGCGTGAAAACCAACAAGATAATTAGTTTGAATGAACTGTAATGTGTGGAGGTGAATATATTTGCAACAAGACAAGAATTTGGATTAGTCTCAATTTGGATTAGTCTCAATTAGACATTGGAAGCAAAGAAATCTATTCATGCTTTCTAAATAATACCTTCTCCTCCAAATGCATTTGAAAAGAAGTCACTTCTTTATTCAACAAATTTGATCTCAATAAATGATAATGGTAAAATTTTAAAATTTAGATGAATTCTAATAGTGACAGCAGGTTTTTATAGCCTTTAGGTTTGCATGTCACTTTATTATCACTATTTTGCAAGTGATAATTCTTTAATTTCCTCCATGTACCTAATTTATCCTGTTCTGGTGATTTTCTTTACCATTTCATTTTAGCTATACACAGATGGTTGTACCTTTATTATTGCATTCCAAATTTTCTCTTTTCTTCTCTCTTCTTCCTCTAATCCCTGAGGTTCTTGCCTCTTACTTTTACTGAAAAAAATAAATTGAAGTCATTTGACTTCACCTTCCTTTTCTCCTTTTCTGTTTATTTCAAAAACCGATTTACATCATTTCCCACACTCCAGTTTTCTTCTTTGACAAAAAAGTGACACTACTCCTTACCAAGGTTAGCAGTTTTGCTTATTAATTTGATCTCTCCTCTTCCTATATTTTCCAGAAAATAACATTCTTAGTTATTCATTTTCAATTTGGAGTCTACAACCTTTCTCTGCCAACTTATTCCTTCCTTCCTTACTGCTTTCCAACATTGCCTGTATTTCCCCTATTCTTTAAAACTAGAGAAACTTTAAAAATTCTGGATCATCCCCTCAAGCTATTATCTCATGTCTTCCTTTCTTTCTTGGCTAAATTTCTTGAAATTATTTGCCTCTAATGTCTCTACTTCCTTTCTTTTTATATATCTAACTTCCAGCCTCATCATTCAACTGAAACTATTTTTTCTAAAGTTCCCAAATGTAATGGTCTTTTCTCATTTCAAATCCTTCCTGATCTATTTTCTGCTTTTTTAAAACTATACTGACCCCTTTTCCTCCTGTTTTTTTTTCCTTTCTGAGTTTTTATGACAATATTCTCCTAGTTCACTTTCTATTTGTCTGACTGCTTCTCAGTCTTCTGGATAAACTCACCTTCTGCATATATCACTCCCCATTACTCCCAGTGGTAGTTGCTTCCTAACATTCTCTTCTAGGTGCCTTTCTTTTTTCCTACTGTCACTCTTGGTAATTTATTTATTTTTATTTTCTTTTCTTTTGCAAGGCAATAGGGTTAAGTGGCTTGCCCAAGGCCACACAACTAGATAAATTATTAAGTGTCTGAGGCCAAATTTGAACTCAGGTACTCCTGACTCCAGAGCCGGTGCTCTATCCACTGAGCCACCTAGCCACCCCAACCCTCTTGGTAATTTAATTAGGTTTCACGGGTCATCATGTGTTTATAGATGTTTCTGAGATCTATATATATATATATATATATATATATATATATATATATATATCCAGCATCAGTCTCTCCATTGGGATTTAGTATCATATAAGTAATTGCTTCTTAATTCAAACTTGATATCACTCTGAGATCTTGTACTTTTCATATCCAAAACACAATTTATTGTTTCCTTAAATTCTCCCCTCGGGGGCAGCTAGGTGGCGCAGGTCCTGGAGTCAGGAGTACCTGAGTTCAAATCCGACTTCAGACACTTAATAATTACCTAGTTGTGTGGCCTTGGGGAAGCCACTTAACCCCATTGCCTTGCAAAAAGTAAAAAAAAAAAAAAATTCTCCCCTCATCCAAAGTTCCCTATTTCTGTGGAAGTCAATACTATTTTTCTAGTCTCCCAAGTTCATAATCTTAGCATTTCTCTCAACTCTTTATTCTCCCTTACCCACATATCCAATCAGTTTCCAAATCTTAATGTTTTTAACTCTGTGTTTCCCTCATTTAAATCCTGTCTACTCACATAGCTACTAGCATAGTTCAGGCCCTTATAACCTTTTTTTTTAGATTATTGCAAAAGGTTCCTAGTTAGTTTTATTGCCCCCAAATGCTTCCCACTCCCTTTCATTCTTCACACATCTACTGAAGTAATTTTCCATAAACACAGATCTGATTTTGTGACTCCCCTGCTCACTCAACTCCAGTGAATTCCTATTGCTCTTAAAACAAAAGATATAAATTCTGTTTATCTTTTCATACCCTATTTAATCTGACTCCACCCTATCTTTTTAACCTCACTGAACTTTGAGATAATAGTCAAAATGATCTTCTCTTTGTTCCTCACTTATTATACCCCAACACTCTCTCTTTCTCTATACTCATGCACTGGGCATCTTGCATGTATAGAATATAATCCTCTTAGGTTCTCTATCTTCCTTTAAAATGTGCCTTAGATATCATTTTCTCATGATGCCTTCTTTAAACCTTTCAACTACTAATACCGTCTCTCTCAAACTATCTTATATTTTCATATTTGATTTTATATTTATGGCGAATGTCCTTGTCTCTTTCATTAGAATATAAACTTATTGTCAGCATGACTTGTTTCATTCTTTGCACCTGTATCAGCATCTAAGACAGTGATTGGCACATAGTAATTATTTAATAAATATTTGATTACCATGTTCATGATTTATTGTCATGCTCAAACTCCATGTTTATGAACACTGAAATTCTTTTATCTGATCAAATTTTTTATAATTACATCTTTTCCTATTCTTTAAGACCCCTAACTTCATATTTTTTCCCACTTCTTGACCTCCATTTTTTCACCCTTTATTTATTTTCAAGACTACAGAGTAAGGAAGACCTCAATTTAATTTCCATCTCTAACAAATATTATTAGTGTGATCAGAGCCAATTGACAATCTCTTAGTATTATCAGATCACTTACTTAATCTATGAGTTATAGAGGAGTTATCTTTTTATTGAGAATTCCAAATCAGGATTCTGGACAAACAAAATCCATTAATTTGAGTTATGTATTTCTGTATCCATAGGAATCTCTCATTTTTGTTTGTATTCTATGTATACTTTCTGTATTCTCTCCTTTTATGTTATAAAGATCCTAAAGCCTAGTTGTATAGTTTTTGCCATGATTTTTAGGATCAGGGCTATAGATTTTTGAAAGCAAACTTAAGAGATGATGAAGTTCAATTTCCTCATTTACATATGAAGAAATTCATGGTCAGAGAAATGAGTGACTTAAGGCCATATAAGAATTAAATGAAAGCTCTGGGCTATGCATCCCAGTATTCTGTTTCTAAATTCATTATTGTTTCAATTTTACCCTATTGTAGCTCAAATTTAATTCTCATGGTGACTAGAGTATTATTTTATGTAAAGAATACCTTTGCAGGGGCAGCTAGGTGGTGCAGTGGATAGAGCCCTGGAGTCAGGAAGACCTGAGTTCAAATTCAGCCTCAGGCACTTAATAATTACCTAGCTGTGTGGCCTCGGGCAAGCCACGTAACCCCATTGCCTTGCAAAAACCTAAAGACTACTCCTTTCAGATATAGACTCTCTTATTAGTTGAAAAAGGCAGAACTAAAAAAATAATCCCATAGAACAAGACATTAATAAAGATTGCTATGGTGTTGTTTCTCAACTTTTAAATTGCATATCTAGCAGAACTTTGACAGAAATAATTGTGCAACTTTGATTCCTATTAATTTTGGTAACTAAGACAAATATCTGTAGGAAACATAAATAAAGATTTTGTTTAAACACCATGAGATAAGAGGGAGTCAACTAAATGAAGAATTTGGTCCCATAATTGGAGCTGATCTCAATAGAGATCATCAACTGGGTCTAAGAAGAGACATCAGAAGTTGTATTTTCTGTCACTGCTAAAAAGATCAGAGTGGAAAAAGAAAAGGCATTGACTTCATTGCTTAAAATAGATGAATTGAGGTTTTACATTTCCATTTTCCTGCTCTGCTAACTACTATTTGAGAGATGGAAACCCCTTAGAACTTGGGCAAGAAAGCAGATCTGGAAAAGCTCTATAAATCTCAGGCTGAATGTTTCTGCTTTTACTGAAAAGAATGTAATTCTACATCAGTAATTCAAAAGAGGAGTGACCAAATTGGAGAATGCAGCAGAGGAATGGCCATGTCCAACACCAAATTGTGTTGTGCAGTTGTTCCTACCCAAAGCAAAGGATAGCATGGTCTACAGTTCAGAAAAGTGAGTTGTCTTTGGTACTTTTGTTCCCTAAGCATATATTACTTCCTACTAATATGTAGAGTATTCCTACTCCATAACTGGATTATTATTTTTCTTGCTTTACTTTCTGTTTAAGTTTCTGATCAAGTGTTAATGAAGGTCAAGTGACTGTTTTCCTAGATGAAGTACATTTGGCGGGGGTGGGGGGGCAGCCCTCAGCAATATATTTTCCCCTGCTATCAATATCCCTGTTGTTGCTTGCTCTTAATTCTCAAAAAGTACCAATGACATCATAAATTTGATGTCTTGAATTGCTCATAAATTGGATTTAAGTGAAACAGAACTGTGCAAAATCACCAACCTCTTTCCTCCCAAATCAACAAAAAAACAAAGTCAAGAAACTATTGATGGCGACTCTGATAGAAGTGCTTGTAGCTGAGTCTCTTCCCTCTGGGAATCCCTAATGTGGTTTAGGTGTGCTAAGGTCATGAGCTAAGACAGAATTGGGGGAATGCAGGATGACAATTGGGTGCCATGCTCACACTACACCTATATAGCATGAGTACTTAATAAAGATTTTTTATGATGACCATAAATAGGAGTAGAATGATGAAGCACCTAAAAGTAAGAATATTTCAAAATAATATTTGAATACCTTCTAACTCTCTATGTTTTCTCATCCAACATGATTCATTATGAAGTCCTTTAAACATCTCCTGATTATTTTCCAATACAAGATAGGGTTGGTTTTTTTCCTTACTTCTTTCAACATAAAATGTAAAATCCAAATAGGAAAGAAACAAAAGCACCTGAATTCTTGGGCTAAATCATGATCATTTTGATGTATTTTATATATTTCTTTGAATCTTCTTCACCTTTTTAGTCTACAGCACAAGTCTATTAATATTTGTTTATGAAATTTCCTGCTGATTTTGGTGAATTTGGATATCTTGAATAATTCATTAGCTAGGTATGTAACTCCCCTGATCTGAGGTCAGGCTTTAAAAACATAAAAAGTGTTTTGGTAATTAACTTTTTCCTCATTGTTTACTTAAATTAACTGAACCCAATTTTTTTCAGTTTCAATTTATTAAACTGATGAACATTTTGCTTTTTTGTAGTGTTTGAAGTGCAATGTTCATCATTATTTTGAGATCTGCATGAAGATTAGAAGACAGACACTTTGTTATTTGAGAAGAATTTTGGTGATATTTACCCTCTTTGATTAAATAAAACCAATAATTGTGCAAATGTAAGAATTTAGTTTTTTGTGTAGCATAACTTTTGTTAAAAAAAACTTTCAAAACACTTTCTCTATATCAGTCTTCATGTGACTGAAAAATTGCTTCAGATTTTTATATTCTCTCAATCTTTGCTTGTCTAAAATAGGATAATAAGGCTTTTTTTTGTCTTTCCTCTCTCCTGAAAGGGTTGGAAATTTTGAAAAAAGAATTATAAAAGATTAGAACTGGAAAATATTTTACTTGTCTTTTAATAAATCCTCTTAGTTTTATAGATTAACAATTTGAGACTAATACCAAACTAATATTCTTTCTATTTCATGTTTATCTTTTCTTATTCTAATAAATTTGTGTCTATTAATGAACTTGTATCTTTCTATAATTATGATTTTCCTTATTTTATTTTTCTGCACTGATAATAACTGAGGTTTTGAAAATATTTTAAAGTTTACAAAGATCTTTATATGTATTAAAAATCTAGCACTTAGCATAATGTCAAGTATTTTAAAAATGCTTATGGACTTATCTCCTTGAAGTCTTCATGATAAGTGTTATGGGTATTATTCTATGTAATTAACTTATGAGGAAATCAGACTTAGAGAGGTTAGGGGACTTGCCCATGGTCACAAAGCCAGTATGTCCAAGACTAGATTCAGTCCTCACTCTTCCTATGTGCCCTACTCAATGCATTGAGTTATACTGGCTCTTTGATTGTTAGTGTTTGTCTTCTTATTTCTTTTTTCAATTAAATAAAATGAATATTATAATGCCATTTATTGAAATGAAGTCTGAAAGTGATCTCATTTCTATGTGGTAAACAGTTATGTAGCCAAAAAGTGAATACTATTACTGAATCTAGAAAATTATGAATCTATTTCTAATGTTTTTCAAGTAACAGTGATATAGAGGTATTACTGATTTATAAACTCCTTAAGAATAGTGTTCTTTACAGCAAATAGTAGGTTTTTTACAAATGCTTCTTGACTTGTCTTATTTACAATATAAGGGGTTATAGGTTTAGAGGTCACACAATTGAAGTTGGGACTTTTTCTAATCTCTGAAAGGTCATGGATGAGATAGCTGGACAATTATATTTTCATTCTTTTAGCAATAACTTAAGTATCTACTTTTAAATATGACCAGGGTGCTGTTGAAGATGGCAAAATGTTGCCTATTTTAAGCTATGGCCTTTGCAAGACTTAAGACAGTAGAGGGAGAAGACACTCTAACATGCAGCATTGTAAGATTATCTTTCTACCATTTTCATTTCTACTTGAATGTTCCTACAATCCCAGAGACAGTACTGAGTGATAAGGAATAGTTTTCTGGGTCAGTGCCTTTGTGCCTATATCTTATATTTTAGACAATTTCTAATTTTACTGAATCTTTTTATTGTTCTTGTTGAGTCTTTTTTTTTTTATTCATTCCTGTCTGCCTCGTTGTGACTATATTTGGGGTTTTCTTGGAAAAGATACTGGAGTAGTTTGCCATTTTCTTTTCTAGTTCATTTTACAAATGAGGAAACTGAGGCAAATAGTGTTAAGTAACTAGCCCTAGTTAGTAAGTAACTAGTAAGTGTCTAAAACTGGATTTGAATTCATGAAGATGAATCTTCTTGGTTCTAGAACCAGCCCTCTGTGTCACCTAGCTGTATGGGGTGTTCATATGGGACTACCACCTCTGATGTGAAGGCTTGTTGAGTTCTTTTCAAGGCTGTTCATCCACTTTTGGTGTCCACATTTCACCCAACTCTCTCTCCTTTGGCTTCAAGAAGCTGTCACGTGTGTAGTGGTCATAGTTCAGCAGCAAATGGGCTAAACCAGAGAAAGGAGCATGTTTACCCCAAGCATATGAATTTTTCCTCAGCATTAGAATGGGTTAATGAAAACAATTTGTTCCAATGGCCATTAAGGCAGCTAAAGTAGGCTCCTTGGAGCTCTAGAATTTGATCAAACATTCAAGACATCTTATTGTTTCCTGGACCATAACCAATTTGATTATTGTCTTTCTATTGGATTTTCATGACTGAAAAAATAAGAGTGAGACTGATAACTTTGTGAAACACCACTTCCTTAAATCTAATTCATGCATGTCAAAATATCACCCGTGATGCCATTTGTCTTTTTTGAAAATGAAAGTTGAACAGAAAGTAGTTTTTACTGAGTTCAGTTTAGTCTGGGCATGTTAGTGTTAGGTTTTTAAAAGGACTTAATTCTTACATAAAAATGGGATGTTGGGGAGGATTTGACTTCTTTGCCTTAATTCATACATGATGTTTTCCTTAGCAATAGTTGCATGCACACAACTTTGCATTTGCAAAAGAAAGTCACTTCATTGAATTTATAACTTTTTTATTTATTATCACAGTGACAATGTTTTATCACAAATTTTCTTCAGACTTTAGAAAAGGTGGCATATAGTTCATTTAAAATCTTTAAATACAGCATATACATGCCACCTTATAATTGTATATCTGCTGAAGTAAATTTCAGAGAAACTTACTGAAGCTTAAAATAATCAACAAAATTTTTCAATAGAATTACATGACATACTAATCAGAAATGCAGAAATGAATGATGATTAGATATAAAGATCTTTTTTGGGGGGGGTTTCAATGGGGTGACAATGCAGTGACTTGCCCAAGGTCACACAGCTAGGTAATTATTAAGTGTCTGAGACCAGATTTGAACCAAGGTACTCCTGACTCCAGGGCCAGTGCTCTATCTACTGCACCACTTAGCTGTCCCAATATAATAATCTTTGATATATTGTAATATATAGCCAACATATGGGCATGTAATTTGAATAATTATCTTCCTTTTCCTAGTATAAAGTTCTTATCATGTTACTCTGCTGACAAAAATTTAAGGCCTCCCCCTTGCTTAGTGATTAAAGTCCAAGTTGTTTATTGGAATTCATAGGGCTCTATTTCTAACTTATCCTTCCAGTTTCTAACATCCTATTCCCCTTCTCATAGTCTACAGTCCTTCCAAACTAGACTACTCACTACTTTCCCAAACTTATCCTGCCCTGTTCCTCCTTATTATATTTCCCTATATTTTTGACTGTGTAGAATATATTCTTTTATTTTTTTCCCTACTCTTTCCCAGTTCCCATTGCAATGATCTACAATAATGGACTTATGATTTCTTTAACGTGGGGATCTTTCCCACCAGTATGGATTCCAACTCACCTATAATTTTCAGTCTTGGAGAGTTTCCAGAGATTTTTTTGTCTTTCCAATGGTCACCTATCTAGTAAGCTTCCGAGGTAGGATGGGAAGAAAACTTTTCATGTTTTCAAGTTCAGTATTCTCCCTAGTACTTTCTGTTGTTATATTCCATGTGTTATAATTTTTATGTGATTGAGAATTCATAAATAAAACCCAGAACACAGGCTACTCATTGATTTTTCTCTCATTTGCCTAATGTGACCAGTCCATCTTCTTTTTTGATCAAATATTTCTTTGATGACATCTTTGATTCTATTTCTTCTCTCTATGTTATTTATGCACTATTGGGAGCCAGGGTCTCTAAGCTGTTTGACACAATTGCAGCAAGAAGACTCAGGGCAGTCACGCTGCCTGATGGAACAACATTTCCCTCTTCAATATATATAGGGATTCCATGTATACCCATATTTATAGGTCTATTATTGATTGCAAAACTTAGTCATCCTAATAGTGGAAGTGGAATAAAGTGGAATAAAGGAAGGATTTCAGAGAAATTCCTTGAATAAAACAGATTGTGAACTCTGTCCAAATTTAACAGGGCTGCCTCTCCCTGAGACATACAAAAGGCTTCAGCATTATGAAATCTTTGGAAGACATAGCACTGGGAGTTTCAGGGAGATGTCAGAATATATATATATAGGGAAACCAGATACAAGATGGGTCAGATAGAATTCCAGGGAAATTAACAGTTTTGCCCCTCTTATCATACACAGGAATACATGATAAAGATGGTGAGAGAATAGTTAGTAGAGGTAACCAATATGTGAACTCTAACAGCCTTAGTTTATTGGCAAAGAATAAAAAGTCATAGAAACCGTAGCATCTACCAACAAGGGCTGAAAGGAAAATTAGTTAGTGAAGGAGTCAATGGACAGGTGGACAAACATAGCTACCCTCACTATAGGTTGTCAAGGGAGCATATCGAAAACATTACATATGTGGTACAAAAACATAGAAGCATTCCATTAAACAAATTATATCAAAGATTATTCTAAGGAAAGTTCTGTTTAATCAATAACTTTACTATGCAGCAACAAACTAGGCAACAGGCAGGTTGAGGTCATCATGGTCTGAGCAGGGACAAGAAAATTAATTACATGATTGATAATCACACTTGTAACCACTACATGATCAAACTTGTAACCATATGAACTATGTGATTAATGATGAAAATTGTGTACTTTTGTAACCAAGGAAATGATTTTTAGTTTGCTTGTTTCATATGATTCTAAGACTATAAAAATAAATCTAAGCAGCTGACAGTCAGTCAACCTGCTCCTGCCTTTGCCCACTTGTTGACTCAACTCATTTCGCCAACTCTATCCCTCCTGTCAAGTTCCAAGGACCCCGTGGAGACAGGACCCCTGCAATGCATACCCCAACTTATTTCTTCATTGCTTTCTGTATGATGCTTCTTTTCAGTTCTTTAGAGACTACGTGTTATACAATTTGTAGACATATAGAACCATGGTAGAATATTGCTATTAAATACCTTATCCTTTGTTTTGCTAGTTAATATTTTAGGCAGTTATGGGTCATTAAAAGGATATTCCAATATTCAGAAAGAGCTGTTTCTTTTCTATCAACTTGCCATGGTCATTACAGATACAAAACTGAGAGCCATTTTATATATATTTTTGTTGTACAAGTTGCCATGACTAAAAAATTCCTCACTAAACAGTCAGATTATTAGTTAAGAAGCTCTCCATCCTTGGCTAGAATGGAAAATAAATATCATCCATTGTAGCAACTGTCCTAAAATCCTTCCCAGCATTCTAGTAACTTTAAGAACTTGTGCTTCATTGACATAATCTTTGAGAATCTAAGGACATTTCAATATCATAGTGAAATATCAGTAGCTTTTTGTGGAGGAACTTCTACATAACAGGTGCAAAATAAATACTTGTTGGACTAGATTGGATTGAATCTTCACAAAACTTTTGTAAGTCTGCTTTGGTGCATACCCAAATCACCTGGGCATATCTGGAAGTGTCAATGGAGAGGAAAGAGCAGTTTGATTTCTCTTTCAGGGTCACTGTAATTAGGTTAGGTTAGGAGATAAAGTACATCAAGGTGTAAATTGTACTAAAAAATGACTGGAGGCATACATTGTAATCTAGAGGAGGTCATGTTTCTGTCGAAGCTAGAAGAAAAATCTATAAAATGAGCTTGAGAAGGAAATGGCAAACTACTTCAGTATCTTTGCCAAGAAAACTTCAAATGTGATCATGAAAAAAATTTTAGAAAACTCAAGAGGAAAAGGTCCAAATTAAGGGAAATCTGTCAGTTATATAATAGAAAGGAGTGGAGAGATTAAGAATGGAACATGGAAGAGGAAGGTTTGACGAGAGTGAGGATTACTTGGTAGTGACTTACTCTTTGGTAACCTGTGATTAGGTGTCATAAGATTGGGAATATTATTGCATAGCAGCCATTCTATTGAAGTTGGCAATTGATGAGAAGATTACAGTACTCACTTTGGGTGGCTATTCCCTTGGACTGTGTGGAGCTCTAGAAAGGGGAGCTGCATGGTGATTACAGGAGCTTCACCTTCAGGAGGAAGCAGTATGGTCAGTCCAAGGAGAATCATGGATGGTGCCTGTTGACAATTTGCTAACTTTGTTCCTAATTTTGTTCTCAAGGGACTAAGAAAAACCCTTCTGCTTTCTCTTCCAAATTATTGTTATTTAAATACCTGAAACTAATTATCATTCAGTTCCTAACATCTCTTCCACAGGCAAAACATCCTCATGAGGTTTCTTCAACTGAACCTCATAGGGCTTGAAATTGATGCTTGTTTCAGGGGAGGCTGCTTCTTATCCAAACAAGGGGATTGGTATATTGCTTCATCCTTTGTCACCACTTTTTGATCCTTTTTTAAAAACTATTATCAAAAACATCTTTCATTTTTAAGATTTATGCCTTAGAACTTATACTATCTTATCCCCATCCTTGACCTCTATCATCCATTAATCTCTAGGACATTTTCCCTTCAACCTGAATTATTTCAGCAACTGGATCTTCTTTTTACTTTGTCCTATTGTCATCTTCAATGATTACATTGCCATACCGGTCACCCTTTTTTATACTCTGACTTCCTAATTCCTCGACTTCAATGCCATTTACTTCCATCTTCATTTCTTCTACAATTACCCCTCAGACCAGACATCATCTAGATTTTACTATCAATTGACACTGCTACATCTCTTTCAAAAGCTTAAACTCTTAAAAAATGTTAAACTCTGAAATTTTCCACTATGACAGCAAGTTTTCCTTCTTTCTCTGTTCTCTATACTTCCATATTCTTTACATTCTTATTATATGGTCTCCCAATCCCTACTTATCTTCCCAGTCTATCATCTCTGTTCTGACTTTACTTAACTTCTTACCTAGTCTGGATTTTCCTATAAAATCAGCCTTGACTTTCTTGCTCCTACAAATCTGCAAACCTGAGTAACATCCATCAATTACCTTTCAAAATGATGACTATTCCTTTTATCTCATCTGTTTCTTTATCTCATTGGTATTTTTTTCTTGGAGAGGCAACATCATACAATAGATAGAGAGGTAGGTAGCCATGAAGTCAGGAAGAACTGTATTCAAGTTCTCCTGACATATATAGGCTATTAACTTCTGAACAGAAAAGCCATCTAACCTTTTAGTGCCCCAGGGAACTCTCTCAGGTTATACATTTTAGGACATGCTCAGATTTGCTTTGGTAGAGAAAGTCTTCTTTGCTTGTTCTATATGTGAATGATATCACAAGCTCATTAAGCATACATATCTTTGTATGTACATATTTATACCTGTCAACCAATATATATTTATATGTATTCACATACTAGTCTCAAATATATTCCAACTATCACATCATTCATCACATAATTTTAACTATGAGGTTAAATTGACCTTTTCATGCTGATATCATATTAAATTTATACCCATGGACAGTTGGTGGTGCAGTGGATAGGACACTAACCTTGGAGTCAGGAAGACAGGAATTTGAATCCAGTCTCAGACACTTGATTCTTCTGTGTGACCTTGGGCAAGTTACTTAACCCTGATTGCCTTGCATCCAGGGCTATTTCTAATTATCCTGATTCACATCTGGCCATTGGACCCAGATGGCTCTGGAGAAGAAAGTGAGGCTAGTGATTTAGCATAGTACCACCCTCACACAAAGCCAATTGATGTGCTTATCATGGCATCACCTCCCTGATGTCATGATCTTCTTTGAAAATGGACAAATATCATTATCATCATCATTATTATTATTATTATTATATCATCATCATCATCATCATCATTACTATCCTCCTCCTCCTTATTATTATTATATCCATACTTCATATATTTGTGTATAGACATTAAACAATGAGACTTTTGTTGTTCTTGATATTGTCTCTTGTTAATTACTGCTCCTCAGCACTGATAATGATTCTGTGTTGGGCGTGAAACACATCTAACAATTCATTTCCTGGACACAAAAGTTTTCTTCCTCATTTCCATCTTTACCTTTAACTTCTCCCAGGAGAAGAAATATTTTTCCAGCTCTCATTAGATGTTCTCTATTCTTGTCCAAGAGCACATCTTATTCAGGCATTTGGTGATCCAAATTCTCTCCTCAGACTAATTTTCTTGACCATTTAATCACTTTCCAAATATGACTTTTATTATCAGTGATAAAATTACATGACTCTCAAAGGTGTTCAGATTGTTTTTGTCTTTTACTTCTCAATTTTTAACAATATATTCTGGAATTCATTGAGTTAAACCATGTCATATCTTGAACTGTTAAAATGAAAGTATTTCTCAAAGGGATAATATATTAACACTTTTCAGTAATTCTCTCTTTAATTATTTCATTTAATTGAATTTTAATTAATCCAGTTATTTTAAAATTTGAATTAATTAATTTAAAATTTATAATAATTTAATTAATATTTGAATATTATTTAATTCTTATAATTTTAGAGAAGTAAGCAACTTGAGGAATCAGTTATTGCAGTTTGCTCATTTTATGGATATTTGCATATTAATAATGGTTTTGTATCTGTTAGCAGATTTTATGATGTAGAAAATATGAAGAGATGAGACTCAAGCTAAGGAAGGGCTCTAGAGGGGTTAATTAAAGATTTCTTTAGCAAGTATAAAGGATATTACATCTTTCCTTAAGAATAGTTCTTTGTCTTTTTCTTCTTTGTGGCCTTTTATTTTCTCTGAAGAATGTCTCCCACCCTTTTTGTGGGGAGAGGGAATGATACAGAGGAGAGGGAGCAAATATTTATGATTCTCCATGTGATCTGGGTCAACTGATTTTTCAAGATCTTACTTTTGTTTTTAGAGTTACAAAAATTCATTTGTTAACAAATGATGAAGTTGTGAAATGAAGATGTTTGAGGGATTAACAGTACATTGTTTTCTGTTTTGCTGTGTTTGGTTTAAGAGCATTCATATGAAATAGGAAGTGACCATGATTAATCCCCTATAGCACTTAGAAATATATTTTTTCAATATAATTAACAACCTAAGTGCTGCTATTGTAGAGGAGCCATAAATAAAAACAGAAAGAGGAACTTCAACAAGATAAGTTTTTCTGTGATACAATGAAAACTTATTTCAAGAATAAAAAATAATTGAAGAGAATTATTTCAAACTTATGTACCTGTATTTCACAGGATTTCACAATTCAAAGGAACTTTAGAAAGCCTTATATTTTTAAAGACATACTACATAAATTAATTTCTTCTATTCATTTTTATGTGTATATATACCATAGGTTTATATTTATGCATTGATGTTTCATCATTGTGATGATCTCCTTAGGGGTTCTTCTTTTAATGTAGATCATCAGTTAATGGAGTTGCTTAGAGCCATTGAGATATTACATAACTTGCCATGGGTACTACATCTCAGATTTGAGTCTGAGGTAGGACTACCTAGGTAGTTCTGATTCCAAGGCCAGTTTTGTTCACCACCTTGTGCTCTCTTGAATTGTGTATTATATTTTAGAATTAATGGACTGTTCATTTTCATATTATGCAATAACTAAAAGAGCATATATATTTTTGTCTTTCCCTTTTCATTTAGATCAAAGCATAAAAATATAAATAAACATATCTTACATAAATAGGGATAAACATTAAGGCAACATGGTACTTTAGTGCTATTTTATAATCTATATTTTGACTTCTCTATTTGGACAGACTATTTATTGAAATATCCTTCCTTATTGAAGATGATTTTCATTTTACCTTTCTTACTAATATCATCTATTCCAGCTGTTCATATCCTCCCATTTAAAGCTTCAGTGGGTTGTAAATGCTGGATGAAATTCCCATATTGGAGATGAAATGCATTATGTCTTCTTTAATTGAAGGAGCTATTTTGGAATGAAACCATTTAACTCTGAAATAAACATGTATTAAAATGCCAAGACATCATGGGGAAGGTTAACGATGGCTGAAGTTAGAGAATTTCATTTCAAAATATGAGCTTTTGAGTCAGGTATTCGTTATCAAAGTGGAATATTTTGTGTACATTGTAAGAAAGCATTTTTTATATTTAACTATAAAATCATTTAGTGATGATAAATATAATATAATACTAAGTACAATTTGTTCCTAAAATCTTAAATAATGTTTCTTCATATATATATATATATATGCATATATATATATTTATATTTAGATATATTTATGCACATGATCTTCTCTATCTGACAATCCACAAATTCCCATATTTTCTCAGCAGAAATTATGTTGAGGGGCAGCTAGGTGGCACGGTAGGCAGAGCACCAGCCCTGGAATCAGAAGGACCTGCGTTCAAATGTGACCTCAGTCATCTAATAATTACCTAGCTGTATGACCTTGGGCAAGTCACTTAACCCCATTGCCCACCCCCTCAAAAAGAAATTATGTTGAATATTTTTTCTTTCAGTAATGGCACTACCTTGTGCTGCTAGAAATAACACCATGATATTTCTAGATTTAATAACTTCATCTGCCCAATCCATTACCATAGTGTCAATTCCTATGTAATTTAATCGAGTATCAGCAAATATTTATCAGATACTTACTTTGTGTCAATTATTATGCTAAGCTCTGAGAGGAAATACCAATAACCATCATACTGAAGTACTCAGAATGTTCAGATATGATAAGCACTGCAAATCATTGGGTTAGTGGGAGGAAAATGAGCTTTCCTTCTGATTATAAAGTCTTTTTTCTTAATCCTTCATATCATGCTTGAATATATCCAATCTTTGAATTGTCACTGATAATTCTATATCTTTTTGGTAAAGTTCTAGTGGGCAAAGTTTAAAGAGAAACTCAAAGTATCCTTTATGTGATTCTATGACAAAATTATAAAGTTTTTGAGATTAGGAATGACATTAAGCATTATTCCTACTCAATAAGTTACTGAAGCACTGACTCTAAGAGAGGTATAGTGTTAAGTTTTGGGTTTACAAGCACAGAAATGTAATAGTCTCTATTTACAGTAAGCTTACATTGAACATGGAGGCAAGGGAAGATTTCCAGAGAAACAACACACAAAAATATCATGAGTGGAATATTCCCTCTTAAGAGTTAATATTCCTAGTGAAGTCCTCTCAGGGTTAAAAATCATTAAAATAAAGACAGACTATTACTCTTAGACTATTCTTAGAAAAAAGAGGGAGACCTTGCATTCCAAGTCAGGCACCTTCCTGATTCTGTTGGGAGGGAAATAGTGGACTATTTCCAGAGAGACCTTGCATTTTTAGTTAGTTACCAATTTGATGATAAAACTATCTTAACTGGGAGAAGAGTAGACTTTCCCATGAGAAAAACCTTGCATTCCAACGAAGCTCATAAGATTCCTCTTTTTTGATGATAAGTACTTCAATAAGATGGTTATAATCCTGAAGGTTATTCTCACCATCTGGATGGTGAGGTAATATATTATGAAAACCTTTCATTCTTTTTTTTGTTGCTGGGGTAGATTTTCACAAGTAGAATGTAACTCTGAAAACTAACCAGTGACTCGACAGAGAGAGATGGATAGGGAGGAGATGGTGTTAGGTCATATAATCTTGCTTAATTGTCAATTTGGGGCAGCTCCTTGATCTTCACTACCTTTGTGAGACTTGGAGTGTGCCCTTTTCTCGAGAAAAGCCAAAATAAACTTTCTTTTTTGCTCAGAGGAGTCTCTATATTTTTTAAGTGAATTTTTATCCCACACACAAGGAAAAAAAATGTTTATGGAGAAAATGCTGACAATTAGGGTATCTAAGATAAAGCATAATAGAGGAGATGGAGGTGAGAGATGATGGCATCTCAGTAGCTGGTACTCTAATTATGCTAGAATGTAGAATTCTTAAAGGTGGGATAAAATGAAATTAATCTGGGAAGATATGTGGGAGCCAGATTGTAGAGGGCCTCAATTTCAATACTGAAGAGTTTGTATCTTAAATAGGAACTACTAAAGGTTTTTGAGAAGGTGAATGACATGGTATAGAATTAACTTGAATTTGGGACATAGCTGTGAGAGAGGAGTGAAAGAAAAAGGATATAAAAGATATTGATTAATAAAATGGACTTGACTATGGAGACTAGGGAGTCATGCAATTATTGATTGAGTGATCTGAAAAAAAAGGTCAAAAGGTCATATTAAAACCTTTAAATTAAGAGGTCACTTAAATATTCAGTTTTGAAAGCCTCAAATAAACCTTTCAACTCCCTTTTGATTCATTCTGACTATTAAAATAACTATATCTATTCTATTGGGTCTGTTAACCAATACCACCAAGTTCTCCAGCTCTCCTGCTTCTAGACTTTAAAATCTTAATAGTAATTACTTAGATTTGTATAATAAATTGTATTTTATATTACATTTTGACATATGTTAAGCATTTGATTGTCACAACAATGTTAGAAGAGAGATAGGTTATCATGATCCTTATTTTATATATAAAAAATTAGAGGCCTAGGCAAATTAAATTGCTTGAGGCATGGCTCAAGCAATAGATATGGAACTTTAACTCAGGTCCTTCTAAAAATTAATGATTATTTCCTCTTCTTTTTGTCCCTCTTCCCCCCCCCCCCGTCTTTTTTATCATGTTAAGGTCTGTGTGTTGCGAATTTAATTTGTTGTCAGAATTCTAGGAATTGTCAAGTTACCAGTTTTTATTTCTTATTTGTCAAAAGGGCTAATCTTTGACTACTTCATTCTCTTCAGGTAAATCTGGAATAAATCTATCAGTTCTGCTATTTAAATAGTACTCAGTTTCACAAAACATCATAGTGTTATCATGTAACCTTAATTATTACTAATATTTTGGGACAGGGGCTTTCTAGAGACTGTCATTCTCTTAGTAATTCCCTACTTGTTAAGGTGTTAAACTCTAATTACTGGTGAATTATTACTCCTTTGAACATAAAACTCTATATTCTGATTTTAAAATGTGTTTGTATTAAAAAGGAAATGGAAAAAAATGAACAATTAGATTAATTTTCTTTAAGTTTTACTTTTGTTAGTTGTTGTCCTTTGTGCTCAAAGGACCAAAATGACCTCATATTACAGTGTGTTCGTCTGCCGCTGATTGGACCAATAAAAACTTGGAAGGCTCTACCATATGTCAGACACAAATAGCCCATATTGTAATATTAGATATTAAGTCAGTTTTGTTTCTATGTAACATATAGCAAAGACTCAAAATGAAATATTGCTCCCCTGAAGTTCTAAAATGCAGCTATTAATCACGTCAACTATTCATGAATACATTTTGTAAAATAATTTTTGAAATAGTGAAACTTTTTGCTGAGTACTCCTGTGAATCTATGAGGGTATGGTAGTCATTTGATTTAATGGATTATAAGTGTTTTGTTTGCTGCTTTCATATAGGTACTTTTCAAGACTCAATTTAGGAAATGTATGAAAAGTCATATTGTTAGACTTTGGGTGAAAAAAGTAGTATAATGACTATAGGTGCATGAATTTAAATTTTTTCTGTATATTTCCTTTGTGAATTGTGTCAAATGAGTTTTGCTGTATTTAGGGAATATTTAAACTGTACTAATATATAGGGAGGGAAAGCAAACCTATACAAAGAATATGAAGATAACAGCATTATGTCAAATAGATTAGAAAAGTAAATAACTTTTCTATAAAATTATCAAAAGTAAAAAAAAGTCTTTGGATGAAAATGAATTATTTGATTTTAGGATCAGAATTAACATTTTTCTATATGTGTCTCATTGATATTCCTTTAAAATTAAAACTTTGAAAATTTTTAACATTTTTATTTTAAAGGTCTTAAAAACAAATTTAAAGAGTTTTGCTTTCTAATGTTTTTGGAGACTAATTCTTTTCACTTTTCCTCTCTTAATAGTATTATTGAATTTAGTATTTACTACTAAATTGAGTGAGTTTTGAAAAAGGAAAATATTTATATTTTTCTATATTGTATTAATGTCACAATTTGGTCTTTGAGATTTCTTCATTATTACTTTGCTTTAGGGTTATGACTCCCTAACTCAGTTTCAAAGTCTTTATCTCAGCTTTCTACAAACTGCTCCACTTTCTCTTTTGACTTCTAGCTTTTATCTCCATGCTTAACAACCTCCCTTACTCACTAACTTTTCATACCATTCCAGTCTTCCTTTTAAACCCAGGGGAGAAAAAGAGTTCCCTTCAAATTACACAGAGAAGCTTTCTTATTTTTAAAAAGCAACAGAAATCATTCCTCTTAAACAAAGTTACTGCTGACTTATCCAGAAAGAGCAAGTTTCCTTATGGAACCCCCGACCTGAAATTCCTGGTCATCATTCCATTTCCTACTCTGTGATTAATTTACAGTTTTTGCTATCTATGTTCATTTTGTCTATCATACTACTTATTCAATATGTTTTCTAAAGACTTAATTTCTCTAAGCAAAATTGCTGTTGTGGGAAATGTATTTATTTTTAAAGGTCATCAAAATTTGCTTTTTAAAATGAATGAACTATCATTTGAAATAGATGAATTATATTTCATTTAGGTGTACATTATTCTATTGCTTTTCTTTCCTTTAAAATAGAAAAACCTTTTCTAACCCTGTATCAGATACCATTCTGTTGGTTAGATGGGTTTACTTCTGTTACCTTAATAATCAGGAACTCTTTCAGAATATTATCATGATGTTTTTATTAATAGTTTCCAGAATGTCACTGATCCATAGACAACGCATTACTATATGTTCCCAACTCTACTTTTCAATTTATGTGCTTGTATTTTTATTGTGCTACAAGCTATTTACTTGAATACCATCTTCTCCAAAGCTTGATTTATAAACCTTTACTATTATTATGGTCTTTCATGCTTGGATACACATTTAGGCTCCATTGTATAAAAATAAGTTTCATTTACTCATATTTTAACTGCTTTTTTACTATATTAGTCATGATTTCTGATTGACTTCAATACCTTTTCACCTTTTGGAGTTTCATGTTGTTTTGAAGTATGTTGGGTACTCTGTTAATAGATTATTAAATAAACCACTGAAGTCTGAAGAACTAGGATGTGATATGCTAACAGAAAGCAAATGACTATAAAATAAGCCTAGCCAAAATAAAGGATATTATGTTGAAATGTCCACAAAATTACTGCAATGTTATTGAATAAAAAAGGTATTTTCTTCTGGATATTACATATATTTTCTTATTCATGGATGTTACATTTGGAATCATTTTATATTAAAATTTAATTTTAATGAGTAAATGCTGACAGGTTTTGGTGTGGCATTACCATGAGGTAGGCATAGGTTTTATGAGTTATTAATGTGCTTTTCTGGTACCTTTAACTACTATTGAAATGCTTTCTGGAAAATAACTATAAAGACAATAGGAAGGAAGTTGGGTAAATGGAAAGAAAAGACTGACTGGAGTAGTGGTGCAGAAACTGGTCTAGGCTATAAAAAATCAATGATTTTTTATCACATTTTGTGAAGGACATATCTCAAAAGAAGTCTTTGAGTGGTATCCTGGAAGACATTCCTGTCATATTTTAAGAAAACCCAAGAACAGGGCAAAAATACAGTGTTATTTTAAGGAAACACATTCCAACACTATACTAGTTCTAGCTAGTTCGAGCAGAACTAACTTTGAATCTTGCCTTAGATCCTTACTGAAAGAGGGACTTAAAGGAGGTAACTCTTCTCATCTTTTAAATGGGGCTTTTGTGAGAATCAGAAGATATGACACATCTAATGTGCTTTTCAATCTTTTGGGCTTGATGTATCTTAAATAGCCCTGTTTATCTATGTGATCATTAATTATTATTATTAATCTTTAGCAGGCCTAATTTCAAATACTGCCTCTGTTGTGTGTATCACCTGTGTACATTTTCACTTTAATTTGTAGATCAGTGATTTTTTCTAACATTTCTGAAGGACTATATCTCAAGGGATGTCTTTGAATGGTATCCTGGAAGACATTCCTGTCTTATTTTAAGAAGACCCAGGAACCAAGAAAAATCACAGTGATATTTTAAGGAAACATATTTCAACACTATATTTCATTTTTTAGAAATATTATTACTTGCTAGTAGCACAGTAGATAGAGTGCTGGACCTGGATTCGGTAAGAACTAAATTTATATGATTTATACACTTACTAGCTATGTGACCCTTGGTGAATAAGAACACCTGGCTGCCTCAGTTTCTTCAACTGTAAAATAGGGGGTAATAATAGTATAGTATTCCCCGGTTATTATGAGGATCAAATATGAAGATGCTAATAGCTTAATACAATGCTTGTTTTCTTCTATTCTCTTTCTCACCAGAGTTAAAAGTAATAAGAAAAAGAGTATTGAGGGCATAGTTGTAGCACTGTGCCTGTAATATGGTGCCTGTCCTCAAAGAACTTAAGAGAGACAAGACAGAAATAACATAAAAAAATTAAATGACAATTTCAAGCCTTTGGTCAGTGCTTTCTACATTGTAGTTACTGAATTATGTCCTAGGGAAACACACAAATGAAAACTAGGATCTTATATTCTACTGGAATGATGACTTATCTCAAAATGAATAAGTACAAAATAAACAAAAGGTAATTTTGGGGGATGGTGGTGTCACTATCTAGTGATCATATATTTAAAAACAAATAAAAACACTTAAATAAAAAGATGTAGTATTGCAGAGTAAAGAAATGCATTTATTGACAAATGAGTACTGTAGACTGTGAGGTAGGATTAGAGAAAGAAGTAATTAAGGAGACAGGGTTTGTGGAGTGTGGCTTTGGAAAATGTCTTCTGTGATTACTAGAATTTGGAAGGGTGAAAAGACCTCAACCAGGCATTATAGATGGGGCAAATGACCACTGCAAAGGCAAATACCTCAGGGAAGGGATCTATTAGGACCCTTAATGCACAGGTAGTAAGAACCAAGGTCAGAAAATTAACTTGCAGTCATATTGTGGAAGACCTTGTATATCAAATTAAGAAAGATTTAGGCATTTTACATTTTTTTGATCAAAATTTTTAAAAATGCCCTCAGGATCGGGTCTTTACATTATTTTATTTGTATTTTCCCAGTGCTCAAGACTGTATCTTACATATGATAGGACAGTGGTTACTAAAACAATGTTAAACTTGCGTTTCAAAGAATTTCGATTGGCAGCAATATTTAGGATTGATGGCTTTGGGGAAACCTAGAAAACCCTTTGTGGATTAGAGTTTGAATTCAGTTGATCATTATTGGAATAGAAAAGGTGGAAGGGAAATGTTTGAAAATGATATTGTAAGGTATACAATAAAATGATAACTAAATTTAACACTCAAGCTGAAGTTTGAATACTTTGGCCATATAATGTGAAGAGAAGACTCATTGGGAAAGATTGAAGATAAAAAGAAGAGGAGATAAACAGAAAATGAAATGGATAAATAGTGTCATGGAAACTATGAACATGAACTTGGACAGACCTCAGGAGATAGGGTAGGGTAGAAGACCTGGAATGCTATGATCCCATGAGGTCACAAAGAATTGGCCATCACTAAACAAAAATCTGAATTTATAACTCTGGACAGGATAAAAGCCCTTCAACTCTGGTATATTAGGTATATGGTAACCTTAAAACTGGAAAGTAACAAATTTAGGATAAATTAGAGGAAGTATTTCATGCAAGGGATATTATAGTCATGAAATGTTTTAATTTTACAAATTGACAGGTATAAACATGCATATTCTCAGACACATACTTATAATCTCAACTCTTCCAATTAATTATATTTAATGCTATAATATAAAATTTAGAATTGGGAGGAGCCTTAGATATCATCTCATCTAATACCTACATTTTAGAGATGAAGAAATTAAGGACTAAGGAGGTTTGAAGTGACTTTCTCAAGATTACACAGGTAATAAAGTTGCCCAGTTGGATTCAGGTCTTGTACAGATTCCAATTCCAGGGTTTTTTCCTTTCCACTATACCATATAGTCTTCAAAAAAATTTTTTTAAATCATTTTAAGGCTAGGAAACATAATATAAAAATGGTTTCTGATAGCACCACATTTAAAAATAAGAAAAATCCTGGCATGTTTAAAAGATAATAAAATAAAGAATATATATTCTCTTTGACCATAGGTGACCAGTACTGTTAACCTCAAATTATTACTTTCCAATAATATTTTTAATGCCAAATTGTTACTATTCAATAATTTCTTTAGTGCCAAATAAGGTATTAAATTGATTTTGCAATCTTTCTTCTAATTATTAAATGATGAAAAATAAACAGTATGATAATTGGCAGCCTTCTAGATGTTTTTTTGTTTTTTTGGCAAGGCAATGGGGTTAAGTGACTTGCCTGAGGCTGGATTTAAATCAAGTCCTCCTGACTCTAGGACCAGAGCTCTATCCACTGCGCCACCTAGCTGCCCCCTTCTAGATTTTTTTTTTAGGTTTTTGTAAGTCAAATGGGGTTAAGTGGCTTGCCCAAGGCCACACAGCTAGGTAATTATTAAGTGTCTGAGGTCAAATTTGAACTCAGGTACTCCTGACTCCAGGGCCAGTGCTCTATCTACTGCGCCACCCTCCTTCTAGATGTTTTAAGAGAGAAGCTATAAGTTTCATTCTGTTGGTGATATGATTACCCTTTGATAAGCTGGTCAAGCACAGAATTGGGCTTTATCTAGCTTTTTCCTTCAGGTACTTTTCTCCTTGAATTTACAGAATGACTAGAATCTCTAACTCATTAGTTTGTTACTTTTCATTAAGCATTTAAATTAATTTAAAGAAAATTCATACAAAATACAATTTAAATCACACTGAATGTAAACCTCTCAGAGTTTGTTCTACTTTTCATTTACATTCAACTACATTCAAAGATTATTCTAGTCATTATAACTCAGGCACTTTAGGGAATGTTTATTTCATTTAATTAGAATCTTCTGTGGGATAGAAATACAAACACATAGCAAAAATACACATAGTGCCTCTGGCTTTAGAAATGTAGCTTCATTAAGTATAATAGATATGGGAATAAATGGAAATACTGTGATTTATTATTTTGGCAGAGCTTCTAATTCCTTTGTGCACAGGGGTATCTTGGTTGTATTCTGATCTATCAAGCTAGCACTAGCCATTAAATGTAGAGCACCTAGACTGGCAAAGCAAATTAAATATGATTTTTCATAAGTAAGGATTCCTTTTTTTCAGTTCTTGATTTCCTTTTGAAGGAAAATGATAGAAAATGCAATATAAAACTATTACATTCTTGTCTAACATGCCACAATATAAGAAGAAAAATCACGCAAATTGAAGGTGAAAATTTAAATTTGAGATGACAATGTTGGAATCTCATAAAATTGTCAAACTATAGGGAAAAGGAGAATCTTTTATGATGAAGAGGTTTCTTGAGATTTATTTCTCATTTTCCTTTCCACTTTGCTTGATGTGCTATGATCTCAACATTTTTTTGCATGTGTGAAATATATGGATCATAGGTTCATAGAGCTAGAGTTGGAAGGAAATTGAGAGGCTATCTCTCATATTACAAATGAAGGAAACTAAGGCCCAATATTTAAACATAGCTAAGCTCACACAGATAGGAAACATCTGTGGTAAATTTAAACCCAGGTCTATGGTATGATTAGTATTTTAGTAATGATATTTTATCATTTTATTTCAGCAAGAATAGTTTAATTGTGAATCAGAAATTGAAGAAACTCTTATGTTTTTATTTTTTTAATTTTTGCCTTTACTAAATTCTCATTCTATTGATCATCACAGTCAGAAGTTGATTTTGGGTTCTCAAAGGCTGTATCAGTGGATTATAAACTCATACAGTTCTCACCAAACAAAGCTTCAAATGTTGCCCTGTTTTTGAGGACCAGAATAATTTTATCTACAGAGTAGCTTTCCATCTTGAGGATATTGATCAATTTGGTTTTTGACTCTGAAAACAGATGAAGCTGCTTACTTAAGGTTGAGAGGAGGATCATGCTAAGCCTTAGTGGAAGCAGTGAATTTTCCATTCTTAGAAAGATTGAATAACTCTTAGTATAGCAATAGACCTTGATTATAGAGTGTATACTTCAAGAAATATGATCTCATTAGTGTGAGGATGTGCTCCAGTTATACAAATGAAAACCTCTCTATAAATCAGTAAATAGTCTTCAAGTTGCTATGAATAAAAAATTAATTGCCAGGTGGCCAAACTAACAATGAGTCTTTCAGAACTAAGTTGGACTGATATGTGGATGACAAGTGGTTTCATATCACTAAACCTATACTAAAAGCCATCAGAGCTTGCAAGTATTTATGTTTGTTGGGATACCCTTCAAGACAAGGTTGTAAGTCAACCCCACACCATAAGGAGGTAAAGACTTTCATGATGATTTAGAATATAGTTTAGAATTAATATTAATACCTTCTTAATAACATAATATACATTATTTTCACCACTATTTGTAATTTTCTGGACCTCTCTCCAACTCCTCTCCCATTTGTGTTCAAGTTGGTTATATCACAAAGGTACCTTTTACCGTTCAGGGAAATTTCTAACATTGGCTATTGAGTAATTTTGAGTAATTACACTAAAGAATTTTGAAAATTCACTCTTCTCATTAAAGCTATCTACAGTTATAAAAAGAAATGCTCTAAATCACTATTGATTAGAGAAGTACAAATTAAAACAACTCTGAGATACCACCTCACCTCTATTAGATTGTCTAATATTACAAAGAAGGAAAATGATAAATATTAGAGAGTATATGGAAAAATTGGGACACTAGTACATCATTGGTGGAACTGGGAGCTACTTCAACTATTTGGAGAATGTTTTGGAATGATTCTCGAAAGTCAATCAAACTATGCATTTCCTTTGATCCAAAAATACCACTACTATGTATATAACCCAAAGGGATAACATAAAAAGGAAAAGGATCTACATTTACAAAATTATTTTAGCAGCTCTTTTTGTGGTGATAAAGAGTTAGAGGTTAAGTGAATTGATAAAGGTTGATCATGCAATTGTAAGTTATTTATTTTCTACTTTTAATGGGCATTCTGAGTAGAATGAAGGCATGAATGATTTAAGAAATGTTAAGAATTTACTATGTATTTGGCATTGTGCAAGTATAGAGTCAAATTACTTTGTACTACCAGTGATATCTAGGAAGAAAGCTTAATTTTCATGAGAATTTCATTTAGTAGAAGAATGGGGATACATGAAGAGTTATAACTAACTTCTCAAAGTATATGAATATCTTCTAATGCATATGTTGGTTAAAAATGCTTAAGAAGTATTCATCCTTGAGTAAAACTGAAATCTTACTGTTGGTGACATATTAAAGTTATATATTTAGATGTAATCACTGAAGTTTCAGGAGCATAGTACTTTAGGTCTCAAACATTTTCTTGACTCCATTAATAATTATATGCAAGTTTCAGGTAATACATACTTAGAACTTCACTTTTTTCTCTTTATAGAAACACTGTCTGCATTAGTATATAAGGGAAATGCTTTATATTTTTCTTAGAAGAAAATAAAGTTCCTGTGCCCAGAATGTATATCTTTTTTCTGAATCCTTTCCTTTCTTGAAAGCTTAACTCGGTACCATTATTTGTCAGAGGAGAGAACTGAACTCATGACTTCCTGACTTTAATGTTAGCTGTTTATTTACTGTGCCATATTGCCATATTGCTTTTTTCATTTGCATACTTTAAGAAATTCCTTTTTTTAAGCTATCTGATTAATGAAATCTGCTTCATCTCTTATAGTACTTGAAGATTTGCAAAACACTTTGCATTTGGCTATCTCAGTTGAGCCTCACTATGTGATAGTATAAACACTGTGTAGTAGGTGTTATTATTATTCTCATTTCACAGATAAGGAAACTGAGGTTGAGAGAGGATATGTGACTTGGCCAGGATCTCACAACTAGTCAGAATGTATAGAATTCAGACTCAGATCTTCTTGGCTCCAAATCAGCACTTTTTACTGTACTACCCAGTTGCCTCAATAGTATCCAAAAAAGGATTTTCATAGAGGATGCCAATATGACACTGCAATTCAATAGTATGTTTTTGTAGAATAAGCTTGTCAAGTGGCAACATGTAATATGGATTATTATTTCAACCTCAGTTTACAATTCATCTCCTGTGTGTTCATCTTGGAAGGCATAATACCATAAAAAAATCAAACTCTCCCTGAACTTTGTTCCTTTGTTCATTGCCTTTTTGAGACATAGGAGAAATGTGACAAACTTACTTTGGCAAGGATATGTTTCATGCTTTGGGGTTTGCTTTTGCTTTCTGCTTTCCCTAATTCTTGCAAATGTGTCTCCTGGTACTTTCAATTGCTGATTGCAAATGTACTTCTGGGCCCACTTCTTATTTGTTTTCAGACCCATTAGAACTGACCCAAAAGTAAAACTTCAGCTAGAAATGAACCTAAGAATTTAATCATGTATTTAGTTAAGGGAAAGGAAAGAATACGTAACTAGTACATGAAAAGAAGCATCTAGGTCTCCAGGAGGATAGAATAAAGGAAACTTTGGTTCCAGAAAGAAAGGGAGATTTATTGTGCAGAGTGGAAAGCATTTCTCATTTTTTTTTGTTCAGTGAAATATCTAGATCAGTGTTCTCCAAAGAAGGGGACTATGTAGTCTAAAGGGCCTATGGTATATGTTTTAAGAGTTTTCTGAACAGAAATCTGATGTTAGGAAGATAGAAAGATAGAATCGTGCCTCCTCAGAAAGAGTAAAATGTGGTCTTGTCTCAAACACAATTGCATTGTATTCTTCATTCATTATCACTTAGTCTACTCATCTGCTCCTTTTCACTACTCATCTCCCTTGGCTACTACAGGAATGGGTTTGCTGAGGTTTTTTATTGTTTCAAGGTGGGACAGCTGGGTGGGTGCATCTTCCTGAGTTCAAATAAGATACTAGCTGTGTGATCCTGGGCAAGTCACCTTGTGTTTATCTCAGTTTCCTCATCTATAAAATGAGTTGGAAAAGGAAGTGGCAAACCACTCCAGTATCTGCCAAGAAAACTCCAAATGGGGTCCTGAACTGTTAGACCTAACAGAGAACAATTAATCGAAAACAAAACCACCTCAAAACAAGCTAGGAACCCACAGAAAGTGCATAGGAAAAATTCTCCTAGGAATGTTATATTGGAACAAAGTAAAACATTGAAGGAAAAACAATTGATATGGCTACCTAAATACATAGGTTTCCTCATTCATTCCTTAAACTCACATTATTCATTATAGTTAAATCAGATTTGGACTATTTTTAGTGATTTTTATCATTTATAGCATTGTCATCACATGTATTGTCACGTTGGTCTACTCTCTTTTCTTTGCCATTTGATTCAATTCTTCCCTTTTATCTCTGAATTCCTCCAACTTGCTTTTCTTTTAGTGCAGTAACATGGCATTCCATTAAAGGGCCATAATTTGTTTAGCCATTTTCAACTGACTGAAAACCATCAAATGCTACTATAAATATTTTCTTACCTTAGCATCTTACTTTTTGTCATTGACTTACCTACTGGGAGCATAACCCAGTGATTGGGTTAAAGGGAACTGCAGTTTAATGAATTTTGTTCACATAATTTCAAATTGATTTTCAGATGGTTAGAACAATTCACAACTTTTCCAGTATTGTATTAGTGTACCTGTCATCTTGCAGACCCTACATCATTGACTGTATATATTTTTTATTCTGTTTACTAATTTTATGGATGTGAAGTAAAACCTCAGAGTTGTTTTTCTTTGTATTCATTTCTTATCAGAGATTGGCAGCAATATTTCTTATGGTTGTTACTATACTCTTAAAAAAATCATCATCCTTCTTCTAGATTCTGTACCTTTGAACTGGTATCCCCTAAGTGTGAAATTCTGTGTCCTGACTTCCACCTTTCATTTTCTCTGACTTCCTTTGAGTCTTGGTTCAAATTCCACCTTCTAAACAAGATATTATTGGATGCTCCTCTACCCTCTACTATTAATGGTTTCCAATACTTCTCATTTACCCTAAGTATATCTTTTATGTTATTTACCTGACATTCCCTCTTTCCCCAGTACAATGTAAGCTCAACGAGAAAAGGTCCTGTTTTTAAACTTTCTTTGAACAAAGTTAATTTTTTTTTAGTTTTTTCAAGGCAATGGGGTTAAGTGGCTTGCCCAAGGCCACACAGCTAGGTAATTATTAAGTATCTGAGGCTGGACTTGAACTCAAGTACTCCTGATTACAGGGCAGGTGCTCTATCCATTGTACCACCTAGCCACCCAACAAAGTTAATTCTTAAGAAATGCTTTTTTGATAAGCTAATTGACTTATGTGATTGGCAAACTTCTTCACCTTTCTGAAGGTTTGAGAAAATGAAAATGAAACATCTATTTCACCAGGACTAGGGGTTAGAAAGAGCCACTCAGAGCTGCAGCAGAGCCACAGCACAGCCAGACTGGGTGCCTGGGCCCCTGGGGATGCCTGGGTCCATGGCAGAAGGGGCAGTTTCCAGACCTCTTGGCACAGGGATCATCAGGGACAGCTGGAAGGGGTGGTGAAAGAACTCTGCCACACCAGAGTGGAGTGCCAGCCTCAGAGCAGCCCTGTGGTGAGAAACTTCAGTGGGAATCAGCAAAGCTACCCAGTACTTCCAGAGCCCACAGATGGTAAAGGGGTCGGGGGAGACTGCAGAGGTCTCTCTGCTCTCCCTGGAGCAGGATTCTGCTGTTTTCCCACATTCAGATTCAGGTTGCACTCTGGGCTCCTATACCTCCACAGCTGAGCAGGGACCCTCCTCACAGCTCCAGGGCCAGAGTGGGGAGGGCCTGTGGTCATCCATATATCAGAGCACAAGCAAGAGAGCAGTCAGAACCTTTCATAAGACCTTGGAGGAATTAAAGTCCCTATGGACTGTCCAAAGCCTTGGAAGTGTGGTAAATCATCATACATTTGGATAACTTTAATTAGGAAGATGCCGTTAAAGATATCCAAAAGTATGATGAGTTCCTCAGAAGGTAAACATTGGAGATTTTCAAATGGTGATTGGATCATCACTTGTCAAGAACACTGTAGAGAGAATTCTTATTCAGGTAAAATTGAAATATATGAATTCTTCATAAAAATACAATGAGACTTTTTCAAGAAAATAAAATGATCTCTCTTAAAGATCAATGTAGCAAGAGAATGAGGGCAGTTAGGTGGCATAGTAGATAAGAGCTCTGGGTCTGAAGTCAGGAAGTTTCATCTTCCTGAGTTAAAATCTGACCTCAGAACTTTACTAGCTGTGCCATCCTAGAAGAGTTTTGCCTCCTAGACCTTGTTTACCTCTGTTCCTCATCTGTAAAATTGACCTAGATAAGGAAAGAGCAAACCACTTCAATATTTTTGCCAAGAAAACTAAATTGGGTCACAAAAAATTGGAATTGTCTAAAATGACTAACAACAAAAAAGGTTAATGGAGATTGTCACATTTGGTTTCTTAATTTATTCATTTCTTTATATATGTACATTTCTTCATATATGTACATATAATGTTATAATGTGTTTATACATATCTATATATCTATATCTATATCTATATCTATATCTATATCTATATCTATATCTATATCTATATCTATATCTATATCTATATCTATATCTATATCTATATCTATACACATACATCCCAGACGTAAAATTTAATTATGGATACAACTGCCATACATAGCCCTCAAATCACTACTATCAAGTAGTATAACAAATCTGAAAATGAAAATGACATGTGAGCAAATAGGGATTCTCTGTAAAAGGATTCACTCTTTCAATGTTCCTAAATATGGATGATATTGTGCTGATGAGACATAATATTGAATATTAGAGAGTTTCTTGGCTTCATCTATACAGAAAACATCAGAAAAAGAAAATAACATGCTAAAAACTAGTTTAGGTCAAATGGAAAAAAAAGTTCAAAAAAGTTAATGAGGATAAAATTATCTTAAAAAGTAGAATTGACCATATGGAAAAGGAGATAAGAAAGGTCTCTGAAGAAAACAAAGCCTTCAGATGTAGAATGGAACTAAAGGAAGCTGATGAATTTGCAAGGAATCAAGATACAATAAAACAATATCAAAAGAATGAAAAACTAGAAGAAAACAAGAAATATATTATTGAAAAACAATTAATCTGGAAAAGAGATCTAGAAGAGACAAGTTAAAAAATTATTGGACTACCAGAAAGTCATGATCAGGAAAAGAGCTTTGACTTCATTTTTAAAGAATTTATACAGGAAAATTGTCCTGATATCCTAGAAGTAGAAGACAAAATAGAAATTGAGATAATCCACTGATCTCCTACTAAAACAGCTCCAGTCTAAAAGAGATCACAAAAAAATAATGCCCAGGAATATTATAGCCAAGAGCTCCCAAGTCAAAAAGAAAATAATAGAAGCAACCAGAACAAAATAATTCAAATATTGTGTTGTTGCAATTGGGATTACCCAGGATAGCAGCATCCACATTAAGGGCTTGTGGGGCTTGGAATATAGTATTCAAGAAGGCAAAAGAGCTTGGGTTGCAAATGAGAATCAACTACCCAGCAAAACTGAACATCCTCTTATAGGGGAAAAGATTGACTTTCTTTTTTTTCCCTTTTTTTTAGGTTTTTTCAAGGCAAATGGTATCAAGTGGCTTGCCCAAGGCCACACAGCTAGGTAATTGTGAAGTGTCTGAGGCCAGATTTGAACTCAGGTACTCCTGACTCCAGGGCTGGTGCTCTATCCACTGTGCCATCTAGCCACCCTGAAAAGATGGACTTTCAATGAATCAGGGGTATTTCAAATGTTTCTGTTGAAATGGCAGAGCTGAACAGAAAGTTTGATCTACAAGTACAGGACTCAGGTGAAGCCTAGAGAGGGTGAATGAAAAGGGTAAATTATGATGGATTTAATGATGATGATGAACTGCATATATTCTTGCATAGGAAGAAGATACTGATAATACTCATATGAACCTTTTCATTTATTAGAGAAGTTAGAAGGAGCTTTTTATAGTCAAGACACAGGAGAGAGCCAAATTTGAAGGTATAACATATTTTTAAGATGGAGTCAGTGGGTGAAAAGGAAATGGACTGGGAGAAAAGACAGAAGAGGTAGAATAGATTAAGATATTTCATGTAAAAGAATCAAGAGATAGCTTTTTCAATGGTATAGAAGGGGAGAAGGCGAGGGGGAATGAGGGAGCTTCATTCTTTTCAGAAATGGCTCAGAAAGGAAACAATACACACACACACACACTCTCACAGACTTAATAAGGCATAGAAATTTAGAAGAAAAGGGAGAGAAAGGGGAAGGGAGAAAGGGGATGAGGGAAGGGAGTGAGGAGATAGGGGATAGAGGAGAGGGTAGATCATGGGAGAAGATAGTCAGATAAGTATATTTTCTTTTTTACTTTTTGCAAAGTGGTGGGATTGGGTGAACTGTCTGGGACCATGGGGCTGGGTTGTTGCTGGGTCTCTGGGATGCAATGTTGACTTGGGGCCTCCTGACCCCAGGGCCAGTGCTCTGTCCTCTGTGCCACTCAGCTGCCCCACAGCACACTTTTGATGAGGGACAGAGTGAAAGGAGAAAGAAAATATAATAATTGGTAATGGGGAGAAATGGATAGAGGGAATTCAATCAACAAATCAACTGTGGAAGTAACTTCTTTGAGGATTTATGATAAAGAATGCAATCTACTATGAGACAGAGCTGATGTTATTGGAACACAGACTGAAGCACTTTGTTTCTTGTTCTTTCACTTAATTTCTCATGAGATTTTTTTATTTTTGTGGGGGAGGATTATGTTTATTCTTACAACAAAAGCATTTTAGTAATGTATAAATAAATAAAAAGAAGTCAGTCTGGTTTAAAAAAAAGAACCTACATCTGGAGTCTAATGCAGAAAGGATCGTACTGAGACTATATCCAGAGATTAGGGCAAAAAAAAAAATCAATGAAATCTAAGAAGAGAGATTGAGTGTAGCTGAATTTGTATTTCATTGAACATCATGGTTATCTATTACTTTATATTTTTAAAATATAACTTCATAACTTGTTTTGCATATTATTAAATGGTAGTCTTGTAAAGCACTGTAGACTTAAAAGATGTAAATTAAATGGTTGTTTATCCTAAAAGCATTTTGTATGTAACCTAAATAATGGTCCAGAGGAGATGTTAGATACTTGCTTTCTTTTCTGTAAGGGATCTAAGCAGAGAACAATTATTTACAATGATAACAAGTAAACATGCAGGCCAAATATTTGCATGTTGAGGTTAAAAAATAATTAAGTACAAGTTTAAGAACTAGATAGATTTAATATAGTAAGACCCCATGTGGCAATATAAATCTTTTTTAAATTGATGCTAAGTATATCCTTGATGCATAGCATACTGTCTTTACATCAGGTTTCCCAGAAGCAAACCTAGGATTCTCATCTGGTGAATCATATTTTTTGAAGATAGTTCACAGTAGTCCAAGTTTATGTGGCTATGACCAGAGATTGAATTTTCTGACCTCTCAAATGAATCTTTCTATGGTATGTCATCTTAAGTGGAGAAACTAATATTGTTTCTTCCTATAAATTATTCTTTGATTTTGCACTTCCTTTCCCAGAAATTTTCCCAGTTTTAGAGGTCATTTTAGTGACCAAACCTGGCTTTTGACCTTCTATGACTTCATTGGGCTCACTTCCTAAGAAGAGTAGTCCTTGGATATTGAGCCAACCAAAAAAGAAATTTAAATTCTTTTATGAATGAATATAATAAATTGTGACTGTAAATGCAATTCCAATATTTTTTTACTAAATGTTTCACTTTATTTGATTCTTATCATAGGTTTATAGAGTCATACTTAGGAGCTTAGACCTGACATAACTCATTCCTTCATCCCATGTGGAAATCCTTTCTGCAATATTATTTTTCTTTTTGTTTTATTTTTCCCCAGTTACATGCAAAAACAAATTTCACTATTCACTTTTAAAACCTTGAGTTCTGAATTTTCTCCCTTTCTGCCATTTTACCCCCCCCAATTGAGAAAGCAAGTTATTTGATATAAGTTAAAAATGTGTGGTCAAGAAAAAAAATTACCACAATAGTCATATAAAAGTAAACATGCACCCCCCCCCAAGAGAAACCTCAAGAAAAATAAAGTAAAGAAAGTATACTTGACTGAATTCAGACATTATCTGCTCTGTTTTTGCAATGGATAGTATTCTTTATCATAAATCTTTTAGATTTCTCTTGGATCAAAGTATGGCTGAGAAAATGTAAGTTATTTACAGCTAATCATCCTACAACACTACTGTTACTTTTAATGTGGTACATTTCCCTTTGCATCTGTTCATATAAATGTTTTTTTTCTTTTCTTTTACTGAGACCATCCTGTTCATGACTTCTTATAGCAGAATAGCATTTTATCTTAATCATATACCCCAGTTTATTTAGCCATTCTCTAACTGATGAATATCCTCTCAATTTCCAGTTCCTTGACACTGGATTACATATAGGTTATACATATAGTTTCTTTTTTCTTTATGTTTTTTCAACTCTTCTGGAATATAGGCTTGGTTAAAGGGTAGGCATGGTTTTATACACCTTTGGGCAAAGTTCCAAATTGCTCTACAGAATTGTTAAATCCTTTCACAACTCCTCCAACAGTGCATTAATGTCTCATTTTTCCTACATCCATCCAATATTTGTCATTTTCTCTTTCTTTCATTTTAGACTATTCAATAGGTGTAAGGTAGTACCTCAGAACTGTTCCAACCTATATTTCTTCTGTCAATAGGTAGTTAGGACATTTTTAAAAAATAGTCATACATAGGGCAGCTAGGTTGCACAGTGGATAAAGTGCCGGCCCTGGAGTCAGGAATATCTGCATTCAAGTCCAGTCTCAGACACTTAATAATTACCTAGCCATGTAGCCTTGGGCAAGCCACTTTAACCCCATTTGCCTTGCAAAAAAAAAAAAACCTAAAAAATAGTCATACATAGAATTGATAATCTTATCTGAAAACTGTTATTATCTTTTGATCATTTATCAATTGGGAAATTTCCCTTGTGTTTTTCTGACAATGGCTCCATGATATTTGAATTGTTTCTTTCTGACAGTTTGCATATTTTCTCCTTAACTTGAGAGCTCTGAAATTTGACTAAAATATTCTTGTCAGTTTTCATTTTGAGATAATTTTCAGGAGGTGATAGGTGGATTCTTTCAATTTCTACTTTATCCTATGCTTCTAGAATATCAGGACAATTTTCCCTGATTATTTCTAGAAAAATGATGTCTATGCTCTTATAATTTTGTTTATGACTTTCAAGCAGTCCAATAATTTTAAAATCATCTCTTCTAAGTCTGTTTTCCAGGTCATTTGTTTTTCCAGTAGTTATTTGACACTTTCTTCTAGTTTTTCATTCTTTTGGTTTTGTTTCATTGTTTCTTGATTTCTCACAAAGCTTTCCTTGCTCCATTCTAAATTAAGGAATTATTTTCTTCAGTGAGCTTTTGCCTCTCTTTCCATTTGGTCAGTTCTGCCTTATAAAGCATTCTTCTTATTATTGATTTTTTTGGACCTCTTTTTATATTTGGCCCAGTCTGGTTTTTAAGATGTTATTATCTTCAGTATTTTTTTGTATCTCCTTTACCAAGCTGCTGGCTTGGTTTTCATGATTTTCCCAAATACTCTAATTTCTCTTCTCAATTTTTCCTCTGCCTCCCCTACTTGCTTTTCAAAATACTTTTGAGCTCTTTTAAAGTCTGAGCCCTATTTGTATTTTCCTTGGAGGCTTTGTATGTAGGAGCTTTGACTTTGTTATATTCTTCAAGGTATGTGTTTTGATTTTCCATATGACCATTGTAACTGTTTAGAATCAGATTTTTTTTCTTTGCTCATTCCCCTATCCTATGACTAGATTTGAACTCTTTGTTAAGGTGGGCTTTGCTTCCAGTGTGGAAGGTGCACTGTCCCAAACATTTGAGGGTTTTTGTAGCTGTTTTCAGAGCTACTTCTAGGGACCTGAAAGTTTTCAATTCTTTCAGGGTCTTTTGGGAGGTTATGATTACTCTGCTTGTGTGTGCTGTGGTCTGTGGGTGACCACATGCACTCCTTTCTGCCCTAGATCTATATGGAGAGTCCCTGCACCACTTACAAGCTCTGTTGTGCTTCTACTTCTCTTCCTGGGACTGGGACCCCAGATTGGGACCCAGATCTGGGAATGGGAAAAGCCACAGTCCTGCCTCAGGAATAACATGTCTTGTTCTGATCCCCTTACCTTGAAAGGACTGAGAATTCCAGAAATAGCTGCCTCTACTGACTCAGTGACTTCCAAGGTCTGCTCTTGGTCTGCACTAGATTGTATTGCTCTCTCACCTCCATGTAGCAGACCTTTCTTGCTGATCTTCCAGGTTGCCATTCTCTGGGCTGAGAGGTCTGGGAAGCACCACTGCTGCCACTGATCCAGTTGTCCAGCTTCCCATTCCTGGATCTCTGGGGTGGATTTACTTTTAATCAGGACACTGCTCTGTGCTCCTCTCTCACCCTGGTGTAGCATACCCTTCCCACTGATCTTCCAAGCAGTCTTGGGCTGGAAAATTGTTTCACTCAGTCTTTTTGTCAATTCTTCCACTTTAGAATTTGATTAGAGTCATTATTTAGAGGTATTTTGAGTGGTTTGGGAGAGAGCTTGGGCAAATCCTTGCTGGGCTTTGATTAATGCAACCTAACAGTACATGAACTTTTGGAATAACTGAATCACACTGATGGCTTATATTGTTTTTATAGTTGAATTAAAAAAAAACTAGACTTTTTCACAAAAAAAGGACAATTTCTTCCACATTCTGTATTTCTACATTTAATATTTTGAAACTAAGTGTAGAACACTGACATTTTATTCCTCTTATTATCATTACAATTAGTAATAGTTATAAAATAGATAAAATGCATATAATATTATATTCTAGACATTATATTAAACATTTTGCAAATATTATTTTATTTAGTACTTACAAGAACCCTTCATGGTAAATGCTGAGATTATTCCTATTCTATACCTGAGGAAACTGAGGCAGTGACTTGCTTAGTCTTAAGGTCTGAGGCTAAATTTGAACTCAGTTTTTCCTGACTCCAGGTTCAAATCTCTATCTAATATATATCACCAAGTTGTCCTCTATTAAAATCACTTGTTTGTGGAAGCCTTCATTATTGAGAGCCTGTAGATTCTTCCTTTAGTCATCTAACATATTTATATCATTGACAAAAATTATAATTATGACAACTATGTATTTATCCTAGTCATCGATTATATTGCTGAACAATACCAGTTAGTTATGGAGTCTTCTCCTCTCTCCTTTTCTTTTATCTCTTCTTTTCCCTCCTTTCTTCTCTCCTTTCTTTTACCTTCTTTTTTTCCTTTCTCTTTCTTTGTATTCCCTTGGTGATCATCTCTAGTGGGTTCAGGATTCTCTGTTTAAATAACTCTAAAATCTATGTATCCTACACTTTAGTCAACTATTACTAAATTCCTGCCACATGTAAATGTATCTGAAATTCAGCATTTTTTTTCCTCTTTTCCTCCCAAATCCTTCTTTTCTCCAGAATTTCCCATTTCAGCTGATGGTATGACTATTTTTTTAGTTATGGAATTTCCTTGACTTTTCATTTTCTTTCAATCTCTGTATCTAAACATTTACTAAATCTTAGCAATCATACTTCACCAACATTTTTTTCTCTTATTCATTATTTCTCTCTATTCCCACAGCTACTATTTTTCAGGTCCCTCTTACCTTCCACTTGGAATATTGTCATAGCTTTCTATGTCTCACTAACTCCAGTCTCTTCTTTCTTTAGTTTATCTTTCTTTTATGCAATTATTAAATTTATACTTTTCAAATGCACACCAAAAAAATCAAGAATTTGCAGTTAGGAATTAAATTGCAGGACATTTTCCTTTTGTTTTGTTTTTAGCAGATCTACATGAAAAATATAAGACATAGGTGTGCTAAATTTACTATGAAAATCACATGAATAATTTTATTGTATATCTACAATCTAAAAACTTTAGATGACTGAAATTGACCCTGAACAATGTATAACTCTAAAAATCTTTATTTTATTTTATGGATGAGAGCATTTATTGAATGTGATAAATATTTAAGGGCTTCCTTTAGGATAGTTTCAATGCTACCCAATCAAAAGCGCCATACTCCAGTCTTCCCTAAGCTTACTGAGCAATGAAAGCAAGCTGCCTATTAGTGTAATTCTTACCACTCTTTTTTTCTTAAAAAAAAAAAGTTAGAGGGATATTAGTTTGCTTGCTGAAAGACCAAACCTAAAAAATCATTTTATGCCCTTTCAGTAATTATTGAGAAAAATAAAATAATAATATATGTATTTTTTAAAAAAAAAAAACCTCCTAAAAGTACTTGTAAGAAGTTAGTAGAGGTGTTTGTCTTTTAACTTTCCTTATTCAGTACTCAAAGCATTGCTGCTTGTATTGTTCACTTTGGCTTTGTTCTCTACAGAAAGAACTTGGTTTGAAAGGAAATGATTGAGAGTGTTCTCTAAACAGAAACTGGTATATTGTATGATTAAAATGTGAAGGATGAATACTTGGAAGCCTACTTTACTTTCTTCTTCAAATTCACTGCACTTTGACATTCTGCTTGATGCTTCCTTGTTCTTTTAAATCTGAAACTACATTTGAAATGATTTTCTTCCTTAGTTCTTTTCATAAGCTGCTCAGTGAAACTCTTTTACTAATAAGGCTAAAGGTTTAACTTTCAGGAACAGAATTTTGTCATGCAAGCAACTTTGTAGTTAGCCAGCTAAGTGAGTATTTAAGTCTGTTCCAGCAGCCATGGCACATTTGATGAGTGAGCATAGGGATTAGGCAGGCACTGGAAGAAACTCAATAAGCTTGGTGGAAATGGAGAACCAAAAGAGCAACCAAGTCAGAATTTTGACCCCAAATTTAATGTGAAGATGATTAGACTCCTGAATATTTATTTCTATCTAGTGCTATTGTTAATGATGTGGGATACAACAATTAAGTTGCAAATGGCCCCAAATAAAGAATAGTTCAGCATTTGTTGAATCTGAATATAGAGAAGTAACAAAAGACCATAAACAAAATCTGTCCAAGGAAGACAAAGTACAGAAGAGCCATTAAGCTTGCAACAAATGAAGCCTACCATTAGCTGACTTTATTTAAGGAATTTTGTGTGTTTTGGCAGAAGCATTTCCAATGATTGGATGCTCTTAAGGAATTTCAGAGAGATCTCGGTTAATTCTGTCCCTTTTCTCTCACTGTTAACTATTCTTAGCTGTCATTCATTTGTGTCTTTACATGTTGAATTCTTAAAAATATGTTAAAAGTTTAAGTTAAATAATACCTCTTCCATGACAGGGCTCCTCCTGTGGCTTTTTGGAAGTGATTTACCCTCTTCAAAAGGTTGGTACAATGGAAAGAATAGTGTCTCTAGATTAAGAGAATGTGACTTCCAATCCTGACCCTGATGTTTTCTACCCAGGGGACTTTGGATGAATCCCTCAATATCCCTGAACCTCATTGTCCTAATATGCAAGGTGAAGTGATTGAACTAGATGACCTCTGATGTCCCTTCTAATTCTAGATCCTGTTTTCTCACATAGCACTTTAATTCATACTTCTTTTTATGGATTTACTAAGGAATGTTGCGTGTTATATTCATTTGTATCTATTTTGTTTTCCTGCTTAATTGTAGTCTCTATTAGGTGAAGGGATATCTAAACCTTATGTCACATCTAGTACCTAATACAATTATCTATACAAAATAAGACTATAGTAAATATTTGTAAAGTTGAATTTGTCTCTTTTTTTTCAATTAGTCAGACATCTTTCCTGGCATTCATGGTATACTTAGTCCTTTGTAACTTTCTTAATAAGAATAATTTGAGCTTGAGTACAGATCTCAACTTCAGCTTATCTGAAGATAATTTTCATGAATTTCTTACATTTAATTTACTTATTTATCTTCACATTCCTAAAATAGTCTTGTTGTAAACATAAACATAATCTCCCATCCTCCCACAAAGATAGAGAAAGTTCAAGGAAAATAAAGTGAGAGGGGGAAAAAAAGTGTACTTCAGTCTGTGTTCAGATACTATCAGCTCTCTCTAGGATGAATAGCATTCTTTGTTCTAAGTCCATCAGAGAAGTTGCTTCAATGTTTTTCCCCACAGTTGCTATCGCTAGATGTATTTCCTTCCAATCTATTCCTCCCACCCCCATTTAGTCTATTCTCTCTCCTCTGACCCTGTCTCTCCTCAAAAGGGTGTTGTATTTGACTACCCTCTCCCACTATCTTCCATCTCTTCTATCACCTGCTGCCCCCCTCCCCTCCCCCTATCCCCTTTCTCACATCCCTTTCCTTTCCTTTTTCCCTTTAGGGTAAGATAGATTTCCTTACCCCATTGTGTGTGTTACTCCCTCTCTGACTTACTTCTGATGAGAATGAAGGCTCACTTATTCCCCCTCACCTTCATCCCTTCCATTCCATTGCAAAAGCATTTTCTTGCCTCTATGTGTAGTCTTAGCACATTCTTCCTCTCCTTTCCCTTTTCCCCAACAGATTCCTTTCCTGCCTACTGACTTGATCTTTACAATATATTATACCTTCATATTCAACTCTCTCCTGTGCTGTGTCCATATATGTTTTTTTAACTGCTTTAATAAAAAAGAAAATTCATATGAGTTATCAGTATCATCTTCCCATGCAGGAATACATGCAGTTCAACATCATTAAATCCCTTATAATTTGTCCTTCCTATCCACCCTCTCTATGCTTCACCTGTATCCTATACTTGAAGATCAAACCTTCTGTTCACTTCTGGTCATTTCAAAAGGAAAGTCTGATAGTCTCCTATTTCATTGAATTTCCACTTTTCCCCTAATGGAGGATTTTCAGTTCTGCTGGGTAGTTGATTCTCAGTTATAATCCAATCTCTTTTACCTACTAGAATATTATATTTCAAACCCCTGAGCCCTTAGTATAGACACTGCTAAATCATGTATAATTCTGACTGTAGTCCCATGATTTTTGATTTTTGAATTATTTCTTTGTGGCTTGTTGTAATATTTTCTCTTGGATTTGAGAGTTTTGGAATTTGGTTCTAATATTCCTGATAGTTTTTATTTTGGGATCTAATTCAGGAAATGATCAGTAGATTCCCTCAGTTCTTTTTTACCCTCTGTTTCTAGGATATCAAGGCAATTTTCTTGGATAATTTCTTGAAAAATGAAGTCAAGGCTCTTTTCCTTGCCATGACTTTCAGGTAGCCCCAGAGTTTTTAAATTATGTCTCTTGCATCTGTTTTCTACGTCAGTTGTTTTTCCAGTGAGATAATTCACATTTTCTGCTAGTTTTTCATTGTTTTGTTTTATTGTTTCTTGATTTCATACGAAGTCATAAGCTTCCCTTAGATCTATTCTACATTTGAAGGAATTATTTTCTTCAGAGAACTTTTTAATTTCCTTTTCCATTTGGTCAGTTCTCCTTTTTAAGGTATTCTCTTCATTGACCTTCTGGTCTGTTCTTTCCATTTGATCTAAACTAGTTTTTAAGAATTTTTTTAACATGAGTAATTTTTAATTTCCAAATTTTGCTCAAATTAAGATTCTAATTAGTTTCAACATTGGAATCATTGTAAATGTGACAAAATAGAAGTCCCATTACAAATTTATTGAAGTTATATTCATATTCCAATAGATACTGTAAATGACATGAAATGAGGTTAAAATGGTTTTCAAAGATGTTTATTAAATTTTCATGTAGAAAATAATCACTTTTAGTGGCTGAAGAAGGTAAAGACACATATAAGACAATGGATTTGTTATCAAATCCTATACAACTTTAATCTTCATTTATTTTTCTGTAAAGAGATATAAAGTCTCAACAATGTAATAAATTCCCCATTTTTATGTCTTTCTTCTAAAGCATCAACCTTTTCAAGATACTGAATATTACATCTTGAGCCAAATAAACTTTTAACTTCACTTCAGGAACATAAAATGGTGGGCCTGGATGTTTAGTTGGATCATGTGAAAGAGTAGCCAGGAGATAATGAAAGCCTTTTTCCATTAGTAATAACATTAACTTGGCAAACCTTTCTTGGTCATCTGGATTAATAGCAACTAAGGTTCCTCCATCTCAAATTCTGTCAAATTTGCCAACATTAGCCCTGGGAAAGGTCAAAAATACTGCAAGCGATATCTCCTGATGAGCTCTTAAATGCTTAAAGACTTTGGCTCCTGAAATTCCTGCAACTAATTCTTCTGTATAAGACTGATTCAGTCCAGTAAAAAATTCCCATATGATCAGTTCACTGATTTCTACTCCAACTACACTATGGTCCAGGTCAGCAAACCACTTCATTTCAACTGCTTTTCCACAAAGAGGGGAAAAATGCCCTGAATCCATTTCTGCCATCAAGAAATGTATTCATGTGTTTCTTTAATAACTTATTTCCATGTTCTTGATGAAATCCAATATTATGCATTTTCCATTTTTCATGGCAATAATCAAGAGTTAGTGTGATGTTTTGCAGTTCCTCAAGAGCAGAATGATCCTGCTTCAGCTGCTGAACCATCTATAATTTCTGAGTAGATAAGTTCACAAATCAGGAACTTCTTGTAGTCTCCTATTTAGGGACTCTCCCACAGCCCTAGGCCAAGGAAGACAAAAATTCAAATACTAATTCAAATCCAACCTCAAACCTAAGATGTTATTTTCTTCAGTATTTTTTGTATCTCCTTCACCAAGATACTGAATTATTTTCATGATTTTCCTGATTGTTCTCATTTCTCTTACCATTTTTTTCTCTACCTCCCTTGATTTTCAAAGTCTTTTCTGAGCTCTTTCATAGACAAAGACAGATTGATAGTTTTCTTGGAGGCTTTGGATACAGAAACTTTGACCTTGACATCTGAGTGTACATTTTGATCCTCCATGGGACCAAAGTAATTGTCTAGGATCAGATTTTTTTTCTTCTGTTGTTTGCTCATTTCATTCATAAAGACTATAACCTGATTTTAGTGTTTTGTTAAGGGGGGTTCTGCTTCCAAGGAGGAGAATGCACTTTCCCAAGCTTTTAATGGTTTTTGGGACACCTTTCCCAGGGACCTCAATTCCTTCAAGGTCTTATGAGATCTGACTGCTCTCCCACTCTGTGCTCTGGTCTATGGATGAACCTAAGCACTCCCCTCTGACCTGTAGCTGTGAGGAAGCTCCCTGTTCTGCTATGGTAGTATGGGGCCCCATATTGCAACTTGGATCTGAGTATGGACAAAACAACAGAGTCCTGCCCCAGGAATAACAGAGAGACCTCTGCAGTCTCCCCCAACTCCCTTATAATCCACAGGCAGAGTATTCTGCTGAGTGACTCCACAGATCTGCTTCTGGTTCCTGGGCTGGGGCTGCACTGAGACTTGTGCTCACCTGAGCTTCATTGTCACTCTACTGTGGCAGAATTTTCCTGTTGAACTTCCAAGTTGTCCTTGACATTCTCTGGGTTGAGAGATCTGGAAACTGCCCCAGCTGCCTTGGATTCAGGTGCCCCCAGAGACCCAGGCACCTGCAGGCTGTTCCTGGATGACTGGAGCTGATTCTCTCCAGCTTTAGCCTTTCCAATCCTTCCCATGGTTCTTCCAAGTTTTCTTGGACTAGAATATTGTTTCACACAATCTATCTGTGAGTTTTGCTACTCTAGAATTTGATTAGAGTCATAATTTAAAGGCATTTGAAGTGGTCTGGGTTAGAGCTTCTTGGAATTACTTCCTTGACTCTTCCATCTTGGCTCCTCCTCAGATAATCCTATCTTCTATCTCTGTCATCTTCATAAATTTCTTAACTGGGGAAAAAAAATCATCCAAAAGATAGCAAATATTTTGATGGTGAGTTTAGTTAGTTCAGATTTCAGTTAAAAAGCTATCACTGAGTCTGTACTTCAAGAATTGATAGCTCTTTAAAACCTTCCAGAGTCTTTGTTCTTTATAGCATAGCCTTGAGAATGCATTTATGTCCATGTTATAGTTGAGGAGGACTTCAGCTGCAGTATGATAAAGGAAATAAAGACCTTTGTTTTTGAGAAACTTCTAAATTTGATGAAGAATTCAGCTTGAATATACATAAAATATTTAAGAAAGCAAATCAGTAAATGTGTACATAAGGACTATCCAAAATATAGCCTGGGGACCACATATAACTGGCAGTGTGATTTCATGCAGCCCTGAGTGAAAAAATAAAGTAATAATTTGCATGGAATGTGTATTAGATTTTTTAATTCCATCACTAAAAAAAATTCATTGATGTTAATTTTATTTGGTGTTTTTAAGCAGTATTACAGCCAGAACATATCACATGGAGCTTTCATTAGATCTGTGGGATGCTTTCTATCTGTAGGATGCAGACCAGTCAGTATGCACCTACCTTCATACTGATGTGCTGTTGTTGCTTCGTTGTTTTGTCTTTGCTTTTGTTTTTCACACCTTCACCTATAGTATTGACAACATGTGTTCCTCCACTTTTTAAGAAGTTAAGAGGAACTCTTTTATATGCAAGAACCTTGGTCCTGGAGACCTTGGGTAGCTCGATGTTTGCTGAACTCAGAGACTGTATTTTTAATTCTGCGTACCAGCCTCAAATAATTATTTTAATGTGACTCTAACATAACCTAAGGTTGGTTAGATCAAAGGGAATACAAGCATGAACAGGGATGTGGTAGACTTAGTCTAAGAAGATTCTGTATAGGAGACTAGTTTTGAATTTGAAGTTGACAGCAAAAAAGAATAGCACATAGAGTAGATGTTTGTGAAAGAGAATGAATCAGCTGTAAGACTGATTGTATCAGAATTTTTAACTAAGATTTAATTGAAAGCATAATTAGATATCCTTAGAAAGAGATTAGAAGTCATTTTAATCATTTTTACTTTTCTTTTTTGAGTCTATTAACTTATTTTAAGATGTGAAAATTCTATTAGAAAAAGTAAGGGAATATAGGCAATGAATGTAGATCAATTATTCTGTCCTTTGGGATATATCCCCATGGCAATATAGGATTTTAAAAAAAAATATTTTTCCCTAATTATACATTAAAATAAATTTTTAACATTAAAAATACTTTTGAGTCCCAAATTCTATCCCTCCATTCCTTCCCCTCTGAGAAGGCAATTCAATATATGTTGTACATCTGTGATCATGTAAAACATTTTCATATTTTCCATTTTGTACAATGAAAATAAAACAAAGAAAATGAAAAATAGCAAGCCTCAGGCTGTATTCATACAGCATTATTCCTTTCTCTGGAGGTGGATGGCCTGCTTCATTGTTGGTTCTTTGGATTATCTTGGATCATTGTATTGCTGAGAGTAGTTAAGTCATTCATAATTCTTAATTGTACAATGTTGTTATTAATGTATATAGTTTTCTTCTAGTTCTACTCACTTCACTTTACATCAGTTCAATGAAGTCTTTTCAAGTTTTTTCTGAAATCATCTTGGTCGCCATTCCTTATAGTATAATAATATTCCCTCACAGTCATATACCACAACTTGTTTAACTATTCTGCAATTGATGTGCATCCCTTCAATGTCCAATTCTTAGTTGCTATAAATATCTTTGTACCAATAGATCCTCCTTCTACTTGTAATTTTTTAATGTATTTGTGACCCAGAATTGGTATTGCTGGATCAAAGGGCATTCACGGTTTTATAGCTTTTTTGTATAGTTTCAGAATGCTTGGATGTTCAAATCTAGCCTTAGATACTAAATATTTATTTAATTTGCACGACCTTGGGCAAGTCATTTAACCCTATTGCTTTGTTAAAAAAAACAAAAAAATGCATGTTAGAAGTAATACTAATTTTCTGGGGGCAGCTATATAGTGCAGTGGATAGAGTACTGGCCCTGGAGTCAGGAGGATCTGTTTCAAATGTGGACTCAGACACTTAATAATTGCCCAGCTGTGTGACCTTGGGTAATTCACTCATAACCCCATTGCCTTAAATAAATAAAACTTTAAAAAAAAGTGCAGTTTAAAAAAATGTAATACTAATATTTTCTAAATCATTATATGCTATTGTGGTGAATAAAATATAAATTTATTTGACTTTATATAGTTTCTCAATTGATGGTTGATAATAGTACAACTACTATTATGAGGGAGCCAATAAAATATTTTTAAAAATAAGTCCCAATATTCAAAAATATTGGCAAATACTAGTATAAAATAATTTTTCTAGAGTTTTGGAATTTTATTCTGTAGTTATCTTCAGTTCTCATTTTCTCATTTATTTTTGTAAATGCTTAAATCTGCACTAGCCTCAGTGCTGTTGCAAGTTATCTTTCAAAATACTAAGTATGTCTCTGTGGAGAGTGACACTTTGAAGATTTTTTCTAATGAAAGAAATTGTTTTTAGATATTTGAAGTCATATATCTGTTATTTATATATTTTTATAAGTCAAGAAATGTTGGGAAATTATTGGTATTTGTTTTACATTATATAATAAATTCCTGATTAACTGGGAACAAAATAAGAAGAAAACTTTTAATAGTTCTTTAAACTGATAGGTTAAATTACAATTCTGAACTGTCATCCCTCCAATAATGTAAATCATATAAACTGTTCAGAGGACCAGGTGCCTTCTGAGTTGAACAATGGCTCAGAAAGGTAGTGGAGGAGGAAGAAGGAATTAGATGGCACCAAATGATGATGGTGAAGGATGGAGGAAGAAAAGAAACCTGAGACCTTAACAATCTGCATATAAAGACTGGGGCTGTCTACACTTTCCCAAATAGTTTTCAGACTTCATGTTTCATACCATGATTTTTCCACTCCCATTAAGGTTGTCTGGTGTTCATTTATAGCCAAGGTTATGTAGAATAATCATGTTATAGGAATTAGAAGGAATTTATTCATTATAGGGCTCACATTCTTCCTATTGATAGTACTAACCTGAGGGGGGTGGAGCCAAGATGACAGCATGAAGGGATCAAGTCTTAGGAGCTCTCTGATAAAACTCATAAGCTAAGGACTCTAACTAAACTTTCGAGAGACAGAACCCACAAAGGGACCCAGTGAGGCAGTTCTCCTACTCAAGATAACCTGGAAAAGAGCAGAAAGGCTCTGTTCCCCCGGGTGGGAGGGGCAGCCTGCCAGAGGGGTGGTCCACCAGAGAGAAAGAACTTCAGCCTCCTGGAGGGAGCCCCAGGGTGCTGGGAGCCACTGATCACAGCAGGGGGGAGTCTCCTGAGTTGCACCCCGGGGAGCACTGGGCACAAAGTGGGGGAACAGTGGGGGACCTCTGACAGAGTGAGCACATGGAGCTCAGCCCTCAGGGCACACAGCCAGCAGCTTAGTCTTTCCCCAGCCCTGACCCAGGAAACAGAAGCGGGCAGAGCTGGTAAGCAGGAGCCTCCAGGGCATGAGCCCATTGAGCTGAGGGAGGGGAGTGAAGAGAGACCGCAGAGTTCTTCTGTCCTCTGCCTCAGGAACAGGACTCTGGGGCTCTGACCACATTCAGATCCTAATTGCAGTCTAGGCCTCCCCAATAGAACAACAGGGCCCCCCCCCACCTTGCCCTGTGGCAGAGGGGGGGGCGCATATGGTCATTCACAGACCAAGAGGGAGGACAGAGCCTCACACACTGAGACCCTTGTGGGAGTGCCCCAAAAGCTCGGAAAGCACCCCAAAACCAGGCCCAGGCTGGGAAAATGAGCAAGCAGAGAAACAAAAGGAAGACTATTGAGAAATATTTTGCAAATGAGCCCAAGAAGGATCAAAATACTCAGTCTGAAGATAAGGAAGCACAAGCTCCTGCATCTAAAGACTCCAAGAAAAACAGAAATTGGGATCAGGCTATGACAGAGCTCAAAAAAGACTGAAAATCCAATGTGGGAGTTGGAAGAAAAACTGGGAAAAGAAAGGAGAGAGATGCAGGAAAAACAAGAAAATGAAGTCAGCAGCTTAATTAAGGAAATCCAAAAAAATGCTGAAGAAAATAGCATGCTAAAAACCAGCTTCGGTCAAATGGATAAAACAGTTCAAAAAGTTATTGAGGAGAAGAATGCTTTAAAAAAGCAAAATTGGCCAGATGGAAAAAGAGATAAGAAAACTCTCTGAGGAGAACAAATCCTTCAGACAAAGAATAGAATTCAGGGAGACTGATGAATTTACCAGAAATCAGGAATCAATACTTCAAAACCAAAAAAAATGAAAAATTAGAAGAAAATGTGAAATATCTCATTGAAAAAGAACTGATATGGAAAACAGACTTAGGAAAGATAATTTAAAAATTATTGGAATACCTGAAAGTCATGATCAGGAAAAGAGCCTTGACATCATTTTCAAAGAATTACTACAGGAAAATTGCCCTGATATTCTAGAAGCAGAGGGCAAAATAGAAATGGAGAGAATCCACCGACCCCCGCGAGAAAGAGATCCCAAAAAACCAACCCCTAGGAATATTATAGCCAAGTTCCAGAACTCCCAAGTCAAAGAGAAAATATTACAAGCAGCCAGAAGGACACAGTTCAAATATCGTGGAGCTGCTTTCAGGATCACACAGGACTTAGCAGCAACTACATTGGAAGCTGGTAGGGCTTGGAATATAATATACCGGGAGGCAAAAGAGCTTAGAATGCAGCCAAGAATGAACTACCCAGCAAGGCTGAATGTCCTCTTCTAGGGAAAGAAGATGGACTTTCAATGAACCAGGGGAATTTCAAATGTTCCTTTTGGAATGGCCAGAGCTGAACAGAAGGTTTGATCTTCAGATACAGGACTCAGGTGAAGCATGGAGATTGGAGGAGAGGGGGGAAATATGAGGGACTTAATGAGGATGAACTGCATGTATAGAAAAATGATGCTGATAATATTCATATGAACCTTCTCAGTTAATAGCAGGTAGGGGGAGCTTTTATAGTTGAAGCACACAAGAAAGCTGAATTTGAAGATAAAATATGGTGTAAAAATGGAGTCAATAGAAAAAAAGGGAAATGGAATGGGAGAAAGAAAAAGGAGAGGGGGAATAGTCCAAGATATTTCACATAATAAGATTTTTTTTATTACAATGAGCCATTGCAATGATATGGAAGGGGGGAGGCAAGGGGAATGATATGGAAGGGGAATGAGGCAACCTTTGCTCTCATCAGAGGTGGCTAGGAGAGGAAACAGCAAATATACTCAATGGGGTATAGACATCTGGAGTAAGAAGGAGGGGGGATCAGGGGGAAGGGGTGGGGATGTGAATAAAGGAGGAGAGGATGGACCATGGGGGAGAGTGATCAGATATAACACATTTTCTTTTTTTACTTCTTGCAAGAGGCTGGGATTGGAAGGCCTGCCCAGGACCATAGGGCCAGGTGGATTTTGGGCCTAAGGGGTGGTATGGGGGCTCAGAGCTTCTTGGCCCCAGGACCAGGGATCTGTCTGCTGAGCCACTCAGTGACCCTACAGCAGAGTCAGAGTGAAAGGAGAGAGAAAATATAGTATACAGTAGTGGAGAAATAAGAAGGGAGGGAGTTGCGATCAGCAATGGCAACGTTGGAAAAATATGGAAGTAACTTTTGTGATGGACTTATCATAAAGAATGTGATCCACCCATGACAGAGTTGTTGGTGTTGGAACAAAGACTGAAGCACATTTTTTGTTATTATTATTTGGGGGAGGGTGCAGGGCAAGTGGGGCTGGGTGGCCTGCCTGGGGTCACATAGCAGGATGATCTTTGGGTTTCTGAGGCCGGATTTGGACCCAGGTGCTCCTGGCTCAAGGGCCAATGCTCTGTCTGCCACCCAGCCACCCCTACTATTATTACTATTTTATTTTATTTTGGGTCTTTTTTTTTCTCTTCTTTTTGGTTTTTGCAGGGCAGTGGGGATCGGGTGGCTTGCATGTCACATGGCTGGGTGATTGTTGGGTTTACAAGGCTGGATATGGACTTGGGTACTCGTGGCTCCAGGGCTGGTGCTTTGTCCATTGTGCCACCTGGCCATACCTACAATTATTACTATTATTTTTTAAATTTATTTTTTTTCTCTCCCCTTTACTTTTTTCGCCCAAGCAAGTCTATCTATATTCATGGGGGGGAGGGGTATTTTGTTTACTTGTAAACAAGAATATTTTATTAATGTAAAAAGATTTGTACAAAATGAGAATAAAAAATAAAAATAAATAAAAATAAAAAAAAAATAAAATAAAAGATAGTGCTAACCCTTTGGTGTGGATCACCAAATAAAAATTTTAAACTCTTGTGGTTTGTATTACAAATATTGAGTTCTAATTCTTTTGAAATTGGTAATTTACAAATTATATCTTCAGAGAACTATAGAATTGCAAGGAACCTTATCAAATTAGTAGTCTAACTCCTTCAGTTAATAAGTGAGGGAACTGAACCTGAAATGAGGACTGAGGTGACATTTCCAAGTCAGACAACTACAAAGTGGAAGAACTCAGTCATGAACTCAGGCTTTCTGACTATCTGTTCTGGGTTCTTGCCACACTGGTATGTGTGGTTACCACACACACATAGTGGTTATACATGCATCCCTACAAATGATAAGAAACATATAATAGAGGAATTTTTTTCCAGATTATCTAATTAAACAAATTCCTGAACTAGTCTTTATAAAATATATAATTTGCTATATATTTTGTGATTCATGTCTGGTCTTTGGAAGTGTAGAAGTCAGAGTATTCAAAGGGCCATAGAAAATAGGAGGGAAGTATAAGCTCATAGGTCACTTTTTCCTAAGAGTAGTCCTTCTCCAGGGATATCTCAAGATTATTAAAAAGACCTCTACAGGACTGGTATAAGAATAAAAGGATCACAATTATGTTTACTTTAAGATCCTACAGAAATAGAGTCACTTATCTGTCTGTCTATCTATAAATGTCTACATGGATGTTCATATATAAGTATACATGTAAAATGAATGTCTGTGTGTGTGTGTGCGTGTGTGTGTACAGTTGGTTGGTTCTTACCCTTCATTTTTGATGAAGACCAAACCGACAGCACTATGTTTGAGACAAATTATATAATGTGCCTGACTATAACTGATCATACCAATACAAGACCAGAATAATCTACCACAGGTTGGACACAAATAGTCCATGTGAACATCTGGGGTAGGAACTCTAAACTTATGGATGTCACATTTTCTTTGAGCTGCTTCAATTCTGTGTTCCTCTTAGAGTGCACCACCTTCTCTGATGAGGGCACACTTTGCTGGGTGGTCCTGTGCTAGTGTCTCACATGCTGTACAATCAATTCTAAAGTTCTTCAATGAGACCTTCAGAGTGTCTCGGTATCATTTCTTCTGACCTACTAGAACACTTGCCCTGTGTAAGTTCTCCATAAAAATAGTGTGGTTTTTTTTTTGGCAAGTGTACATCTGGCATTTTAGCAATGTGTCCAACTCATTGTAGTTGCACTCTCAGTAGTCATGTTGGAATGGTAGGCAGTTAAGCTCGAGAAAGGACCTCAGTGTCTAGAATCTTCTCCTGCCAGGTGATCTTCAGAATCTTCCTAAGACAATTTATGTGGAAGCTATTTGGTTTCCTGGCTTGGTGCTGTCCAGGTTTCACAGGCATATAGCAATGAGTTCAGCACAATGGCTCTGTAAGACCTTCAGTTTGGTAGTTATTCCAGTATTTCTTTTCTCTGTCATGTAGGGTGTATGGTAGACTTAATCTAAGAAGATTCTATGTAGGAAACTTGTTTTGAATTTGAAGCTGACAGCAAAAGAGAACAATACCATGTAGGAAGACTAAATTAGAGAGGATGGTTGTGAAAGAGAATGAATCAGCTGTAAGATTGAATGTATCAGAATTTTTAACTAAGATTTAGCTGGAGGAAAGGATAATTAACTATCTTCACTAGTCTTCCTTGAACACACCCTACAGGTTGAGGGTGACAGAGGGAGTCTCAAACTCATTGGTGGGGGCGGGCAGTGTCTACCCCAAGCATGTGAAGTCTTCCACTGGTGAATGGGCAGAGGAGAACAATTTATTCTCCTCTGAAGCTGAAGCAGGTGCTGTGGAGTGCTTAGAGCTTGGTTAGACATCGAAGATGCCAAGGTCATCCACTGTATATAAAGCCATCACAAGCTGTCTTGACTCTGTCATGCTATGCTGAATCATGATGACTTTGGAAGAGAGAGTGAGGCGGTTAATTTTGTGCAGCTCTCCCTCACTTAAATCAAATTTATGCATGCAACAAAAGACATCACTCATACATATAGGTCCATACAAACATACAAATAATGTGTGTATAATATATTTGTGTGTATAAGCATGCATAGTTTAATATGATATGAAATATAAAATAATATATATGTATATACACAGAAAACACACACACACAAACATAGACTCAGACTTTATGAATAGCATAATCTAGTGTAATTTAATGGCAAATCAGGCTATGGTCCACTAACTCCCTATGCAGATTCCTCATCTTTCCTCTGGTATCTTCAAGGCTATGTCAGTGGAACTTGATTTTTGGCAGGTCCTGTCAAATTGGAAAACCTTTTGAGTATGGGGGCAGTGATAGCCTTCTGAGCAATAAACTAAAGATCAGCCTCATTAAGACTATCAGTTCATCACTGACTGGTTTTAGTGTAATAATTTTTCAACTGTAACAACTCTCAAAAAAACATCTAGTGGTTTTAGAGGGATTGTAATATATATTTCAGTGGAGAAAGTTCTTACAACAATGAAAATATAGTTTTTTAAAATATTGAATGAATATAAGATTATGACTCAATGCTGCATTTTACTTCTTGGTGAACTGAACAGCACCCTAGGAACTTAAAAGTCAATATGCATAATAACAAGATCAACTTAGGTATGTGAGAACATTAATCTCCAGATTTCTATCATAGATATTAATCAATAAACTCTCTTCATCACATTATTGTAACTTATCATGCCTGAAAAGGCACTATTCCACCCTATCCGAATTTATGTAGTTACTATTTATGTAGTTCATGTAGTTACTAATGCAAGTTCCTGCATCAATAGAGGCAGCTAAGTGGCTTAGTGGGTAGAACAATGGGCTTGAAGTCATAACTGAATTCAAATTCAGCTTCAGTGTCACTGTAGTTGAGTCACTGAACCTCTGTTTGCCTGAGTTTTCTATGCTGCAAGAGGAGGATACTTCCTACTTCCCAAATGAGATACTACTTGTAAAATAGATAGTATAGTGTCTGGCATTTAATAGGTGCTATATTATTGTTAGCATTCTTATCATCATTATATATGCATTTCTTACAACTTGTGTTCAGATTCTCTTTTTTTTTTTTTTTTTTTGTTATATCGATGCATAGCAAAAGTCTAAGTGAACCAAGGGTCCAGATAATTCAGTAACTGGATGATGTACTGCTGAATAATCAGTTGATGCATTTCCATTTGTACATCCATTTCCATTTCTATTCAATATTGTAGTTTCTGGAGACCAAGAATTATATACTGTGGGGAAAACTAATTACAAAAGCAAATAAAAAAATAGTGGCTCTGTTTTGCTATTATTTGAATATGAAATACCACCTTACTGAGTTTCAGGCATATTTATAAATTTTGGAGAAAGCTGTCAATGGAAAGTGAAAGTTGTATTTGATCCTCCATTTCAGTCTATTGTTCCTTTGTCTTTCATTCAACAAACTTCAATTAATACTTAAGTGCATACTATCTATAAGACACTTTACTATGTGCTGGAGATGAGAAAGATGAAAAAGAGTCACTTAATGTGGGCTTTTCTAGAACATCAGGGTCATTTGAATTACCTCTTTCTTCTAATACCTGAAATAGTGATTAGGGTCTTAGTACAATCAGTATTAATTTAGAGGTAATTATATTATTGAATCATGGAAATGGTGCTTAAATATAGAATTTAGAGCCTTTAAACTGTGCTCTATCCAAATTTGAATCAAAGAATTGATATATAAAATAGAGCAGTTAATGGAAAAAGAGGCTGGAATAAATTTCCAAGGAAAGCATCTTTGTGTTTTATCATTTTTAATGAAATAAGGAATAGCATTGCTTCCCCCCCCCCCCCCCGCTCCCCTCTGAGAATTTGCATAGCAGCATAACAGTCAAGTTATATTGTGTGAAAAGGAATCACTTGGCCTGCTGTGAAAACATAATTGCTTTGCCCTGAAAAGTCAATAAATAAAAATTATATACCTCTAGCCTCCAATTGTGACATTTTATGTTAATTTCCTCTGAGTTGAGCATGAAAATAAGAAATTTTGAAAGACAAGCAAAACAATCATGTAATAAAGCTTAAAGACTAAAGCTTTATTTTTAGAGTTAAAAGTGCCTCAAGAATTGATTTTTACTCTCATCTCAGAAATTCATGTTTTACTTAAGCATAGTTGTTATTTTAAAAAATATGGATCTCACTCAGGAATATTTAGAAAAATTGTCACAATGAGGGTTTGCTGAACTTGAAAGCAGGGCATGCTGTTGAAACAAACTTTTTAGCAGTTGAAACTCTTCGATGTAGGGCAAAGCACAAAGTTTCCTTAGGAAATAGGGGTTTGTAAGTCACAATTCCCTGCATGTAAGAAGTGATTTAAATAGGTTGTAAATGACTGAGAATCATACTGAGATCAAAACCTATCTTGGGGGAGGTGAGGGGGGAATATTAGATAATTTATATCTATTAAATACTTATTCTAAGTAGTATGGTCAAATAATTAGAAAATGAGTCCTAATTACAAGGAATTGATAATCTAATTTAACTGGAATGGAATTATTCCAAATCTAATTTAGAGATATTCTCTGGTTTATAGGTTAAATTCTTTTTTTTTTTTTTTTTTTAGCTTTTGCAAGGCAATGGGGGTTAAGTGGCTTCTTGCCCAAGCACACATGGCTAGGTAATTATTAAGTGTCTGAGATCAGATTTGAACTCGGGTACTTCTGACTCCAAGGCCAGTGCTCTATCCACTGCACCACTTAGCCATCCCATAGGTTAAATTCTTGACCTTTGTATTTAAAGAATAAATTAAGTAGCTGCTGTGTGCATACTATGATTTAGAAAGACAAAGATGCAAAATCCCATATACCCTGCCCTAAATGAGCCAAAGTTCTACTAGGGGAATTCACCACACTCATAGATGAGTGTAACAGAAGGGATTTTTTTTCAAAAGCCAGAATTAGAGAGAGAAAGATCCTAACCTAAAACTATATAGCACAAATATCTTAACTGACATCCAATAAGATATATAATCAAATAAGTTTAATGTTAAAATTGATTTGATCCATCAGAAAATAAATAGATACATAAATACATAAGTGAATAACTAAATAACTAAATAGATAAATGAATAAAGTATATAAAAGTGCCTATTCTGTGTCAGACGCTATTCTTGATGCTGTGAGTTCAAAGGCAAAAATGAACCCACCTTTTTTCTCATGGAGTTTGCATGCTTTGTGGAAAACAAGGGTATGACCCTTTGGACTTCATCAAATTTGATATTTGGAGAGGACAAAAACCAGATATGTTGAAATATAAAATAGAAACACTTTCCTTTGAAAGAATAAAAGAAGTAGCTCACATCTTAAAAGGAGCTTGAGACTGGAATAGCTCAATTACTTTATACAGTCCAATAGGAACAATGATTTATCCTGGGGCACAAATTACTTTCAAACCTTCTGCCCCTTTCTCTACCTTGACAAGACCTGACAGGTATTTGGGAAGCTTGGGTTGATCACCATAAGTAAAAGTTGCATCCTAATTTGATTCAAAAAGATTCTCCAGCCCGATTTCCCAATTCCCAAGAAAAGGTGATTAAATCCTACAACCAGATCTCTAAGGGAGTCAACTAATAGATTCTTCTGTCAGTCCTGGATTGGTGCAAAACCATGGATATCACTCTAGGTGAAAAGAATGTGGAATCAATCCTATAGGCAAGAGAAGAGCGTTGAAATGAGGGGAAGGAATAAGCAAGCTACAAAATACTTGGCTAAGTTTTTATTCCTTCTTCTTTCCTTCATCAATTTTGAGCTAAATACATTTTAAAAATATTTTCTTACTGATTTTTTATAACAAGGTAGGTGTTCTTATTGTTCCCATTTTACATTTCAGGAAACTGAAGCAGGCAGAAGTTAAGTGACATGTCCAGTAAGTGTCCCAGGCCAAAACTGAACTCAAATCTTCTTTACTCCAGATCTAGCACTCTCATCTAGCTTATCAGAGCATTGTACCACAAACTGAGTCAGGATTTAGATGTCATAAAGACTATACCTGCTAAGAACTGTTAAATGACTTTTCTAAGTACTCTGATAAAATGCAAAATAATTAGAAAATTATCCCTATCTTCAAGGAATTGATAATTTAACTTAGTCTAGAGAAAGTTGTTACAGATCTAATATAAGGGCATTCCCTCATTTATGGGTTGAATTCTTGAAGTTTATGAAAAAAATTATTAAGTATATCTATACAAGATATGATTCTATTTGTCAGAAAGGCAAAGATACAAAATTCTATATCCCCTGCCTGCCATGAGCCTAAATTCTTCTGGCAGGGATTGCAGCATATTCAGAACTGAGTATAACACAAGGGACAGAAACTTGTTTGGACCAATGAAGTCACCCAGAAAACTTCACTGCTCAGCACAGCAGCAAATGGAACCTAGTGAGAAGCCAGTTTAGCTGCTGAGTGAACTAAATTGGACCCATTCTACTTCCATATTGACTTAACCAGTTTCAGGGAACAAACCTAGCTGAGCTGACAGCCCTGTGAAGACATTTGGACCTATCAGGAGCAAATCAGTAGAAGAATTATTCTTTCATTATTGACATAATTTCTTGTGCTGTATCAAATACTGAGGCTTTGCTGTTTCTGAGTTCTACTTTTCTTTTGTTACATGTATTTCACTACAGGTGTGCCTTTTTACTATTATATTTAAGTTCATGCTCTCTCTTCCCTCCAATAAATATTTGTAGGGAAGTGTGCCCTAGTTTGTTTGTTTTTGGAAATACTTTGTTATTGCTATTCCATTTGAAAAAAATATTTTCTTAAAGCTAAGTGAATCTACTGACTGTTAATGGGAAGAACACTGTAGTGTTAAAAGAATAATCAAATATTGAGTTCCCCTTTGGAGTTGCCTTTCTGGAAGTACAACCTAGCATTGCCAGGTTGTAGAGGAGTTCATCTACTGGGTGTACCACATGTACAAGTATATTTAAAACAAAATAAACTTTGTTATTATGTGTGTCCCCTTCTTATTGGTAGTAGTTAGAACCTAAAGAGATTTAGCTATCTGTACAGATAAAAGAATTAAAATGAAAAAAATATTAAGCCTAATTCTAAGAGCAATCATTTAAAGAAAAAATAGACTCAAACAGAGTATATATCAAGAGCAGCATTAAATGTAACAATATAAAAATGAAGAAGCTTGAAATTGTCAGGGTCCAAAACAGAAATTCAAAGAACAAAAGGTAACTGCACCTCCACCCCCTCAGGCTCGGGTGTGGGCAACAGAGCTCACTCAGCTGAAAGGGATATTAACTTCCTCCCCCAGAGCCCAGCCCATAGTTCTAGGTCAACTCAGACCCTACTGACCCTTCTTATTCCATCCAGAATTAGGGAGAGGACTTCAAACACTCCAGAAAAAGCAAGGAGCACCTCCTACTGGCTGGCCCACTTGGAATTACTAAACCAAGTGAACAAATCTTCTAGGGTTTTCAAAAGCAAATCTCTGAAAGCCAGGCCCTCCCCCAATAGAAGATCTGAGGAAAATGAAGAAAGGGCAGTGAAGGGGGGGCCCATGGAGAAATATTTAGAAAAAACAGATTCTAACCCAGAGAGATCTAGCACTTCTGCAGAGAATATAAATTGGTCTCCAACCCTGAAGAAATCAGGAGGGAGTTTCAAAATCAATTGGAAAAATTGGGAAAAGAAACTCAAGAGAACATTGCAAGAGAAAATTAACATCTCACAACAAGAAAACAAATCCTTGGAAAATACAATTGGACAAATACAAAAAGAAAATAAATCTCTCATAACTACACTTGGGCAAATGGAAAATCCTTCAAAATAGAATCGACCAATTGGAAAAGAAGTTGAAAAAGGTAAATAAAGAAAATTCTTCTCTTAAAAAAAAGAATGGAATCTGTGGAAACTAATGATTTCATGAGACAACAAAGTTCTGTTAAACAAAACAGAAAGATCGAAAAAATAGAAGAAAATGTAAAATACCTCATCAGCAAAACCACTGACCTCGAGAATAGATTGAGAAAGGACAACCTGAGAATTATAGACCTTCATGGAAAACATTGAAGATAAAAAAAAGCCTGGACTTAATATTACAGGATTTAGTGGTGGAAAACTGACCTGATATCATGGAACCAGAGGGCAAAATAGTTTTTGAAAGAATACATCAATCCCTTCCTGAAAGAGTTCCTAAAATGAAAACACCAAGGAATGTTGTGGCCAAATTCCAAAACTATCAGATAAAAGAGAAAATCCTGCAAGCAGCCAGAAAAAAAAACAATTTAAATTACAAGGAGCCACAGTGAGGATTATGCAGGACCTGGCTGCATCAACATTAAGGGCTCAAAGGGCCTGGAATGAGATATTCTGAAGAGCAAGGGAACTTGGAATGTAGCCAAGAATCCACTATCCAGCAAAACTGAGCCTTCTCTTCCAGGTGAAAATATGTACATTTAACAAAATGGGAGACTTTCAAAATTTCCTGATGATAAGATTAGAACTTAATAGAAAATTTGGACATCAAACAGGAGGCTCAAGAGATACATGAAAAGATAAAAAAAAGGGTAAAGAAAAAACTGCTATATGATAAGATGAAACTGGTTATATCCCTACCTGGGAGAACGATTCTAATAACTCTTGAATATTGTAACTCTAGGGTGACTAGGTGGTGTAGTGGATAAAGCACCAGCCTTGGAGTCAGGAGTATCTGGGTTCAAATCCAGTCTCAGACACTTAATAATTACCTAGCTGTGCGGCCTTGGGCAAGCCACTTAACCCCATTTGTCTTGCAAAAAAAACCTTAAAAAGAAAAGAAAATTGTAACTCTATTAGAGAGAATATATTTAGCCAGAAGTGATGGACACTCATAACTTTTCTGTGAATGATTTAAAAGCAATACCTCCCTTAAAAAAGGGGGACAGTAAGGAGATGGGAGGATGGAGGAGACTGAATGGGGTAAATCTCATTACAATAAGAGGCACAAAAGACTTATTGCAACAGAGGGGAAGAAGGGAGGAGGTGAGAATGACCTGAATCTTCCTCACATCTAACTTGGGTTAAAGTTAACTTACACACACTGAGTTAAGACACTTATTTTACCTTTCAAGTATTAAAAGGGAAAAAGGGGAGAGGGTACAGGGAGGGGGAGAAAAGGGGAAACTAACAAAAGGAAGGGAAGGAAGAAAGGGAAAGGGGAAAAAGGAAAGGGGGGTTGATATAGGAGGGCACTGAAGGTGGAAGTATTCAGAAACAAAATACTGGGGAATATTGATAAAGTAAAAAAAAGGGGGAAAATGCAAACAGAGGGAAGACAGAATGGAGGGCAATAAAGAGTTAGTAATTATAACTTTGAATATTAATTGGATGAACTCTCCCTTAAAATGCAGAGTGGATTAAAACACCAGAATCCTACAATATACTGCTTACAAAAATCCCATTGGAAGCAGAGAGATACATATAGAGTAAAGGTAAAAGGTTGGTGCAAAATATATTTTGCTTCAGCTGAAGTGAAAAAAGAAGGGGTAACAATTCTTATTTCAGACAAAGCAGCTGCAAAAATAGATATTGTTAAAAGAAATAAGGAAGGAAACTATATCCTCCTAAAAGATACCATAGACAATAATTTCAATAGTAAATTGGTATGCACCCAATGCTATAGCATCCAACTTCTTAGAGGAGAAATTGAAAGAATTACAGGAAGACATAGACAGCAACCTACTAGTGAAAGGCTTCAACCTCTCGCTCTCAGATTTAGATAAATTTAATCATAAAATAAACAGAAGGAATTTAAGGAAGTAAATAGACTGTTAGAAAACCTAGATACAATAGACTTATGGAGGAAACTGAATGGGGATAGAAAGGAATATACTTTTGTTCACTTCAGTACATGGCACTTAAACAAAAATTGACCCTGTCCTAGGGCATAATGGTCAATTGCAGAAAGGCAGAAATAGTGAATACATCTTTCTCAGATCACAATGCAATAAAAATCATATGCAATATTGGGCCAGGGAGATTTAGACCCAAAAGTAATTGGAAACTAAATAATCTCATTTTAAAGAATGAGTAGATCAAACAACAAATTATAGGGAAAAAATAATGATTTCATCCTAGGTAATGAAAATAATAAAACAACATACCAAAACCTATGGGATACATTCAAGGTGGCTGTCAGGTCATATATTATATCTTTAAATGCTTACATGAATAAATTAGAGCAGGAGGAAATCAATGAACTAAATATGCAACTAAAAAATTAGAGAAAGAACAAATTAAAATTTCCCAATTAAATACCAAATTAGAAATTCTAAAAATTAAAGGAGAAATTAATAAAATCAAAAGCAAGAAAATTATTGAACTAATAAATAATACCAAGAGTTGGTTTTATGAAAAAAATAATAAAATTGATAAACCTCTGGTCAATTTGATTTAAAGAAAAGAAAGAAGAAAACCAAATTGCCAGTATCATAAATGAAAAAAGTGAACTCACCACCAATGAGGAGGAAATTAAAGTAATGAATCAGAATTATTTTGTCCAACTCTATGCCAATAAATTTGACAATATAAGTAAAATGGATGAATATTTACAAAAAATATGATACCCATGTTAAATGAAGAGGAAATTAAATACCTAAATAAACCTATCTTGGAAAAAGAAATTCAACAAGTCATTATTGAACTCCCTAAGAAAAAATATCCAGGGCCAGATGGATTAAGTGAATTCTATCAAGCATTTAAGGAACAATAGGTTCCAATTCTATATAGACTTGTTGGAAAAATAGGTGAAGATGGAACTCTGCCTCTTTCTATGACACCAATATGGTGCTGATACCTAAACCAGGTAGAGTTAAAGCAGAGGAAAAAAATTCTAGACCTATCTCCTTGATAAATATAGATGCAAAAATCTTAAATAAAATCTTATCAAAATGATTACAACAATTTATCACTAACAAGTTATCACTAGGATAATACAGTATGACCAAGTAGGATTTATCCCAGGAATGCAGGGTTGGTTCAATATTAGGAAAGCTGTTAGGTTTGTTATTGATAAGATTATTTATACTATCAGGAATCATATGATTATATCCATAGATGCTGAAAAAGCTTTTGACAAAATATAGCACCAATTCCTACTAAAAACACTAGAGAGTGTAGGAATAAATGGATTATTCTTTAGAATAATAAGCAGCATCTATCTGAAACCATCAACAAGCACAATGTGCAATAGGGATAGGCTAGAGGCATTCTCAGTAAGATCAGGGTGAAACAAGGATGCCCATTATCACCACTACTATTCAATATTGTATTTGAAATGTTAGCCTCAGCAATAAGTGAAGAAAAAGAAATTAAAAAGAATTTGAATTGGGAAGGAAGAGACAAAACTTTCACTCTTTGTAAATGACATGATGGTATATATGGAGAATACCAAAAAAACCATCTTAAAAAACTACTAGAAATAAGTAGCAACTTCAATAAGGTCACAGGATATAAAATATCCTCAACATTTCAATACATGACTAGCAAGTTACAGCAGAAAGAGCTAGAGAGAGAAATTCCATTCAAAGTAACCTCAGATCATATAAAATACCTGGGAGTCTATCTGCCAAGGCAGACTAAAAACTTTTTGAAAACAATTACAAAACACTTCTCACACAAATAAAATCAGATTTAAATGACTTGGCAAACATCAACTGCTCATGGATAGGTTGAAATAATATAATAAAAATGACAATTCTACCAAAACTAAAAAATTAAATTACTTTAATGAGTTAGAAAAAGTTGTAAGTAAATTCATATGGAGAAATAAAAAGGGAAGAATTTCCAGGGATTCGATGACAAAAAGGGCAAAAGAAGGTGGCTTAGCCCTTCCTGGTCTAAAATTATATTATAAAGCATCAGCCATCAAAACTGTCTGGTATTGGCTAAGAAACAGAGTGGTGGACCAGTGCAATAGAGTAGGTGCAATAGCAGGAAACTATTATAGTAATGTGCTGTTTGATAAACCCAAAGAGTCCAGCTATTGGGATAAAAACTCTTTCTTCAATAAAAAACTGTTGGGAAAGTTGGAAGTTAGTATAGAAGAAACTTAGATTAGACCAACACTTCACACCCTATATCAAGATAAGATCAAAATGGATACAGGACATAAAAACATTTAGAAATAAAAATATTATTATAGCAAACTGGAAGATCAAGGAGTAGTTTACCTGTCAGATCTATGGAAAGGAAAGCAGTTTATGACAAAGAAAGAGACAGAGAACATCATTAAAAACAAACTAGACAATTTTGATTACATTAAATTAAAAAGCTTTTGCACAGATAAAACCACTGTAACCAAGATCAAAAGAAATGTAGTAAAACAACTGGTGTTTCTGACAAAGGATTCATTTCTAAAATATACAGAGTACTTAGTCAAATTTTCAAAAAAAATAAGCCATTCCCCAATTGTCAAATGGTCAAAGGGTATGCAAAAACAATTTATAGATGAGGAAATCAAAGCAATCCATCGTCAAATGAAAAATTGCTCCAAATCATTACTAATTAGTAAAATGCAAATTAAACATCTCTGAGGTACCACCTCACACCTCTCAGACTGGCCAATATGACCAGAAAGGACAATGATCATTGTTGGAAGGGTTGTGGGAAATCTGGGACACTATTACATTGTTGGTGGGACTGTGAACTCATCCAGCCTCTCTGGAGAGCAATTTGGAATTATGCCCAAAGGTCAACAAAAACATGCATACAGCAATTCTACCACTGGGTCTACCATGAATAGATTATGAAAAAAGGGTAAAAACATCACTTGTACAAAAATATTCTTAGTAGCCCTATTTGTGGTAGCAAAGAATTGGAAATTAATTGAATGTCCTTCAATTGGGGATTGGCTTAACAAATTGTGGTATATATATGTCACGGAACACTATTGTTTTATTAGAAACCAGGAGGGATGCAATTTCAGAGAAGCCTGGAAGTATTTGCATGGACTGATGCTGAGCGAGATGAGCAGAATCAGAAAAACATTGTACACCCTAACATGGGGATGATGATCAACCTTGATGGACTTGCTCATTCCATCAGTGCAACAATCAGGGACAATTCTGGGCTAACTGCAATGGAGAATGCTCTCTGTATCCAGAGAAAGAATTGTGTAGTTTGAACAAAGATCAAAGACTATTACCTTTAATTTAGGAAAAAAAACATTATCTTATTATGTAATTTTAATATCTCTTATATTTTATTTTTTTCCTTAAGGATATAATTTTTCTTTCATCACATTCAACTTAGATCAATGTATACCATGGAAACAATGTAAAGACTAATGACTGCCTTCTGTGGGGGTTGGGGGAGGAAAGCAAGGTTGGGGGAAATTATAAAACTCAAAATAAATAAAATCTTTCTGTAAAAAATAATGATTAAATATAGATTGTTTCAGTGCAACATTTCATAAAATTTTAGTGTTGGAATTTGCTTGAGATGTTATCTTGTCTCAAAACCTAATTAATACATAAATCTTCCATAATTCTTCATGATCTCAGATGATCATGAAATCACTATTTCTCTAGAGAATCCACTCCCTTTTGGGACAACTCCAATTTAAAAAATAATTTTCTTTCTTTTATGTTGATATCTTGCCTCCTTTTCATTTCTCCTTAGTATACTTAGTATTGCCTTCAAAGGTCAGGTATAGTGTTTTTAATTTCAAACCACATGACAGCCTTCCTAATAAGCTGAATTTAAAGTTATTTTTCTCCTTTGCTTTAGAGCAAACATCTCTATGTCCCAAGGAATGATTTTGAGCCTTCAAAAATATTTGTAGAAGCTTTTATGATAAAAGCAAAATATTAAGAATTAAGTACATGTCTATCAATTGTGGAATAACTGAACAAACTATGGTATACGAAGGTAATGAAATAATATTGTTGTATAAGAAATCATAAAAGAGATAGTGTCAGGAAAACCTCAGAGCACTTATATAAATAGATTCAGAGTGGAGTGAGCAGAACATGTACAGCAATTTGTATAACAGCATAAAAACAAACAACATTTAAAGACTTAACAACTCTGATTTATGCAGCAACCATTTGTCATTTCAGATAGTGGACATGTTCCTTACTGTCTCACAGAGAAATGGTTTATTCATGGTGGAGAATGAGATACATATTTCAGACATGGCCAGTATGAGAACTTGTTTTGCTTCATCAAGCATATTTGTAATAAAGTTTTGTTATTTTTTTCAATAATGGCCAGTGGGAAGAACAGGAGAGAAAACAGATGTTTTTGTTAATTGAAAAAATTAATTAAAATTAAAAATGAAAGAATAAGCTGGTTTTATAACATCTCAAGATTTTATATAATATGAGCAGTGGTCAATTGGAGGCTCTACTCTTCTACTGAATTTGCTATTTCATTAAGGTAAATATTCACATCCATCATAAAAAAAGCACAAACCATTCATACTTCAAAACCTAGAAATCATTTTGGATTCTTTACTTTTCCTCATTCCTTATATCCAATCTATTGCCAATATCTGTTGATTTCACCTTTGTAGCATGTTGCACAACTCCTCCCCTCTCATCTCTGATATCATTCGCTTAGTTAAGACCTTCATCATCTTATGACATGATTGTAATAGTTTGTTTATGGCTTAGCTTTCCTCAAATCTTTTCCCACTCCATTTCATTCTCTATTCAGCTGATACAATATTTGCCTCAGGTCTAGATTCCTGTTATCTCTAGTAATGAATACAAAATATTCTGTTGGCATTCAAACTCTTAATCATCTAGACCCCTCCAACTCCCTTGTACTTTTTCCATTCTATGTTACTGACCTCCATGCTGTTCCCAAACAGCCAAGACACCTTTTGGCTCCAGGCATTTTCTCTGGCTGTTGGAATGTTCTCCCTCCTCTTCTCTTTATTTATTACCTATTTTTAAATTTATTTTAATTATTACCTATTTATTCCATACAAAGCTTGCTTTGTATATATTTGTTGCATGTTGTCTACCCCCACTGGACTGTAAGCTTCTTGGGGGCACAGACTGGTGTTCTACATTTAAAAAAAAATATCCCCAGCACTTTAGCACAGCACTTGAAATCTAATAGGCACTAATAAATATTTAGTGATTGATTAATTTTAGAAAGTATATCTGAGCCATAGTGTTAGAGTCCAAATTTGATGACTGTATTCCTGATGATAAAAAAAGAATTTATTAAATAAAATATTTATTTATTTTTATTTTTTAACTGTTTGATACCCATTTCCCTCCATTCAATAGATTTTATCAGGAATTCTTGAAAGTTCTCTATTTTGCTGGATATTTATTTTCTCCCCAAATGATTATATTCAGTTTTGCTAGGTATATTATTCTTTGTAATCCTTGCTCCTTTATCCTCTAGAATACCACCTTCCCAGCCCTGTGATTCTTTAAAGAAGAAGCTGCTAAATTTTGTGTTATTCTTCATGATATTTGAATTTTTGTTTGTTTATTTGTTGTTTTTGTGGCTACTTGCAGTAGTTTCTCCTTGACCTGGGAGCTCTGGAATTTGACTATAATCCTGTGAGTTTTCATTTTGGGATCAATTTCAGAAGGAGAAGAATAATCAGTGAATTTCTATTTTACCCTCTGGTTCTAGGATATCAATTTTCTTTGATAATTTTTTGACAGATGATGTCCTTGATCTTTTTTGATTATGGCTTTCTGTTAGTCCAATACTTAGTAAACTATTCCTCCTTGATCTGTTTTCCAGATAACTTTGTTTTTAAAGGAGATAGTTTATATTTTTCTCTTTTTTCATTCTTTTGACTTTACTTTTTCTTTATATATATATATGAATTGTGTATGGATGTATATATTTATCAACAAACAAAGAATTTAATAAATGCTTACTGATTGATTCCTGTCACCATTACTTGATGGTTTCTCTTCTGGTGAGTGTACATCATCATTTGTTAGAGAAAAAGAAACTACTTCCTCCTCATTGAGCTCAGTGGTAGAAGAAGTACTTTTTTCTTCATACCCCCAACATTTCTGTGGATCTTCTGTAAGAGAAAAGGAATTATGTTTTATACATATTGTCAAGCCTAGCATAGTTCTCTTGTCTATAACATCATCAAATAAATGTTTAAAAATGAATGTTTCTATGCTGATTTCCTGTAACTATTATGTAATTAAAGACTTCCTCCTGTACATAAGTATATATTCCCTATATACCTGATTTCTTTCTTTGTTTCTTTGTTTAACATCTCTCCTTGAATTATTATAACTCCAGCTCTTTGACATATGGTGGATTTTAAAAAATCTTAAAGCACATATTAAAATGATTGAGACAGTTTGACAATCCATTATGGAATGAATAGCATAAGAGAAATATCTTTGTAAATCATTTGGGATGAATTCATAGTTTTATTCTAAGAAAAAATACACCCAGACATACTCATATGGCTACAATTCTATCATAGTAGAAAATATATGCTGTATGTTAACTTTTGAGAGGCACTATATGAGCTAATACCTCCCCATAAATAATGTAGCATGTGAAGTAATGTATAAACTGAAACTTCAGTGTCCAAGGACTGCCTTGAGTCAAGTTTATGTCCAGCTAATGAATGCCAGAGGCAAACATAATTGCTTATTAGTGGCTATGTTGAGCACTAGCTCAGAATTATTGTTATGTATAAAGCAATAAAGTTAATGAAATTTTGGCTATTCAGATTTCACAATATTTAGGGGTCATTCAACTCTTACTAGTTAAATGACAGAAATTTGATAGTCAGAAAGTTGTGGGATTTTTTAAAAAACTTACCAAAAGTATACATTGCATATTATTTTGTAGTTGATATACCATTTGCTGGTTATGAAAAATGATAAGATATTTGAATTTCACATTCTTTCGTCTTTCCTTCCATCTCTCCAATCTCCAACATGGCAAGCAATCTGATATAGGTTTTACATATTTCCATATTAGACATGTTTTAAAAAACGAATCAGCACAAAAGGGAAAAACTACTAGAAAAAGCCACAATTGAAAAAGTGAAAATAGTATGCCTTGATCTGTATTCAGACTCCATAGTTTCTTTTCTTTATATGAATGGCATCTTCTATCAAAAGTCTTTTAGAATTGTCTTTGATCATTGTATTTCTGGGAAGAGCTAAGTCTAACATAGGTGTTTATCATATGATGTCACTGTTATTGTGTACAATGTTCTTCTAGTTCTGCTCATTTCACTCAGCATCAGTTCATTTAAGTATTTCCAGATTTTTAAAAATCTACCTGCTCATCATTTCTTATAGAACAGTTTTCCATTTCATATATCACAACTTGTTCCATCATTCCCCAATTGATAAATATCCCCTTAATTTCCAATTCTTTGTCATCATAAAAAGTTGCCAGAAAAAATTTTTTGTATAAGGGGCCTTTTCCATCTTTTATGATATCTTTGGGATACAGATCTAATAATGGTATTTTTGGATCAAAGGGTATGCCCTTTGGGCATAGTCCCAAATTACTCTCCAGATTACTTGGATCAGTTCACAACTCCTCTAACAGTGCATTAGTATCTCAGTTTTCCCATATTCCTTCCAACATTTATCATTTTCCTTTTCTGTCACAGTAGCCAATTTGATCAATGTGAGGTGGTCCATCAAAATTGTTTTAATTTCATTTCTCTTTTTAATAGTAATTTACAGCATATTTATATGACTATAGGTAACTATAATTTCTTCATCTTAATATTGCCTATTCACATCCTTTGACTATTTCTCATTTGGGGAATGACTTGCATTCTTATAAATTTAATTTAGTTCTCAATATATATATTTTTGCAAGGCAATAGGGTTAAGTGACTTGCCTAAGGCCACATGACTAAGTAATTATTAAGTGTCTGAGACCGGATTTGAACTCAGGTACTCCTGACTCCAGGACCAGTGCTCTATCCACTGAGCCACCTAGTGCCCCTTAGTTCTCAATATATTTGAGAAATGAAAACTATAACAATTTCTGTCAAAATTGTTTCCCCATCTTTCTACTTTCCTTCTAATAATCTTGGTTGCATTGATTTTGTTTGTGCAAAATCTTTTCCAATTTAATATAATCAAAATTTTGCATTTTATAATGTTTTCTATTTCTTATATGATCACAAATTCTTACCCTTTCCATAGATCTGACAGATAAACTATTCCTTGCTCTTCTTTTGGTTTATGGTATCATCTTTTACGTTTAAATAAAAAAATCCACTTTCACTTTATGTTACTATAGTGAGATTTTGGTCTATGTCTAATTTCTTCCATACTATCTTCCAGTTTTCCCATCAATTTTTATCAAAAATAAATTGTTTTCCCCTAAAGCTTAAATCTTTAGGTTTATCAAAAAGCAAATTATTATAGTCATTTAGTCTAGTTTCTTTTGTCCTTAATCAATTCCACTGATCTACCACTCTTATTTCTTAACCAGTACCAGTTCTGATGACTGCTGCTTTATAATATGGTTTTAGATCTGTCATGGCTTAGGTCACTTTCTTTGCATTTTTCATTAATTCTCTTGATATCCTTGAGCTTTTGTTCTTCCAGATGTATTTTGTTATTATTATTTTTAGGTATAATTTTTTTTTGTTAGTTTGATTTGTATAGGTACTGCCTAGGCAAATTAATTTAGGTAGGATTGTCATTTTAGTTATATGAACTTGGCCTACCCATGAGCAACTCATATTTTTCCCTGTTGTTTTGATCTGACATTTTATTTGAAAATTGTTTGTAATTATGTTCATATAGTTCCTTGCTTTATCTTAGCAAGTAGACTCCCAAATATTTTGTCTTATCTATAGAAACTTTAAATGGAATTTCTATTTCCATCTCTCCTTACTAAGCTTTGTTGGCAGCATGTAAAAATGCTGAGGATTTATGTAGATCTATTTTATGTCTTGCTGCCTTACTAAAGTTAATTATTTCAAGTACTATTTTAGTTGGTTTTCTAGAATTCTTTAAATATACCATAATATTATCTGTAAAAAGTGATAAATTTGTTTCTTCATTGCCTAGTTTCTTCAGTTTTTATTTCTTCTCTATCTCCTACCCAGGCCAGAATCTATTGTGTTTCTGTCTCTCTCTCTCTCTCTCTCTCTCTCTCTCTCTCTCTCTCTCTCTCTCTCTCTGTGTGTGTGTGTGTGTGTGTGTATCTAGCTATATTAGGATTCAATCTGATGTACTTGGCATGTGTTTATATTTGGTCTTTCCATTGTGGTAAACATGATATAGTTTCCTTCCTCATCTTTTAATTATTTCTATTTTTGCTATTGATTTGTCCTACAATCAGTAATGCTACTCCTGCTTCCCCCCCCCCTTCAGCTGAAGCATAAAGCCTTTTACCTTTATTCTGTATGTGTCCCTCTGCTTCAAATGTGTTTCTTGTAAACAACTTATTGTAGGATTATAGTTTTTAATCTTCTCTGCTATTTGCTTTTGTTTTATAAAAGTTCATTTCATTCATATTCACAGTTACAATTACTATTTATTTCACCTCCATCTATTTCCCTTTTTTATTTTTCTCTCTCCTTTCAAACTATCCTTCCTCAACAGTGTTTTCTTTCTGACCTTCTGCTTCCCCAATCTGCTCAGCTTTCTGTTAGTCTCCTCTTCTTTTCTTTTCCTTTTCTCCCTCTCCCTCTCCCCTCTCCCTCTCCCTCTCCCTCTCCCTCTCCCTCTCCCTTCCCTTCCCTTCCCTTCCCTTCCCTTCCCTTCCCTTCCCCTTCCCCTTCCCCTTCCCCTTCCCCTTCCCCTTCCCCTTCCCCTTCCCCTTCCCCTTCCCCTTCCCCTTCCCCTTCCCCTTCCCCTTCCCCTTCCCCTTCCCCTTCCCCTTCCCCTTCCCCTTCCCCCTTCCCCCTTCCCCTTCCCCTTCCCCTTCCCCTTCCCCCTTCCCCTTCCCCTTCCCCTTCCCCTTCCCCTTCCCTTCCCTTCCCTTCCCTTCCCTTCCCTTCCCTTCCCTTCCCTTCCCCTTTCCTTTCCTTTCCTTTCCTTTCCTTTCCTTTCCTTTCCTTTCCTTTCCTTTCCTTTCCTTTCCTTTCCTTTTCCTTTCCCTTTCCTTTCCCTTTCCCTTTTCTCTTTCCCTTTCCTTTTCTCTTTCCCTTTCCTTTTCCCTCTTTATTTCACCTCCTTTCTATTAGTGCCATCTCTTTTTCTTCCCTTTCCCCCCTCTTTCCTTAAAAGTAAAGATGGATTTCTTTATCCAACTGAATATATGTCATTATTTCTTTAAGTCAGATTTGACAAATATTAAGTTCAAAAAAATGCTTACCCTTTCCTTTTTTTCCCTCTACTGTACTAGATATTTTATGTTTTTTCATTTGATATGATTTATCCCAGTCTTCCTCCTCTTTACTTTGCTCCCAGGACAATTCTTTTTCTCATCCCTTAATTAATGTTTTATATCATAATATCTAAGTCAACTTATACCCACACCCACCCCTCTAAGTATACTCCTCCTAACTTCCCAAATAGAGATACAGTTCTTAAGAGTTACAAGTATCATCTTCCCATGTAGGGTTATAAACAGTTTAACTTGTTTACCTTCTTATACTTTTCTTGAGTCTTATATTTGAAGATCAGATTTTCTTCTCAGCTCTGGTATTTTCATCAGAAAAATTTGAAAGGTCTTTATTTCATCAAATGTCCATCTTCTCCCCAAACTCAGTTTTGCTTTATAACTGATTCATATTTATAATCCAAGGTCTTTTGTCTGCCACAATATCATATTCTATGCTCTCTGATCCTTTAATGAAGAAGCTGCTAAATTCTGTATAATTTTGACTGTGAATCCTTGATATTTGAATTATTTCTTTTTTTTTTCTCCTTGACCTGATAGTTCTGGAATTTAATTACAATATTACTTGGAGTTTTCATTTTTGGGATCTCTTTCAAGTGATGATTACTGGTGTTAGTGATACTGAAAAGAATGACAATCCTTCTAGTAAAGAAAGTGAAATGAAGATTTAGACTGAGAAACCATCTCTCTCTCTCTCTCTCTCTCTCTCTCTCACACACACACACACACACACACACACACACACACACACACACACACATACACACACACACACTATATATCTCAATATCTGTCTGTCTGTCTGGTCTGTCTGTCTATCTATCTATCTATCTATCTATCTATCTATCTATCTATCTAGAATGTTCCTGGCATGAAGATAGAGATGGAGTACAGAGAAAGATTGTAAGCCAGGTATTTAATTCCTTAAAACAAGAGCAAGGGGGGCAGCTAGGTGGTTCAGTGGATAGAGCACTGGCCCTGGAGTCAGCCTCAGACACTTAATAATTACCTAACTGTATGACCTTGGACAAGTCACTTTACCCCATTGCCTTGCCAAAACAATAAAAACAAAAGGAAGGATGATTATGGGAGCTTGTTAGCTCCTACCTAGGCCAGACTGTGTGTGTGTGTGTGTGTGTGTGTGTGTGTGTGTGTGCATTAGAATTCAATCTGATGTACTTGGTATGTGTTTATACTTGGTTTTTCTAACTAGACTGCATGTTTACCAAAGGCAAAAATAGATGACTAGTTATTATTTATGTATTTAGTATTTGGTGGACAGCTACATAGGGCTGGGCAGCAGTCAATAACTCATAGTTATTTGAACTCATAGTTCAATGAGTTTGAACATATGAGTTCAAAAATGATCTTAGACACTTACTAGTTTTGTGATCCTGGGCAATTTATTTATTTGTTTGTCTGTTTGTTTATTTATTTTAGTTTTTTTTGCAAGGCAATGGGGTTCAGTGGCTTGCCCAAGGCCACATGGCTAGGTAATTATTAAGTGTCTGAGGCTGGATTTGAACTCAGGTACTCCTGACTGCAAGGCCAGTTCTCTATCCACTGTGCCACCTAGCCGCCCCCCACCCGGGCAAGTAATTTCAACTGTGTTTACCTCAATTTCCTCATGTTCAAAATGAACTGAAATAGATCCTTGCAAAAAAAAGTCCGTAAGTCCTTAAAAAATGAAGAGTTGTATACAACTGAAAAAAAAGCCAACAAAAATATTTAGTTTTTATATAGTTAGCATTTTTATTTCTCTAGCATCTCTAATGTTATATTTAAAACTGAACCCTTTTGGGTCTGCTCATCCACATTTAGTATCCATCTGTCACCCAGCTCTCATCTGTGTCTCCAAGAAACTCCAGCATGTGCAGTGATCACACCCCAAATATTATCTTGGCAGACTGGCTAAAGCAGATCACAAATACTTTGGTGAGTTATGGGGGATGTTTACCCCAAGCATGTGAAAACTTCCCTTGTGGAATGGACAGATGAGAACATTTGTTCTAATGACCATGAAAGTAGCTGAAGCAGGTGTGGGACTCTTAGGACTTGATCAGGCCTTAAAAATGCCAAGGAAAACATCTGCATCTATTGCCTTTTATGTTGACATTTGTCTTGTTACCAGACTTTGATGACTCTGGAAGAGAGAGTGAGGCTGATAACGTTTTGTACCTCTGTCTCACTTAAATTCAATTAATACATGTCAAGACATCACCTATGATGTCACTGGACCTCTTCAAAAATGAAGGATAAACAAAAACATAATCATTTAAGATTTGTAAAATGATATACATATGTCATTTCATTTCTTCCTCACAACAATCTTGACAGGTTCTTTTTTAGCTCAACTGAGTTAACTGAGGCAGAATTAGGTTAAGTGACTTGCTCAGGTTCACATATGTAGTAAGTGCCAGAGACAAATTAGAATTAAGTTCACTTCCTAACTTTGAATATATTACTATATGTATTTTGTAACTAGATACCTGAGAGAAAACAGAAGTTTGTCTCGTATCTGTTTATCTCTTCTACAGTGCCTCTCATAGTTTCCCTAACTCCCTTCAAACTTCAGCTTGAATCCCATTTTATGCCAGTTATTTTCCCTGTTCTCTCTTATTTCCTCCTTTTACCCAGTGCCCCCTCCCTGTCCCCCTATCCATGTTTGCGATTACCTTCCTTCTGTGATACTAAATATTTATTTGTTTTTTAATTACCCATTTAAATTAAGACTTCTTGTGGGCAGGGATCATGTTTTTTTATCTTTCTTTTGTAATTACAGCACATAACAGTGTGAGATACATAGTTAATATTTAATAAATGCTTATTAACAGACTGAGGAATTCATGAACTGCCGACAGGCAGTTCTCAGATGAAGAAATTAAAAATAGTCATATGAAAAAATATCTCAAACATTATTGATTAGAGAAATGCAAATTAAAACAACTCTAAGGTACCAACTCACTCTATCAGATTGGCCAATATGACAAAAAAGGAAAGCAATGAATCTTGAGAGAAAGTGGGGAAACTGGGACACTAATGCACTGTTGGTGGATTGTGAGCTGATCCATTTTTCCAGAGAGCAATTTGGAATTATGCCCAAAGAACATATCCTTTGACCAAGCAATATCATTACCAAGGTCTTTATCTCAAAGAGATAAGAAATGGAAAAAAAACCACATAGTCAAAAACATTTATAACAGCTCTTTTTGTTGTGGCAAAGAATTGGAAATTGAGGAGATATTCATCAATTGGGTAATGACTGAACAAATTGTGGTATAGAATGTGATAGAGTACCATTGTTCTGAAAGAAATTATGAACAGGTGGATTTCAGAAAAATCTTGAAAGACTTAATGTGAACTGATTCTAAGTGAAGTGAGCAAAACCAAAAAAATTTATTGCACACATTAATAGCAACATTGTATGATGCTCAACTATAATTTACTTACTCTTCTCAACAGTACAGTAACCAAAGATAAATAATTTCAAAATGGCTTGTGATAGAAAATACCATTTACATCCAGAGAAGGAATTTGGAGTCTGAATGAAGATCAAAACTTGCTATTTTTTATGCTGTATGTTTTATGTTTTCCCCCCTCATGATTTTTTCCTTTTTTTGTTCTGATTCTTCTTTTACAACATGATTAATATGGAAATGTGTTTAACATAGTCATATATGTATAACCTATATTAGATTACTTTCTGTCGGGGGGGCAGCTAGGTGGCACAGTGTATCGATAGAGCACCGGCCTTGGAGTCAGAAGTACCTGAGTTCAAATCCGGCCTCAGACACTTAATAATTATCTAGCTGTGTGACTTTGGGCAAGCCACTTAACCCCATTACCTTGCAAAAACCTAAAAAAGATTGCTGAAAACTATCTTCATATATAGTTGAAAAAATAAATAAATTTTTAAAGTTTAACATTTGCTAGTCAGTCATTTTAATGATAAATCCTTCTGGAGAAAGAAACTGGTCTTTACATGATAGAATCACTTAGCCTTGCTTTTTAATTGAGAAATCTTTTCAGGTAAGACTTGAACTTGCACTTCACTAGAAGAGTCTTCAAGGGGCAAGGGGCAACTTGGTAAAAATATGAAGCATCCTAGAAAACATTAATGGAGGAAATGATAAATAAGGCAGTTATTGATTCAGGCAGGTGATCAAACTACATTATCCAGAATTTTAGGATTTATAAAAGAAAACTTGTTTTGACATTATAATATTTTTCCTTTATTAATTGACAAAGCTATTCAAGCTTACTTAAGGAAATATCTTATTATACCTTTGTTACTTCTATTTCCTTTCTGACAAAACAAATCTCAGTTATGAAAATTACATGAGTTTACATTCTTTTCTAAAACATTAGTAGGCATTTCCCACTGTGTTGTCTTAAATGCTCCATCCATTTGTAAAATGAAAGATAACTTTGAAATAAATAGTGTAATAAGTTCAATGACATCATAGACATATTCCTATTTCTGAGTGGTTTTTAAGCTTTTGGTTTTTTTTTCCAGTAACATAATTGCTTGCACTTCCAGTAATCCCAGTCATTTAGGAAATAATGGTTTGGTAAAGATCACATAATCAATGATACGTGTGAGCTTATTCTAAATATCTAGGAAAATTATTCACAGTTCATTTCTTTGATATCATTAGCAGGATTAGTACTGTGATAGGTTTTTCCATGGAATGCATGTTTATAGTTTTGACATTTTCAAAAAAATAAGTAAATGATGTTCGTGTAGCATTAGCAATTTCTTCACTCATGGGGGCTAGTTTTTATTCATTGTACTACACATTAGTGTATTGTACAATGCATCCTCTGTTCTCCCTTCTACTTTGCTGACAGTCAGAATGCATTAGATACCTTTAAAGCAGTCATTCCCTATGTCATGTTATTAAAAAGTGGAAAATACCACCAACACATATAGCACTTTCCCCTCAGGTTGCTTTGGACTCACACCTGATACATTAAATCCACGAGAAGTGTGAGAAATGGTGTTGAATATTTAGGCATCCAGGAAAGAAAAAAAAGAGGGGTTTTGGCCCTTAAGTCTTTTTCCAACTGCAAGGTAGTTTCAGACCAGAGGAGCTCTCCTGAGCATATATGACTGTGAAGTATGAACCACCAGATCTTTTTTTCCTATTCATTGTCATCTATCTGGAAGCAATTAAGTGACCTATTATTCTTCCTTCAGTATTGAAGATTATAATTTGATGATTTATTAAGCTCCACCTCTAATGTATGGAGGGATAGGGAAACTAGCATATGACTAATTTATAGGGGCATTCTCTTTAAAAAACTACTAGGTAGATTTTTATCCTGAACTTTCTTTTGTTCCCTTGAGTTTTCCTTTATGAGCCTTTGCTATCTAAGTTTTTCCTTCAGTTTCATCAATATGACTGCTTTTATACTATACTTTGATGTAAATAGACAAAGAATTTCTTAATGGGGCACAAGGTTGATCAAACTGACCTTTAGGATCTTTGCTAGCTCTGAGATTCCAACACTATATGTTGTCAAAAAGAAATTGTTAGTTGAAAGGTAATGAGGCAGTTGAAAGGTATTCATGTGGTATTACAAGAGGCATCAGTGAGCACAGATTTCCTAGGAAAAGGGAAAGTGCACGTACAATAACATGAATAGGAGATGGAAGGAAAAAAAAAGCAAGAAGACCAATTTAGTTAGAAAATAGATTGTATGAGGGGACTAATACGTACTAAGCCTTGAAATTTTGGGTGGAATTATATTATTTTTTGTTGAGCTTCTTTTTTTTTCAGTCATAGCTGACAGGTTTTCCTGATAAAAATCCTAGAGAAGTTTCCATTTTCTACTTTTGCTCATTTTACCACTAAGGAAACTAAGACAAACAGAATTAAATGACTTCCTTAGTGTCACACAGTTGGCAAAATATCTGAAGTTGGGTTTGAACACAGCAAGATGAGTCTTCCTGACTCCATGTTTGGCACTGAATTCACTTCATCACTTTGCTGCTCTACCTTGTATTATTTTTTAACATATATTCTATATATTTGTACAATTCTCCTTCTCTTGTATCTTCCCCTCGCAAGCATTGGCATAGTAAGTTTTTAATACATGTTTGACTGGTTGACATCTAAGGTGAAGAATTGAAGAGCTTCCCTCTTATGGATAGTGACAAAGAGTTTAATGGACAAACCACAGAACTTTTTTCATCATTACCTATGTTTTGAATAGACTTTGTGGGTTATGGTGAACTTGAATCCAGATTTAAACAAGAAGATTACAGTAGACTGGAAATTGCACATTATTTCTAATGACCTCAAGTTTCTTAGTTATGCTAAATTATTTATTCATGGAATACCACATACAAAAGAAGGTTGAAGGTCACACAAAAGTTAATGGGGAAGTACATTATTAACATGAATAGGTTATAACTTATTAAAGATCTGTTCAGAAAAAGCAGAATGCAAGATCATGAAGGAGATATATGATAGGAGAATGAGGTGAATCTGTCATGTTTTAGTAGTGAAGGACATATATTCTACTGGTATCCATACAGTGTCAAGAGATCTAGAGAAAAGTATCCTCCAAATTGTGTTCACCTGGTAATGGATTAATGAAAGATCATGGAGAAGAACTACATAGTATGTGAAATTGTGCATAATGCCCACATAATGCCCATATCACTGTGATCCTTTAGAAATAATAAATGAAGGATATATACTTTGGAGCTTTGTCAAGTATCTAACGGCTGACTACCCTTTAAAAGGCTATAGAATAGTGAAAGATGGAGATAGAAACTGAAAAGTTTATTGAAATTGTTTGATAGGGGATTGAAAGAATCAAAAACTTGAATATAGGATTCATCAAGAATGACAACAAGGTTTGGAATGAAAAGTCAACTGAAGGTTTTGAAGGCAGTAGGAAAGTATCCCCAAGGGTCAGTAACTGCCTGTTGACAAAAATTAGAGCAGAATGATATTAAAGAGTGAGGAGTAGGCAGAAGATAGGAGCAAAGAAGAATGAAGGCTGTGTGATAATGGAACAGAATAAAATAGTAAGAAAAAAAAGGTTTTGGGGTGTATATAGTAGTTCTAAATGACAGTAATTGTGGAGCAAGAGAGTTAGAATTTTCTACCAATAGGGAAAGGGAGAATTCCAAGTAGCCAAAAGCTTGTGGAATAAATAATTCCCAAAGTTCTAATTAGAATGTTAGTGTGATAGCACATTTGTGTATCTTAATTCCAAATAATACTAGCAGGAAAAGTCCAGTGGTTATCATGAAAGTAGGACAAGAGCTTGGGCAGCTATTAATTACAAGAGAATGAATAGAAAAATCATTATCAAACCACCCTTTTCCAAGAGTTTTTTAAAAAAATCTGTAGTTATTTTGAACTTTATGTTTGCATTTTGAAAATGTTGCTCATAGCAGAGAAGATAAAGAATTCAGCATCCAATTTACAATATAAAATTTCATATTAAAAAGAAATAACTATTCCTTTTAATTTTTATAAGAAGTCTTAAATTCTGAAAGACATTAGATTGGAGTGTTAAAACTAAAAATTCCACCTCATAATGCAAGAACAGCCAGTTCTCATTTCATTATTCAATAAAAGCTCTATTCTCCTGTCAGTATAACTCATGACTTAGAGATTTATATATACGTCTTATGATTGGCTCAATTATGGTTGACTGAAATCATCTTTTGATATTTTAAGTAGGTTTAAAATACAGTAAATTGTTATCACTTCTATTATGCAGCAGTGTTTTCTGATTAATTTGGCATGGTTGTTAAAACAAGTTCAGTAGCTGACAGATCACCCTGAGCAACAATGCTTTGTGACTTCAAGAACCTAAATAACAGAGATTTAGAGGTTCTGTGGCTTAAAATAATAAGAGCAGCAATAATAGCTGACATACATGAAGTTCTTAAAAGGAACAAAGCTCAAAGGTCTTAGGGGAACAGCCTATATATTATCTCATTTGAGTTTCAGAACCACAGGCATTATTATGCTTCATTATAAAGATAATCAACCTGAAACTTGGAGAGGTTAAATGAATCACTCATGGTCACACAGAATGTGTCAACAGTGGCATTTGAACTTTCTCTTCCTGATTTCAAGTTAAACACTCTATCTACTATATTATATTTGCTTATTATTTAGTATCTTATAATTTGTCAATAATCAGCTTTAGGTTATTACAATATTCAAACAGTCATTGGATTTTAAGAGTCAGAAGGTCCATTGTAGGACAGCTAGTTCAGTGATGTCAAACACAAAGAGAAAGGGATCCTTCCTGCTGCATATTAACTTAGAAAATCTCAAATTAACAATATTTATGCTGAATATTATTTTAATTTGTTTTTTAAACACTTCCTAATTACATTGGATTTATCTGGGCTGTGAATTTGACTCCTCTGATCTAGTCTAATAGGATTAGACTACCAAATTAAAGGTCTACAGAGTCATTGTTATTTGCCCGTGACCAGCGCTATGTCAGAAAACTGAATCGCTTCCATTTAAATTGTTTTAGGAAGATTCTGAAGCTTGCCAAGCAGAAGAAAACATCAGACACTGAAGTCCTTCTTGAGCTAAATTGTCTAGCATTCCAACATTACCACAGAGAGTACAACTATGATGGGCTAGGCAGGCTTGGCTCAAGAAATACACTTTCCATAAAAGTCTATTCTATGGAGAACTCACACAGGGCAAACACTCACAAGGGGGTCAGAAGAATGATACCTGGACACCAGAACATTCACCTAAGAACTTTGGAATTGATTGTGCAGCATGGAAGACACTAGCACAGGACCACCCAGCATGGTGTGCTGTCATCAGAGACAGTGCTGTGCTCCATGAGAAGGGCAGAACTGAAGCAGTTCAAAGGAAAGTTTAGAGTACTCACCCAGGTGTTCACATGGACTATTTTTGCCCAACTTGTGGTAAAGCATCTGAGCTCATATTGGGCTGATCAACCACAGTCAAACACACAATAATTTGTCTCAAATATAGTGATGTCATTTTGGTCTTCTTTGATTATGAAGGACAAGAACCAACTAACCAACCAATCAACTCTGTCCCATATAGGAATCTCCTTTATGATGCTCCTTTGTTTCAACATTTCTAGTGATGGGAACTCATTGTTTTAGAGTGCACTTAATTTTCATACAGTTCTAGTTGTGAGAAGTGCTTTATATTGAAGCAAAAATCTTTTGCACTTTAATGATATGAGGACAACTTGAATGATTTGAGGAATCCATAAAATCATCCTTCTGGTTACCCAATTGTTTGGTCCAAATTATATCACATTCATGTTCTGTCATATGATTTGATCTGTATCTGTGTCTTTCTGAAGAAAATCCCTCCACCAACAAGCATTTTTCTTAAGAAGGAAGATTCCTGCAAATAGGAGCACCAGGAAAATGTGTAAGTATAGATAGAATGAAGAATGTATGGCGTTATTACTCTTTTTTTTTTTAGTTTTTTGCAAGGCAAAGGGGTTAAGTGGCTTGCCCAAGGCCACACAACTAGGTAATTATTAAGGGTCTGAGGCTGGATTTGAACTCAGGTACTCCTGACGCCAAGGCTGGTGCTCTATCCACTGCGCCACCTAGCTGCCCCTATTACCTTTTTTTTAAAGTTTTTTGCAAGGCAAATGGGGATGAGTGGCTTGCCCAAGGCCATACAATTAGGTAATTATTAAATGTCTGAGGCTGGATTTGAACACAGGTACGTCTGACTCCAGGGTCGATGCTCTATCCACTGTGCTACCTAGCCATCCCATGTTATTGCTATTTATGTTAATATTTATAACTACTTTGGGAAACTCCCACCTTCCAGACTTGATGACCAAGTCTTGCCCTGTTTCAATTCTCATGAATCAGCACTAAAATATTGATAAACTGTTACGTTAGTTGTGAGTGGATTAGATGAGTCATTTTGGGGTTGATCTTCCTATTTTATCTTGTTTTCATTTGATGAAGATATACATGTACAAATTTAACATACTAGCAACCTGAACATACCTAAAAGTGTCCGGTTATGATCTAAGATGAAAGAATCAAACCAATATTTAGACTATAGCATAAACCCCCTTTTGCCTAAAAGCTAGAATTTGATCATTTCATTTCTTTGTGAAGGAAACTTCATTGACTCCCTATTGTCTCTAAGATTAAATAGAGTTTGGCATTTAAAGTCCTTCATAACATGGGCAGCTAGGTGATCCATTTGGCAAACATGGACTCTGGAGTCAGAAGAAGCTGAGTTCAAATCCAGACCGCCTCTTACTGTGTTAACCTGGGTAAGTTATTTACCTCAGTTTCTTGTCTGTAAATGAGCTGGAGAAGGAAATGGCAAACCACTCTCATATCTTTGCCCAGAAAATGCCAAACGGGGGTCAAATAATCAGACATAACACCAACAACAACAACAACAACCTCTTGACAGAGAGGTAATGAAATTAAAATGCAAAATGATATCCATTTTTGGACAGGGCAAGTAGTGTGAATTTTGTTCTGCCTGATTGCCTTTTCTTAAAAAAAATAGTTTTTATTTCTTTTTTAATAGAAGGGCAAAATAATTACTTGTTAATAAAAAAAGTTTCTATCAATTGCATGTCTTAATTACGCCAACCCTTGGTGTAATTATGAAACAGCCAGTTTGTTGTGGGCACATCCACTTGTTTGAGATACTTCCCCCTTGTTCTTCTAGGTTTTAAATGCAAAGCAAACTTCTTTAAGTTGTTTTGATAGCCTAATTCTGGTTGAGATATTAATTTTATTGATTGAATTTTTTAAAAAACCCTCTGAGCTCCTCTAGTCCAATTCCTTCATTTTTACAGATGTAGGAGCCAATGCCAAGAGAAATTAAATGCCTTATCCAAAATCATATATATATAGTAAGGAAATCACAAACCAAGATTTTAGTCTAGATCTTCTGGTTCTAATTCACTCCTAATTTTACCCATTTTTTTCCTATTAATGTCTGTATTAGAATGACTGTTAAGTATTGTCTTATTCACTAGATGTGCATAACTTGTTTTTGGCATTTTAATATATATCCCATGAGATCAATGTTCGCCTAAAGCCAAGTGTCTCTAATGATAGAATTTCAGGTGCTATTCCACTTGACTAATAGGTACATGAAACTTTTTTTAAGATGTCTCAAATAATATCTTAAGATAATTGTATATTCCATTGCTCTTAATGATGAATCCATCTGGTCCAATTAATGTTCCTACTTTTGGTCATCACTTTCTTTCTAATATCTATTTCACTTAAATCTGTCCCAAAGTATCTAGGAGAATCTTAACTAAGAGATAGACAATGGAGATAACTCAGGTTCTGATATTCAGATCTCTGTGATGTATACACAATTACTAGAGATTGCCTAAGGTAATTTGATTTATATTCTTTCAATGAAAATTATTGAGATTCAAGTAGCATTTGATGAGATGCTGAACTGTCTCTCAGTTTCAGATTTAGCTTTCAAAAACATTTACCTAGCTGCCAGAAATGTGAAATCTGTATCTTGATGGAAGAGGGAACTACAGTACTTACTTACCCAGAGGCATAGGACATGACAGCCAGAGTAGGTCAGCTATTGATGAAATTAAATTCCTTTATTTTAACTATATTAGCACCCTGTGGCCTCTTTTTGAATTTTAAAATTCTGTCTTGTATTATGATTATTTCTATATTTATATCATCTCCTTCTAGAATGGCAACTGAATCAAGAATATGGCTGCCATATTATCTGTCATAGTATCTAGCATGGTGGATAGAGAATAGCTATTTACTGTAGGAGGGCTATCACCTTGCAGCAATGGCTTAGATAAGCACAGATTTGGGAAGTCATGACAGACAAACTATAAACAAATGTACTTACAAGTCGACAGCAAAGACATCAGGATTTAGATTCCTATAACCTGGAAAATACTACTGTAAGAGGTTAGAAGAGCAAGAAAGTAATAAAATGAGAGCTGACAATTGGAATTCAAATTTCTGACCAACAAAGTACATTTTAAATAGGGTTGACTGTATTAAGTTTTTTACATCTTATGTCATACAATAAGGAATTGTTGTAGTTGAGATAGAATCAGAAAGAACCTCAATTCTAATCTGCACCTCTTTCACATACTGGCTGTAGAACACATAAATTCCTTAAATTCTCAGTGCTGCAAACAACTAAGACTGATGTTAAGTCATTTTTAAGTCATATCCAGTTCTAGATCCTCCTGACTCCAGGATTGGTGTTCCATCCACTGCGCCACCTAACCACCCCTTTTATTTATTTTTTAATATACTTGTTCATGTCTCTTCCTCTTGTGCCTACCCTCCCAAGCATTTAGCACAGTGACTATGGCCCACAAAGTACTTTAAAAAAATACTGACTGATTGACATGTAAGATAAGAAAGTGAAGAGTTTCTCTCATAGATTCTCCAGGGTCTTATATTTGGTCTTTATTAAAAAACCACAAATTGCAAAATATCCTTTGTATGTCTATGGTATTTTTTTTGTTTATGTATAAATGCAGATTCAAAAAATTAGATAGATAAATAATGAGTGAAGTAATATAGAATAGTTGAACATTTATATTGGACACATCTTTAGTTTAATAGTAATAATCAGCCTTTATTTACTTTAGTGGATCAAATGAGATAAGATTTGTATGGCACTTACTTAACACAATGTCTGATACATCCTCCTTTCCTCCCTTATTGGATGGAGTGGGGCTAGACTTGTGATTATAGGGGATTTCATTACTAGTCATCTAATCCTGTTTGCTTCAATTTCTTCATCTTAAAAGGAGCTAGAGAAGCAAATGCCAAACCACTCCAGTATCTTTGCCAAGAAAACCACAAATAGGATCATGGAGAGTGAGATAAGATTGAAAAACAATTGAATGGGGGATGGGGTGGAAGGTAGGTGGTACAGAGGATAGGAGGACTTGAGTTCAAATCCAGACTCAGACACTTAATAATTACCTGTGTGTGACCTTGGAGTCACTTTAAACACACTGACTTGTAAAAAAAAAAGTAAAACAATGGAGCAGCAACAAAATATAGTGTAATTTTGAGCAGGAGACCATTAGTAGCTGGGTGCAATAGGAAAGGTCTTGTAGGAAGTGTGTTTGAACTGAGTTTTAATGGATTCTAAGAGGTAGAAGTGAGCAAGTTGTATGTTCCAGATATGAGAGAGAGCCTTTGCAAAGTAACAGTAGATGGAGGGTTCTGTGATGACTGTAAATAAGCCTGATAGGCTTGGAGTCCCACCTGAAGAACAAAGGGCTCCATATTTCAAATATCTGGTTGGGTAGAGTTTTGTTTTATTTTGTTTTAGGTTTTTTGCAAGGCAAATGGGGTTAAGTGGCTTGTCCAAGGCCACACAGCTAGGTAATTATTAAGTGTCTGAGGCTGAATTTGAACTCAGGTACTCCTAACTCCAAGGGCCAGTGCTTATCCATTGCGCCACCTAACCGCCCCTGGAAGAGTTTTGAAAGTCAAACAATAATTTATATTTTATTGTAAAAAATAATAAGCCTTTGTTGATTATTGACTACAGTTATAACATAGTCAGACTTGTGCTTTAGGAAAATAACTCGTATTTGTATAGATGGTGTACCCAGCTACTAGTGGTTTCCTGCCCAAAATTATACTATATTTTGTTGTTGCTTGGTTGTTACTCAGTCATGTCTCACTATTCATGACCCCATTTAGGCTTTTCTTGGCAAAGATATTGGAGTGGTTGACCTTTGCTTCTCTAGCTCATTTTTCAAATGAGGGAACTGTGGCATAGAGTGGTGAAAGTTTTGGGGGTGGTGATACAATTATTTTGAATACTATTACTAAAAAAGAAAGGGTCAAATGCAGGGGATATTGAGGAAGAAACAAGATTTGGGATATGATTTTATATATGGAATGAAGGAGAAGGACAAGCTGAGGCTGGAAACTTGAGTGATTGGAAGGATCATAGAAATGTCAACAAAAATGTGCAAGTTTGGAGAAGTGATAAATTTTGGGAAGGGTAGAAAGAGATAATTAGTTCTGCTTTGGATGGATTGAATTTAAGAGTCCTATAGAGAATAAAGTTTGAAGTATCTACTAGACAGTGTTATGCAGGACTAAAACTCTGGAAGGAGACTAGAGCTAATGATATTAATCATACAGACACATATACACATAGGTATGTGTTTGTATATATGTATGTATATGTATATACATATATAAATCATCTGTAAAGAAATAATAATCAAATTAAAGAGGGATGATGAGGTCACTAGGCAATGATCAGTTGCATTTTTACTGAATTCTGCCTTCAGACTTGATCTTTGGAATATGCCCCCTTCTCTTTCCTCACAGCTTACCCTCAAACCTTCATTATCTTTCATTTGGACTAAGGCAATAGGCTCCCAATTAGTCTCACTCTAGTCTCTCCCCTCTCCAATCTATCCTCTTCACAGCTGCCAGGGAAATTCCTAAAGCATACTCATGACCATGACATTACTATGATCAAATAGTTTATTGCTTCCAAAATAAAACACAAACACCTGTTAGGACTTTAAAGCCCTTCAACAAGCTGATTCCAGACTACTTTTTCAAGGATGTTATTCACTGTTCTCTTTCAGGAACTCAGTGTTTCAAACTGGCTTAGTTGCTATCCCAATTCCTAGAATAATCTTCCTTCTTTCCATCACATCTTGGAATAGGGAACCAGATCCCAATCAAGGCTCAGTTCAAGAGCTGCCTCCTACATAAAGTAATTGTGGCTTTCTTCTCATTCCCTCCCCATCCCATTTTATTTATTTTGTATTGATTTGTGATATATATATGCATGGCATGTGTGTATATATACACACATGCCATGCACATCCCTTCCCTTTATTTTCAATAAACTCTACTGAGGCACTGACTTTCATTTTTTCTATATTTCCAGGGTCTAGTACAGAGTGGACAAAGGACCTGTCAGGTTTATTCTCTTGCCTTTGGGCACTTGAAGCTCAGTGTTGATAAAGAAATTAGGAATGTAAAGCTATATGCAAACTCTACTCTTCATTATTCAGAGACTAAGTATTCTGCCTGTGTATTTTCTTTGTTTCTTCTGTAATGTGCCTTTTCATCTGTAAATTGCTTTTCCCCCCTCTCATTTCTAGTCATTAAGTTCTCCACTAAGGGATAGATATGGGAAAGAAAGCAGATGCCAGTCAGTAGCTTTGGTGAACAATTTGGGGAAGCATTTGGATTCTTGTGACTGTTTCTCTTCATATCTTTAAGTGAGAATTGGCTGTGTCCATGAAGCTAGGAAGAAAAAAAAATGCGATACTAGAATTATAAAGCAGAAATTTATTATTCTACTTTGAAACTGGAATATAATATTTAAATTTATTTTTAAATTTTTAAATATGTAACTAATTTTTATTTCAAGAGCTGTTAGAAAATTTGCTTTCCCTTTTTATCACAGGATGGAAATTTAACTTTTTATTTTTTATCTTTGGAATTTTTGCATATATAATTGGATTATATATATATGTGTGTGTGTGTGTATATATGTGTGTGTATATATATACATGTACCCTTATGTGTATTTATTATTATTTAAAAGACACTTAAACATAACTAAAACACTATACTACAGAAAGAAATTGAAATATAAAGTGAGTCTCTTTTGGATCCCACTCAAAGGAGTGTGGCTATTAAAATAGAATAAAAATCTTGGAATAAAGAAACTTTTGTCATGTGGTCCCATACTATGCTTCAGATTACAGTGCTACTGAATTCTTATGGGAGATATTCAGATATTAAAAAAACAATAATATAACAAAACATCTCAAAGTAAAAAAAAGCAAATCATTTCATTTTCCTTTTTTCTTTCTCTTCCCCTTCCCCCTCCCCTCCCCCCTTCATCTTTCTTGGAATAAAACTTTGCAAATTGTATTATGACATAGTTTGAACATTAGGCCACTGTAAGGCTTATTATTCTGGCAGGAAATCAGACCATTAAAACTGAAATATAAGCCTCCAAATGAGGCAGATTTCGTTTGTAACATGAATTTAGAGCTTATTCCTAATTGACACTTGGGGTAAATAATGGTATACAATCTTTTCTTAGACGTTTTTGCAAATGGAAGTTAACAGGAGTAGAAAATACTAAACCTATATAAAAAATAATTATACCTTCTGCTTCCATAGAATCTTTTTTCGAAGAGGACAAAGTACTTTATAAGTATCTAAGTGCTTCACTTGGTGGCAAAAATGTTAATAAAAGTGCTCAACTACCTACTTGGATAGGGTTCTTTTGAACAAATACTTCTCTACTTGTTAATTGCTTAAAAGTCTTTCAGTTTTGATGAAATAGGGAATGTAATGAAACCAATTTGGTGATTACATAATGAGAATGCTATGGTTTTTCCTGTTTACTAGTAATTTGAGTAATGGAGTTATTTCCTATAAGAATATACTTCTAAGTAGCTACAGATTGAAAAACAACTTTTTGGTGCATCAAGTGCCCTCATGTTCTCTAGTTGCAGGATATTTTGAGTTCATCATCAAGTTCCATCAGTTACATATAAATTGATCATAATAGCTACAGTTAATCTTTTCTTAGACATTTTTTCAAATGGAAGTTAACATATTAATCATATTAACTAAAAGTCATTTAAACATCACTAGTCCAGCAATTTACTATGTTTGGTTGCTTAAAGGCTGGTAAATTGATTAATCATTTATTTCTAAGATGAAGGAAGTGGCAAAATCAATACTTTTTTCAAAAATATATAAAAATAGGGAAAAGTTTTGAGAAAACAGAATATAAGAATTCAAAAATGTAAAATAAGAAAGCAAAAAAATTACATATGAGGGGAGAAAAAGTTTCAGCTAATAGTGTGGAAAAAGAACTTGTAGGTACACAGCCTAATCTTAAAAGATTTGAGCATTCTGATTATCATCCCTTATCCTCTTCAGTCTATCTGTCTGTCTGTAGGCCTTCTGCAACTATGAGAGATATTTCTTCCCTTTTTGACCAGGTCATGGATTAGTCACCTTTTCCATGAAGGCTTCTTTCATCTCTCTAAAAATGATCTCTCACATGATATCTTTATTGTACTATTCTACTTTGAGTAATGGGGTGTAGAGTATATTTAAGGAAGATTATTACCTCTAGTGTGAATGCTTTTCAAGACTGCTCTCCATCTACTTCTCATCTGTGGTTCCATGAAGCTATTGTATTGACAGTGGCCACACCCTGGTAAACCCTTTTGGCAGATGGGCTAAACCACATTGAAGGTAACTGAGGGGTCTCAGGTCCATCAGTGAGTTGTGAGCATGTGAAGTCTCCCACTGGTAGAATGAGTGGATGAGAACAAATTTTTTCTAGCAGTCATGAAAGGAGCTGTAGCAAGTGTTGTCGAGTGCTTAGAGCTTGGTTAGATATTGAAGATGGCAAGGTCATTCACTGCTTCTAGAATTATCACCAGTTATCTTGACTTTGACTGGACAATGATGATTTTGGAAGAGAGTGACACCACAACTTCATGCTACTTTGCCTCTCTGAAATCCAATTTAGATTTGAATCAAAAGACATCATCTATACCATTTTACCTTTCCCAACTTAAAGTTCTGTGGTGAGAGGCAAGTGATGAAATAGCAGGTAAGGATATTCTGGGAACTGTAATCATGACTCTGTCCATAGTTGGCCCAGATCATAGGGTCATCTCCTCATTGGAAGTAGGAGTGGGATTTGGCAACCCCTTGAGTGTCTGAGCAACCTTTCAAGAATCACACTGCTCACCTCTTATTTTAAATTTTTGAATACTTATATTTCTTTTCCTCAAAATTTCCCCCCATTTTTATATCATTTTTTGAAAAATATATTGGTTTTGCCACTTCATACATCTTAGAAATAAATGATTAATCTATTTACCAGTCTTTAAACCAACAAACAGTAAATTGCTGCACTAGTGATGTTTAAGTGCCTTTTAGTTAATATGATTAAGACAACTGTAGATAGCTGTTATGATCAATTTTTATGTAACTGATGGAACTTGATAAATTCAAAATATCCTGCAACTAGAAAACATGAAGGAAGAGGTTAGAATAGGTGCCTTCAAATTGTCTGGTTACTCAACCCTGGTCTGATTATGAGGCAAGAAGGGATTCTACCCTGTGGTCAAAACAAACAAAAAAAATGTACAAAATCTTCTTTGAAGAAGATTCCATTCACCATTGTTGCATGGAATGTGTGCACACTCATAGACAATGCAATTCCAATAGACTTGAAAGAAAAATAGCTCATGTTGCAAGAGAACTCAGCAGGTATCATATTCAAATAGCAGTACTTAGTGAAACAAGTCTGGCAAATGAAGGCCAAATTGCTGAGGTTTGACTTAGATATGCATTTCTCCCAGAGTGGCCACAGTGAATGGGAGTTCTGGGAAGCTGGGATAAGTTCTGCAACCAAAATCTAGTCAGAAATCTTGAATACCTACCAAAAAACTGTGAACAACAGGCTCCTGACAATGAGATTGCCATTTGAAGGCACTTGATTGCCTGTTATCCTACCATGAAGAACCCTGATGAAGTCAAAGAAAAATTTTATGAAGACCTGGAGATCTTTATCATCAATGTACCAAAAGAGGACAGGTTTATCATTCTGGGTGATTTTAATATAGATTAGGCTCAGAACATCAGTCATGGCAGGGAGTCCCTGGGACGAATGGAGTTGGAAACAACAACAGCTAAGACTTGTGCATCTCAAGACCTTCTCATTACAAACATTGACTTCCATTTACCTAAATGCAATAAAACTTCCTGGATGCACCCTCATAGTAAATATTGCCATTGAATAGACTAAGTGATTGTAAGGAGAAGAAACAGATAGTATGTGAGAGTGACAAAGGCAATGTGTGGTGTAGAGAGCTGGACTGATCACAGACTCATCTTCTCCAAGCTAAATATTCACATTCAACCAAAGTGGCAGCCCCAAGACAAAGCGACTACTACAAGAATTAAATCCTGCTTTCAGAGATTTGGAATATAGCACTGCATTTGATCACATCTGGATCAAAACACTAGCAAACATCAGAACTGATTTGGTGAAAATGATAGGTAAATATAGAAGCTGCTAAATGAAAAATGAAAACTCCATAGTGTTTACTGGCAGAATAATTCATCCATTTCCAATAAGGCAGCATTTAATTCCACCTAAAGTAAAATACAAGTGATGTTTAGAGAGATTCAGGACTCTTGATTCAGTAAGAAGGCAGATGTAATTAAGTTTTCTGCAGATAGTACCAATGCAAAGTGCTTTTATGATGCCCTGAAGGCTATTTATGGGCCAAAGACCCATGGTGCCTCTCAAATTCTCAGAGCTGATGAATTGTCCTGTGACAACCACAGAGTTATTACTCTCAGTTTTTGCTGGTAAGATTCCTGCCAGAACCCTCCTCAATAGGCTGATCCTTCATCTGGAAGACGGTCACCTTCCTGGGAGCCAGTGAGGCTTCTTAAAGGGTCAAGGAGCAGTCAATATGATGTTTGATGCTCGGCAACTTGAAAAATATCAGGAATAGAACAGAGGTCTATATACAGTGTTATAGATCTGACAAAGGCCTTTGATACTGTCAATCATGAGGGTTTAGGTATAATTATGTCAAAATTTGTTTGCCCAATCTATCTCTCAAGACAAACCCAGAAACAGTATATTATAAATTATATAATTATATATCTATATTATGTACATAGATATATAATTATATAATCATATAATATAATTATAAAGCACTTCTCACCCAAATAAAGTCAGATCTAAATAAATGGAAAAATGTCTATTTCTCATGGTTAAGTCAAGCTAATATAATATAATATAATATAATATGATATGATGTGATGTGATGTGATATGATATGATATGATATGATATAATAAAAATGACAATACTACCCAAATTAAATTACTTATTCAATGCCATACCAATCAAACTACCAAATAACTACTTTACTGAGCTAGAAAAAAATAAGTAACAAAATTCATCTGGAACAACAAAAGGTCAAGAAGTCAAGAATAGCAAGGGAACTGATGAAAAAAATGTAAAAGAAAGTAGACTAGTTCTACCAGATCTAAAACTATAGTATAAAGCAGCAGTCATCAAAGCTGCCTAATACTGGTTACAGAATAGAGTAATGGATCAGTAGATTAGGATAGGTTCAAAAGAAACCTTGGTAAATGACTACAGAAATCTCCCATTTGACAAACCCAAAGACATCAGCTCCTGGATAAGAACTCACTATTTGACAAAAATTATTGGGAAAACTGGAAAATAGTATGACAAAAATTAGGCATAGACCCACATTTCACACTCTATATCAAAATAAAGTCATTCTGGGTGATTTTAATATAGATTAGTCTCAGACTATCAGCCATGGCAGGGAGTCCCTGGGAAGAATCGAGTTGGAAACAACAACAGCTAAGAAAAAAGGGCTATATCATGGATAAATTAATAAGAAATACTCTATCAGGTCCATAGAAAGGTGATAAATTTATGACCAAACAGGAATTAAAGTCCATTATAAACTGCAAAATGAATGATTTTGACTATATTAAATAAAAAAAAGTTTTGCACTAATAAAATCAATGCTGCCAAAATTAGAAGGTTATCAGAAATCTGTGAAACAATCTTCACAACTAGGAGTTCTGATAAAGGTCTCAACTATAAAATATATAGAGAATTTCATCAAATTTATAGGATTACAAGTCATTCCCCAATTGATAAATGGTCAAAGGATATGAACATACAAGTTTTCAAATGAAGAAATTAAAGCTATATATAATCATGTGAAAAAATGCTCTAGATCATTATTGATTAAAGAAATTCCAATCAAAACAATAATGAGGTATCTTCTCACCCCTATAAGATTGGCTAAGATGAGAAGAAGGGAAAATGATCAATGTTGGAGAGGTTGTCGGAGGATAGGAACATTGATGCATTGCTAGTGGAGTTGTGAATGGATCCAACAATTCTGGAGAGTAATATGCCCAAAGAGCAATAAACGTGATCATTCCCTTCAATCCAGCAATTCCAATTCTAGGCCTATATCCAGAATAAATCATAAAAAAAATGGGAAAAGTTCCCATCTTCCAAAATATTTATGGCAGTTCTTTTGGTAGCAGCAAAGAACTGGAAATTGTGGATATACCCATTAATTGGGAGTGGCTAAAGTAGTTATGGTACATGAATGCTGTAGAATATTATTGTTCTATAAGAAACCATAAATGGTCAGGCCCCAGAGAAACATGGAATGACTCACAGGATCTGACGCTGAGCCAAGGGAATAGAACCAAAAGCACAGTGAACACATTAACAGCAATATTGTGAAATGATCAACCTTGATGGAAGCAGCATCTCTCAGCAGTTCAGAGAGCTAGGACAAACTTATTAGATTGGCTATGGACTATTTTATTCCCTTCCAGAGGAAGAAAAATAAAGCAAAAAACAACCCTTCAGAATCTGATGAATGCTTTATAAAAATTATCTATATGTCTCTTTCCCTTAATTCTAATTCCCCATACTGAAAATGACTAATCTGTGAGAAAGTTTATCAAAAATATGTATATACAATGGTAACCTGACTCTTCACCACTGAGGGGAGGGGGATGGGGTGAGAAGGGAGGGTGGAAGGACATTTTGTAACTTAAAAATATTCACATGCATATGGATGAAAAAAATAAAAATAAAACAAAACAAAAATATTTGGTTGCCTGGAGAAGTTCCTAAGTATTGTATGTTAGTTCCATGACAGCACACATGCTTGGGTTCTGGATAGTGGATGATGCTCTCGAGATTTCCCAGTCACAAATGGAATGAAATAAAGTTGTGCCCTTGCTCCCCTGCTTTTTAGCATATTTTCAGCATCAAGTTCAGTCACCTCACCATCAGTATTTTCCTCAGCTTGAAAAGGCAAAAAGCCAAGACCAAAGAGGAGGGAATGTTGGTGTATGATCATTTGTCTTCAGATAACTGTGCCCTCAATGCAGCCTCTGAAGCTGAGATGTAACAAAGTATGGATCGATTATTTGCTGCTGGTGCTAATTTTGGCCTTACAATTAACACCAAGAAGGCACAGGTGCTCCATAAGCCAGCACCATACCATCCTTATGTGGAATCATTGATTACAGCAAATGGAGAAGTTTTGAGTACTGTGGATAAGTTCATTTGCCTTGGCAGTGTCCTTTCCAGGATGGTTCACATTGACAGTGAGGTTGACACATGCATTGCCAGAGCTAGCTCAGTATTTGGGAGGCTCGGAAAAAAGCTGAAAGTCTACAGAGCTGTTGTGCTGACCTCATTGCTATATGCCTGTGAAACCTTGGCAGGCTACCAACCCTAGGCCAGAAAACTGAATCACTTCCATTTATATTATCTTAAGAAAGTTCTGAAGATCATGTCAGGAGAAGATACCAGACACTGAGGTCCTTTCTTGAGCTAAACTGCCAAGTATTCAAATATTACTACAGAGAGTACAACTATGATGCGCTGGTCATGTCATTTGAGTGCCAGATCCACACTTGCCAAAAAAGACTTTTGGAGAATTCCCAAGGCAAGAACTCACAGGAGGGTCAGAAGAAACAATACAGGAATACCTTGAAGGTATCTCTTTAGAACTTTGGAATTGGTTATGCAAAATGGGAGATACTGGCACAGGACCAGTCAGCATGACTGGTGTGCCGGCATCAGAGAGGGTGCTTCGCTCTATGAGCAAAGCAGAATTGAAGTAGCTCAAAGGAAAATATGTAAATTTAGAGTTACTATCCCAGGTGTACACATGGCCACTTTGTGCTAGACCAGTGGTAGAGCATTCTGAGCTCCTATTGGTCTGATCAGCCACAGTGGGAATACACTGTAGCTCATCTCTTAACATAGTGATGTCATTTTGGTTTTTGATAATGAAGGACAAGAGCTAACTAACCATCAAATTTGTATACTTATTTATGTATGCATTTTATGGGCACATCCTCATTTTCAGTGTAAGGCCTTTGAAGGTAAAATTACATGTTTTTTCCAATTATATTCCCAATTTCTAGCGCATTTCTTCTCTGTGGCAGGTAATTGATAAAGGTTTAAGTTAAATGAAATGAATGAAACTAAGTTCCAAAGGAGCAAATCTTGGTTGATTCTTTGTACCTTCCTTCCCATGGGTCTGTATTTATACAGAATTTTGGAGGTTGTCTAGCACTAGCTAGTTTGTTACTGTTATCTCTCTCTCTCTCTCTCTCTCTCTGTCTCTCTCTCTCTCTCTCTCTGTGTGTTTAATGAAACTTACTGATTGGTTTCATTGTCAGCCAGTTTATGTTGTACTATTACTCATTTTATTTGGCTTACAGATTTATGAAAGTTTGAAAACTTCTAATTCTAAGACTTTAGTTAAATGCTTTTTCAGTTTATTGTACTTGATTTGCATTGGTGTTATTTAATTTTTTTCTCTTTACAAACACTTTTTTAATATAATTGCACATTAATCTTAATGAAACTTGCATAAATTTCTTTGGTGTAACTCATATTCTCACCCAAATGGAGTCACTCAACTGGTCATGGTATGAAAGAGCTAAAAATGGCAGGGACTAAGAAATCTCACATAGTCCTTTCTCTTTCCCACCTTTTTCTTTTAACAAATAAAAAAACTGACTCCCCAAAAGATTTTAATCCAATTCTGAATTCAGTGATATTTCAGTGCTTTTTTTCTACTGTTGCTTTTCTTACTAAATATTTCATTAAGTTAATTAAGGATTCACAAAGATTGAGTATTTTGTTTCAGGTCATAGGAGGCTTGATCTTTAGTCTATCTTGAAACAAATACTGGATTGGTACTTTGAAACCAGTTTAGTTAACAGCTGGATCTTTGTCCTTTCCAAATAGTTTCCTTATTTCTACCTAATTTATTGGTCCTTTCAATTCTAGCTTCTTACCTCCTCTCTTGACTTTTCTCACCCTTGTTTCTTGCCTTTCTTTCTCTCTATCACTATCTTTCTGACTCTTTATCTTTACTTCTCTGTCTTTGTCTCTCTGTCTTGATTCCTATTTTTTGTTGTCTCTTTATCCTGTTAAGTCCAAAGAACAGAGAAGCAGTATAATATAGTGACTAGAAAATGAATGGACTTTGAGTCAGAAAGACTTCATTTTGAATCCCTTAGCTGTGACTAAGTCAAATTGCTTAATTTTTCTGAGCTTCAGTTCCCTATCTGTAAAATGGGGATAATAATTTTCTCATAATTGATTTTGTGAATGTTAAATGAAATAATATATGTAGAGTTCTTTGCAAAATTTAAAGCAATATAAAATGACTTCTCATTATTTGTTATATAAATTATGCTCACATGTATCAGTTCTTTTTTATTTTAAAAAGATATCAAAGTTCAATTCTTTAGGTTCACATGGAATAGACATATTCTAATTAGGCCTAAATTAACACAATTTCCAATTGATAAATCTGTTTCATGTAATCTTATTTTTATAATAGATATGAAGGAGTCTCCCCAAAATGAGGAGATGTCCTCACTGAGTTTTGACCTATTGGAAATAAAGATGTGTTAACTTTCCAGAATTTGTCCCTCAGAAAGAGCAAAACAGACTGGTTAACAAGCACATTTATTGATATTTCTCTTAAACTGAGGACTCCATGGAGGAGGTGGGTCTGACTCTCTAGTTCCTAAAATGGAGGCCTATTGTTTTCCTTAATTAGCCATGGCTATCAGAGAGTGTGAGCTGAACTGGCACCTCTAGCCTGTCCAATCAAAGAAAGGTAGGAACCCTTTAGGGTGGGGTGGGAACAAAGCAAGAAGAGACAGAGGGCAATGTAGATAAAAGAGGGGATCTAGATAGGATTAAGAAAGGAAGCCCCTGTACTATTTGCAATTAAGGGAGTTCTCTCTAAGCATACTTTTCAATTGCTAAAATGACTTGATTAAAGGTATCTGAGTGAAAATTGGACTTCAAATCCTTCCCCCCCCTTTTCTAATTTGATCTCTTTAAAAGGAGACTTTATGTTAAAGGTGAATTTCCAACCACTGTGTTACAGAAATATGTTTAAAATATGTGTGTGTGTGTGTTTGTATGTGAAAATGAATTTTGCCCTTTAATAGGGCAAAATTCATTTTTCACACAGATGATATTCTTCAGTAAGTTCAGCTTATGTATATTTCCAGAAGACTTTCTCCTTTCATTATCACCTTGGTATCTGAAACATGATAAAGTTACTTTCTGATTATTAAAATATGAAAAATTGAAACTAAAAGCTTTAAACTACCAAAATTCCTCCACAAATAATTGTCCTGGAATTTTTGTTTGCAGTTCATAGATTTCTGAATCCTGAATTATTGTAGACATTGCATCATCCTTCATTTCTTCATTTCTAATCTTTCAAATGTTAAAATATTCATAAAAATTTTTGTTTTTTAACAATGTGGAGAGAGAGAGAATAAGAGAATAAGCATTTATAGATCACAGAGTATATGCAAAGCATTTTCCAAAAAGCAAATATCTCATCTGAGCCTCATAATAATGCTAAGTAAGTGCTGTTTGTTATTTCTACTTTACTGAAGGAAACTGAGGTAAATGGAAGTTAAGTGACTTACCCAGGGTCACCAACTAGTTTGAGTGATTTGACTAGAGTTATATAGCTAAAGAGTAGAGGGGCGGCTAGGTGGCTTAGTGGATAAAGCACTGGCCTTGGATCAGGAGTACCTGGGTTCAAATTCGATCTCAAACACTTAATAATTACCTAGCTGTGTGGCCTTGGGCAAGCCACTTAACCCCATTTGCCTTGCAAAAACCTAAAGAAAAAATAAAAGAGAGTAGAGCTAAAAGGGAGTCAATGAGTTACCAAACACTGAAGGTTTGCAACTTGAGACTAGATGATCACTTGTTGGGAACATTGTAAAATTCAACAAGCATCATTAAGCTATCTCCTATGTAATAGGCATTACTGAGAAACTGAGACAGAAATGAAACAAATATTGCCCTCAGGAAATTTGCATTCTTCTTGCAGATACAATTGTACACAATTAAGTAAACAATGAGTAGATATAAATTACTTGCAAGACAGAAAGAATGCTATTAACCTGAAGGATCAGGAAAGGTCTCCAGTAGAAGAGGGCTGTGATTTGAAAGATACTTGCAATTCTTTGTGAGAGAAGTAAGAGAGGAGTACATGCCAAATAGGGAAGACCATTTACACAAAGATGTTGAACTCAGATTAATTTCAAGTAGGGAAAGGAGTCATGTGAAGCAGTCTGGAGTAACTGGAATGGAAAGTTTATGAAGGGGGAATACTATGAAATAAATTTGGAAAGATGGATAGAAGCTAGATTTTGTATGATTTTAATGACAAGTTGTACTGAGGTTGAATAGGAGATTCATACATCAGGCAAGTATTTGAACTAGATAATCTCTGAGATTTCATTATTCTATGAATAAAAACAAGGTAAAATGGCATCATTAGGCTATTTTAAAATACTTTAATATCTTTTGCTTTTATATTGCCCAGATTTATCACTTTTTCTCTTCCTCTTATCAACTCCCAGAAACCCAATACTTATAACTGAATTTAAAAAAAATAAAGAAAAATTTGGTAAAAGTGACAGATACAAAAAATGTGATATTATATTATGTCCATAGGCCACTTTCATGGATACCAATCTAGGCAAAGAAGGAAGAGTAGTGTTTTTTTTCATAATTTTACAACAAACCTTTTTCATTGTTTTGTGGTGTCAGTCAGTGATCATTTATTATACATTTATCATGTGCCAGGCTCTATGATAAGCAAAAAAAAAATAGAAAAACAAAAAGAAAGCAAACAAAACACCTTAGTGGAGCTTGAGTTAAGCCAATGGATCCCTTCTCGTGATAATTTTTATGTAAAAGTTAGAGATTAGTGAAAATAAAGACATATTTTTTTTCCCCAAACAATTTCATGGACTCTATGAAATCTTTCCATGAATCACTTGACAATCCGTGATTCTTAGTCAACAGCATTTATTAGACTTTTACTATTTGTTAGCCATTGTGCTGAGCATAAAGAAAAATGAATATAAAGAAAAGCAAAAATATTGACTCTGCTTTCCAAGAGCTTACACTCTGTTGGGAGAGATAATATTAAAAAAGGCTCTGCACAGACTAGATGTAAACAGTGAAAATGGGAGATAATTTCAGTGGGAAGACAATAGTGGAATGATAAAGAGAATTATGACCCAAAGGTGATGGGATTATGCCTTTGAAATAAATCTCCCTTTGTAAAAAGCTAATTGATATTAAGTAATTAAATAAAACTGGGGTACTTGTCCATGGCTCATTAATATTTAGGGGCTGCTGCCACTCTTAATAAAGAAGAGATGCTGTCTAAACCTTTTAGGGAACCTGCGAATTCTAAGGGGGGAGATATGATAATATATCCAGTTCTGAGAGAGTGAGGTCACAGAATACTAGTTACATATATAATTTTTTGTACTAGGTTCTTACAATTCCCTTCCCTTTCTTGTAGTTTGCTCTTTATACATTGGAATGATTAGAAGAGGATTTGAAGTCTTTTAACTAGGGTATTTTCCTAATACAATTCATATAAAGCATTTCTTAAGATTTGACTGTGACCTTGCCTTATTCATTTAAAAAAATAGTTTTACCCACTTCTTTAACAGATCAACTATAGGATGACTAAATTTGTCAATCTTTCCAAAGAACTAATGGTGAGTTTTATCAGTTCCATGTTTTTGTTCCTACATTACCCCCTCAGATTTCTTCCCATTTTTAAATGATTTATTGAATTAAAAAATATAAAAATGATATGTATTTAGTTATTTTTAAAACTATAAGTTTCTTTAACTATACTTCCTCTCTGTGTTTAATTCATTCTACATCCTCATGTTTGTGTTTTTTGTTTCACCTCATTAGAACATTTTATGAACTTTTCCCACTTCCACCAAAATCCTATTATGCTTTAAGGTAAAGCTGAGTTCTCATTGCCTCTAGGAAAATGTCCTGGACTACTCCAGTTTAACATGATCTCTCCCTTTTTTGACTCATATGGCATTATCACTTGTTTTCTATGCCAATCATTTTTGCCCTTACCAGCTCTTTTCTTGTTGGCAATCTCTTGTATAAGAAAGATCTTATTGCTCTGATGAGAAAATAAGCTCTTTAGGACAGGATCTTTTTTCCCTTATGCTCTGAATCCCCATAGGAAGTGCTCAGTAAAGACTTGTTGAACTGAATTAAATTGTTAAAGGTTGTAACTCACTTATGGATGGTTTGGTGAGGAGATTGGGGAGGGGGGAATGAAAAGGAGATAGCTGTTAATAGAGCAGCTCTTCCTGAGTTTTCTATTGCCATTTGCCTTATTGCTATTAAAGTAATGAAATTTCTGGTTCAGTACTCACAATGTGGATGCTCACAGTCAGAAATTATAAAGGATAGCCTCAAATTGGTTTCAATGTTGGTTTAACAATCAGACTAGTGCATTGCTGCCAACCCTACATCACAAGCAGGGAACATATTTGCCAAGATGAAATTTGCCAATGCATAACTAAATAGCATTAATGTGTGGTGTGTGGTTATTTTTACTAGGGGTCTAGTATTTGAAACAGTCAGGTGCAGATGATTTAAATAATGGATTTCTACTTTAAGTCCTGTCCCCCCCCTCCATGTCAGATTGCTGTTTATTTACCCTAGCACATGACCTAAAAACAATAAAATTTTAGGTCAGGGTAAATCCTGTTTAGCTTTGAATTCGTATTTTTTATTTTTTTTATTGCCAACAACTAACGTTCAAAGGTCTTTTTACCTGTTCTATACTGTTGGCTTGAGAATACTTAGTCCAGAGTGATTAAAATGTTTTTTATTAAGATATCTTAATAAAATGGAACACCTCTCTCATGGTGGGAGAAAGGGGTGGGGAAATCCCAATTTACAAGCTTTTATGCACTTTGAAAGACTTTGTTCCTTCCCCATTCATGCCAATCATAGGCTGGGGTCACAAATCTTATTGATACATTGGTTCCTATATGTTTTCCCACCCTTCTCATTATATTAATGAGCAGGAACAGATGGATCTCTTTGAGCATGTGCAAAGGAGAAGGTCAAGACTAGGTTACTCTTGACCAGTTAAGGACTAGTTTCTTATAATCTAGTTTGTCATTTTTGGAATGGGATTAGGAGAACTCTCCCAGATTTTTGATTGACTGGGGCCATTCCCCCTTTGTAATGAATTTCAAAGGGGCCCCCCTGCACACCCTGTGAAGACCAACAATGTCCTTCCCTTCCTCACATATACTTAATATTTTCCACACTTGTTTTCATCCCTTACTTTTCATTCTGATAGTAGTTAATGATAATTGTGGTGCTTAAGGGCTGCAAAGCTCTTTAAATATTGGGGGGTACTGAAAGAAGACTGGGAACAAGCCTATATATAGTGCCGATGATGTGCTAGGTACTGTGCTAAGAAACACTTTAGAAATATTATTTCATTGTGGACCCTTACAACTTTGAGAGGCTGATATTATTATCCCAATTTCACAGATTATGAAATTGAGACACTGAAAATTTGAATGATTTGCTAACATCACAATGCCAGAAAATATATGAGAAAGGATTCAAATTCAAGTTTTTCTGACTCCAAGTTCAACACCCTATATTAAGATATGCCTAGTCTTGATCACTCCAAATCTTGATTCTTTCTGTTCCTGAGAGGTTAAAAAAAAAGACATAATTCTACAATATGAGTACCTCTTACAAATTTTTTTCCCCCAAATAGATCTGAGAGGTCTAAACTTGGAAAGAACAATGATATTATTGACAAAAAGTGGGTTAGAAAAAATGGTAGAATGGAAAAAGCACTAGTCTTGGAGTTAGAAGACCTTAGATTTAAACCTAGAAGGACTAGATAGAAGGGTGGATTGAACAACTGGTAAAGAATCAGGAAGAACAGAGTTCAAATATTGCCTTAGACACTTCCTAGGTATATGGCCCTAGGCAAGTCTTTTGACTCTTGTCTCAGTTTCCTTATCTGGACAATGAATTGAGAAGGAAAAGACAAACTAATCCAGTATCCTTGTCAAGTAAGCCTTAAATGGGGCTCAATTAGTTAGACACTATTGAAAGAACTGAATAGTAGTAGCAGATTTGAGCCCAAATTCTGTTATTTCCTAGTTCTTTGACCTTGGGCTTCAGTTTCCTCATCTGTGAAATGAGGGCAATAATAATTTATGAATCATCTCCTCATAAATGTGTGTGAGTTGTTTTTTTTAATTAATTAATTCCTCTGTCCTTAATTTCTGTGTAGATTTTAACTCAATTTCATTGGTAGAAAGGACTCCCTTTGAGGACATTCCCAGTGCCAGTATTTATGAGTACTTATTCTGTGAAAGGGAGTTTAAAGAGAGTTGCCCAAATGACTAAGAGGTTCAATGATTTACCAAAGGTCACATCATCCATCTATATAAAAGATGATATGTTGTCCACCAGCTACTTTGTGATGATTCTTAAAAAGTTGATTAAATGTCATAACATACATTATTTCAAACTGTGCAAAACAATGACTTGCTTATAATTTGTCATATGTGTTTGTTAGGAAGTACGCTAATGTTTTTTCAAGCTGATTTTTTGCTAAATTGATTTTTTTTTTAGGTTTTTGCAAGGCAAATAGGGTTAAATAGCTTGCCCAAGGCCGCACAGCTAGGTAATTATTAAGTGTCTGAGGCTGGGTTTGAACTCAGGTACTCCTGACTCCAGGGCCAGTGCTCTATCCACTGCACCACCTAGCTGCCCCTCTATATTGATACTTAATATTTTAATTGCATGTTTTATAATTGCTTATAATTTTGGCCATTGAAGCAAAAATTCTTTTTCCAGTTCATTTCTCCAATTGCATCTCTGTTACTGAGTTTCTTTGAGGAAAGAGATTTATATGTTTATATATATATATATATATATATATATATATATATGTATATATATATACTTATATGTCTCATATATTTACACTATATATGTGACGTAAGCTATATATCATTTATATTATATACTAAATATAATGAATCAATGAAATATTTATCGATCTATAAGATATTTGAATCAGTTGTGTTAATAGGAAAATAGATAGGATTTTTACCTATGAAAAAGAATAGGATATGAAATACAGATGAACTTCTTTTATATTATAGCAAATACCTAATAGAAATTAATTTAAGTCCTATGTCCATCAACTTAGAGATAACTCAGAAAATCTATTTGTAGGTAGAGATTGGTGTGAAACAGAAGATTAATATATATAAATAAATATATTTATCATGCAATATACATATATATGTATATTGAACAAAAAAGAAATAGAAATATTGATTTTTCCCTTCATTGAACAGGATTTGGTTCAGGGAAAGGAAAATGAACAATTCTGCTAGTGTTTTATAATGTCTTGATGTCATTATGAGAACTCATTGAAAATGATCAACCCTTGGGGTTTTTCCAGGAGATGGAATTTTAGTCTTAAAAGTTGAGCATGGGGAGGCTAGGTGGTGCAGTGGATAGAGCACTGGCCCTGGAGTCAGGAGTACCTGAGTTCAAACCCAGCCTCAGACACTTAATAATTACCTTGCCGTGCGGTCTTGGGCAAGCCACTTAACCCCATTGCCTTGCAAAAACCTGAAAAACAAAAATGTTGAGCATGAGTCTATTCCCCTAGAGAATCATCCCTTAGGAATATTATAAACATTTTTTCGTTTTCTTTTTTAATTTTCTATACATATAGAGTCCATTTGGCAAAGGTTATGACCAAATATTTTGATTTTTTAATTTTTATCTCAAAAGAGAAAAACAAGTGATACTTCTCTTCCATACCTCATCCTCTTGCCCAGGGACCTGTTACTTTTCTTTTCTTTTTAAAATTTTTTTAAATTTATTTAAGGCAATGGGGTTAAGTGACTTGCCCAAGATCACACAGCTAGGCAATTATTAAGAATCTGAGGTTGAAACTCAGGTCCTCTTGACTACAGAGCCAGTGGTGCTTTACCCACTGTGCCACCTAGCTGCCCCTGGACCTATTACTGTTCTTAAATGATTTTCTCTATCTTCTTTCAAGAAAACCCTAATGATAATGGAATGAATGATAGTAATGGGAAGGGTCCATAGATTTTCAGGCCTTTTTGTTGTAGTGGGGAGAGAATTTGAATAAAAAAAGGAAACTGAAATTAGATGTTCTTTGCTATTTAGTCTGATCACACTCTCTTTTCTTCCCATCTCTTCTTTTCCTTAATTGTACAGTGAGTTGCTTTTGATGCCTTTTTGCTTTAAGTAAAGATCCAAAGACTACATTCTTAGTTTTGAGTGTTATAACTCTTTAAGTGACGAATTTGTTTCTTCTAGGAAGAAATTTTGATTATTTAGAATATTTTAGTATGTTGTGATAGTTAATATAAAAAAGTGAATTGTTTTCAAAAATTTCATTATGATAAAAATTTTACCTCTATATTTTGGTGTGACACTATTATTTATTATGAAGAACCACTATTTAGAAAATGAGAAGCAATTTAAAAAAAAATTTACTTCAGTAGGAAAATGATATTTCAAAGAAATTTGCTAAGGTACAAGTCTAATTCTTTATTATTGCAATTAGATAACTCAGTTTTTATAATTATTGCCTAGAAGGTAATTTGCAGCTTAGATATAATTTCCTTCAGCTTAAAATTCATCAGTCAATCAAAAAGTATTAAACTCTTACTATATGCCATTTAAAATTCTTGTTTATAATTTTCTTGACAGAGAATTGGGCAAATCTAATAATAATATGGAGTGATATTTAATTGATGTGCATATAAAGCCAATATTATCTTAAATATTAAAATTTCTATATTTATGAGCCCATAAATTTATAAATGCCATCTTAAGAATGATAGGAAAGGGGGAAGCTAGGGGGTGCAGTGTGAGCACCAACCCTGGAGTCAGGAGTACCTGAGTTCAAATCTGGACTCAGACACTTAATAATTACCTAGCTGTGTGGCCATTTAGTCCCATTGCTTGCAAAAAAAAAAAAAACCCAAAAAAGAATGCTAGGAAAGAATTTTCAGTATATTAATTAGGGTACTGTTTCTATGAGGTACTCTGCCTTCTTTTCAATATAAAAAAATACTTTGCTGGAATTTCATGAGTATACTGACTTCCAAAGCAGAAGCTATGTTTATTAGTATTTTTTACATCATTATACTTCTTATCAAAACTTACATGATGATTTAAGCTAACAATGCTATTTAATGTTAGAACTACAATTATAAACCATTAATGATTGTATTGTTTTCTTTAGTGAAAAAATATACTTGATATATACATATAAAATTGTTCTTATTCCCATTTCAAAACTATAAATGAGAAACCTATTTATTCTTTTCCATTTTAAAACTTGACTTAGACTTTATATATTTATTTAATACTACTTCAGTGACTGACACTTAATAGCTACTTAATTAACATTTATTGACTAATTTTTAATTCTCAAAGTTAATCAAAAAAAGTTCAGGAACCAGTTAGTGAAGAAACATTTATTATGTATCTACTTTCTATCTTTAACAAAGTGAAATTCTAACAGTCCCTGCCCTTAAGTCCCTTACCTTTTATGGGGAGACAACATGAGCAAATTAATTGATGGTGGGGAATGGTGGTAGAGGGAGGCAGTAGTAGCTAGAGGATCAGGAAAAGATTCTCATAGAAACTGATATTTGAGCTGAATCTAGAAGGAAATGAGAAATTCAGAGTAATAAATGAGGAGGAATACATTTCAATCATGGGGATGGTCAATATGAAGGCATGGAGATATGGTAGTCAGTTTGACTGACTATGATTGTATACATATAAACAAATATTTATAGATGCATGTATATTTGTGTGCTTATATTTAAATTATACACACACACACACACACACACACACATATATATATATATATATATATATATATATATGTATATATAGTGCACCTAGGTGATGTAGTACAAAGAACTCTGTGACTTGGATAAGTCACTTAGCCCTGTTTGCATCAGCTGTAAAATGACCTGGATAAGGAAATGGCAAATGACTCCAGTATCTTTGCCAAGAGCACCAAAAAGGGAGTCTGGAAGAGTAGGAAGTAGGACACACCTGAAACAACTGAAGAACAGCAAATATACATACACACTATATAGTATGTATACTATATATAAATATATATATATATATATATATACACATATATGTATTCACATACATATGTATACATGTGCATATAGCTTAAAAACAGAACAAATTTTAAAATCTTGGATGGAGGTATAATCTTAGCTAGGTCCAAGTAAGTGTAAATATTGAATTCCCTGAAGTGGTCACATTATTCAAATTTTGTACTTGAATATTCTCATTGAGCTGGAACCAATTGCCATATTTCATATCACTATACTTTGAAATGCCACTACTTCAGGGGAATTCATTATTTGTACTAATCAGAACCTAGATATACTTGGTAAACCTTTTGAATTTACCTTCAAAAACTGTCTAGAAAAGAAGACAGAAAATGGTGCCAGACATCAGTATAGCAAAGGACTAGTGTATATGTATAAATATTTGTAGATATGTTTATACACGCACATATCTACATCTATTATCTATCATTTATTTAGCTATCTGTCTCTCTCTTTCTCCAATGGTGCTAATCTCAGTCCCTCCTTGTTGTCTCAGCTTGTCTTTACCTTTCTACAAATCCTATATATGTCAACCAACTTGGTCATGTTTATTCTGTTTTTTTTTAAACATTATACAGATCATAGTGTTGTAAAATACAATAACTTATTTGTTTACAATTCTACAATAAATTTGTTTTTTCTATGTGAATGTTTCTATATTTCCTTGCTTCTGTCCTCCCACCTTTCTCCACTTAATTACAACCTGCCACCCACCCCCCAAACCCTCAGCTTCTTTTTTTCCTTTTTTATTCAGGCTGAAATATGATATTGGGGGGAAAAGATCCTTCATAAATATATCATATTATTTGTGTAAATAAAGAGTGAGTTTTGTAAGAAGATAAAACAATTTCTTTTATTTATTTATTCATTCATTCATTTATCTATTTATTTAGGTTTTTGCAAGGCAAATGGGGTTAAGTGGCCTGCCCAAGGTCACACAGCTAGGCAATTATTAAGTGTCTAAGGTCGGATTTGAACTCAGGTACTCTTGACTCCAGGGCTGGTGCTCTATCCATTGCACCACCTAGCTGTCCCTGAGATAAAATGATTTCTAAGAAATGATATGGAAAAATTGTAATTGAATGTGGAAATTTCCTCATGACTTATTGTTGTTTTTCTTTGTCCTTCATTCTTTTTTTTAAGATTTTTTTTCAAGGCAATAGGGTTAAGTGGCTTGCCCAAGGCCACACAGCTAGGTAATTATTAAGTGTCTGAGGCCAAATTTGAACTCAGGTACTCCTGACTCCAGGGCCAGTGCTCTATCTACTGTGCCACCTAGCTGCCCCTTGTCCTTCATTCTTGAAGAAAACAATGACATCAGGAAGCTGACACCATGACATAGAAATGAGTTGGATTAAGTGAAAGAGCACTGTGTAAATTACACTCCCCCCCCCTCCCCCGCCACTTTCTTTTCCAAAACTGTTTCAGACCAGTAGTCAGATATGGATCAGAATGACTAGAGATGGTTCTGGATGTAGTGGGAGACCTTGACTTTTTTAAATCTAGATCTTTCCCGTCACAGTTTGACTGATACAAAGCCCATTCAGTCATTAAGATGAGAAAGATGAAGTAAAGAGGCCAAGAATGATCACTTTCACAAAAGAAGAAAAAAAGCAAAATTTTATTGGGAGGGTAAGATTCTCAGAGTTTCTGACCAAAACAGAAACAGTAGCTTTTTGAATTCATTCTGAACAAATCAATGCACAAAGAATAAATACGTGGGCTAAGCCCAAGACTCAAAAGAAAGGAGAATCAAGAGTGATTTGGGATATCTTAACCTTAAGAAATCTTACTAGACCTTTGGGCAGAGTACCCACAAGTATAAGAAAGGAAGGATGTAAGGAGGAAAGAAAGACCCTCAAAAATTTTGTAGTAGTAAATTTGTAGTAAATTCATAGTAGATCTGGTTACCCTATGTGTAAATATAACTAAATAAAGTAATGCATTGTTTCATAATCTATAGTATGTTCAGTTTGCAAAGATTAAAACTAGTTCTTGAATTCTTTCATAAAATTCTAATAGAAATCAAGGGAATAGCCATGTTCGTGCAATCATTAACTCTCTAGAGTACTCTTATGGTCCTTTCAAGGTAATTGATTTTCAAGACTCTCTTTAATATAACACAATTACCTAAATGTAAAATCAACCTATTTCTAGGGAGCTAAAATGTCTAAAGATGATCACTTATCAGAGAAGTGGTATAGAAGATTCATGATACAAGTATGAGGTGAAATAGATACACTGATATTTTGTTCAATCCTTAGATTTAATATCGGTATGATTCTGCTTTTACAAATTATTGCTAATAGCTTGATAACTCCAAGGCATTTTTTTGAAAGGTATTAGATATCTTGAGAAAAAATTTCCCTGAGATCAGTATCTTAGATTCATTTTTATACTAGGATTGCATTTTACATTATTTTTCCTTTCTGGTCAAAAGCAACTAGAGGGTCTGTGTCCTTAATCTTTCCAAATCATTTTGTGCCACAGTCAGAGGCAAAAAGCTGAGTTAATGTGGATCACAGAATCAACACAATAAGACTGAAACCTTGTTTGCAGACTATCAAGATGATGTATCTTTAGAAAATATTTCCTTGAGATGAAATGTTTGATCTTGTATGCTTAGGGATCATTTTTTGGCTCAACTAATTATGCTTCCCATGTTTTGTCTTAAGCTATGTCAGTATTAAGAAAGAGTTCTTCTGCATACATAGAAATAGTTATTTGTGGTTTCATAAGAAATAAAATTTGGGCAATTATCTTTTTTTTAATAAAATACTCAGTGTGATTAGTAATAAGGAATATATTTATTGTTGCATGCTCAGTGTTTAATAGTGAATATATATTTTCCTGCTAATATATAAATTATATTAAAAATCCTAGGTAATGATGCAAAAATAAATATTTAAAGCAGATTTCAGTTCAATAGATTTTTTATAGGCAATTAAGATGTAAAAAAATGTATTCAGCATGTTTTGTGGCAAACTTCTAGCTTCCAGAAATGCTTGAAATGTGAAGTGTTTATTTAACATGAAAGAAAGTAGGTTCACATAGGATAAATGTCTTTGAGCTAATGAATAACAGAACTAAAAGGATTTGGAGATCTAAGAAAGGTACTGTTGCTTATACATTTCTTTCTTTTTTCTTACATTACTAGTTTTCTTGTATGTATGGAGTTGTAAGTAATTAAGCAGATGTCAAAGAACTGGGCACATTTGCTTTTATTTATTATCTGTAGTATATCTTCTTAAAAATCTTTATTTTTTTCCAGTAACCTAATGCAACTCACAAGCAGACACCTTTTGAACATGTACCAAGACCTAAAAGATTCACTTAAAAAGCAAAAAGGAAGGAAAACTTATTAAAATTTGATTATTACTTTTGGGGACTAGGTTCAATTACTTCTTTTTAAGTGAAACTGCATTTTCGTACTCCTCTCTTTTCAATCACTAATTAATTCAACAAATCTCTACTGAATGCCTGTCATGGCAAAAACATTTTATTAGGGACTAGAGGAGATAAAGATGATTAGTAATTTGAAGGTCCTTGCCTTCAAGAAGGTTAGTTGTCCAGAAGAAGAGACAAGACACACAGACTTAGGTCTAGTTTAAGGTTGACTGGTAATTGTTGAGAGAGCTATGAAGAGGTTGCTCTAGAATTTCAGAGGGAAGAGAAAGAATTGGAGGATTAGTGAAAGTTTCATGGAGGGATGAATCTTGAGGTACATATAGGAATTTTCCAGGTGAATATAAGTACAGAAGATACCACAGTTGGAGAGAATGATGTTAATAAAAGCTCAGCAGGATAGGTATATTCAGGTTATGCTGAGCAATTCTATTTGATTGTAGAATTGGGTGTGTTGGCATATGGGAAGAAAAAGTGTGGACTAGACTGTAGAAGAGCTTAAATTTCAGTCATTCAATAACAAACCTTATGTATTAGGGAATGGAAAAGGTTTTTTATGTAAGAGAAGTATAAGATCAGAAGTGTCCACTATTATATTGTACAGTATAGCAAAGGGAGGTAAGGAGAAAAGGAAGTCCCACCTATCTTGGGATTGACATTCAAGAAATAATTACCTGAGTGAAAAGTTGACATAATTTATCTGTGATCCAAATCAACTCTAATATAGTCGTTCTAAAGTATGGATATAGTGTAAAAGCTAAAACTGTAATACATTAAAAACATCAATATTGTGAAGCTAAGGGCAGGACTATTTTGGGGTTCAAGTTCATGTTGAATGAACTAGGCTTTCTGGAGCAAGAAATCATGTAATGAGGATGGGATGGGCTCTTAAGAAACCTAATGACTTAGATCTTATGGCCCAGAGTCTTCCTGGTGTGTTGAAAGGGGTCTTTTGTTGTTTTGTTTTTACTTTTAAATCAAAAGAATAACTAGCAAGAGGAACTAATTTATAGAATTTCTCTTAGGGTAATAATCACCTATCCCCTTTGACTAACCTCTTGAAATGCTTCAAAATAAATATCCTTAGAATATTAAAGAAGTTGGTATGATTTGTATCAGGGAATTCAATGGTCTTGTCCTTACAGAAAACTTGATATTCCTGGAGAGCAAGGAAAAGTAGTTGTAGCTGTATACTTGAAGGAAATATCAGTGTGTTGGCACCAAGGTTTCTTATTGGGGAAAAAAAAATTAATGAAGTTATTGCAACCTAGTTCCTAAGACTTTTGTTGTTCAGTCATGGTGGACTCTTTGTGACCCCATTTTTAGGGTTTTCTTGGCAAAGATATGGGAATAGTTTGCCATTTCTTTTTACAGTTCTTTTTATAGGTGAGAAAATGAGGCCGACAGGGTTAAGTGACTTGTCCAGATTGTACAGCTAGTATCTGATGCCTAATGTGAACACATGAAGGTAAATCTTCCTGATTCCAAGCTGAGTGCTCTATCCATTTTGCCACCTAATTGCCCAATTACCTAATAGCTACCTAAATAAAAATTTAAAATAAAATAGTAATAACAATACATCAATAAGGAAAAAAGTGTATTTTATGATAAAATATTCACCACCACCACCAAATTAGTATCCTATGTTGGTATAGTGCACATGTACACATTATTTTAAAATTCATTTGCACCAGGCATCCTTTTCTAATAAAAATTCTCATGTACATCTATGCTGTTTGATTTTTGGTTCAAGTTTGCCCTTTTTCTATACATGATGAATGCAGAAAATGGGTTTCCATGAGGTTTTTCATTTTTGACAGCAGAACATAAAGCGAATATTTTTTGGTGTGATTTTTGCAAGGGGTTAAGTGATTTGCCCACAACTAGTAAGTATCAAGTATCTGAGACCAAATTTGAACACAGGTCCTCCTGACTCCAGGGCTGGTATTCTATCTACTAGCTGCCCCAAGAATAATTTTTAATTTAAATATCCATGCAGCTTGTAGAATGCTTCAAATCTCATATTGTAATTAATATTCTCAGAAAGTGAATTAATCAGATATGTAGCATTAATATTTATCTGCCTCTCTCTATATATATCTATATATGTTCACATACAACATAGACATACATAGTCACATATCTATATCTATCTATCTCTATCATCTATCTATCTATCTATCTATCTATCTGTCTATCTATAATTTTCTATAATTGGATTCTAATTAAAATGAAAACCCCCAAACTAACATTCTAGTATTTTGAGACTTGTTTCATGATAGTTATTTTCTGCAAAGAACTTTTTTTCCTTTTCTTGGACTTAACTGAAGAGAATGAAAAGGTATGACAAAACTGTGAATAAAGATTTGGCTTTGGAATAAGGAACAATGGTTCAGAACCTGTCTCTGATGCAAACAATGAATGGAAATAATTCTGAATTTGAACTTATACTTGGATTTGAGCTCTGCCTCTACACTTGTGGTTTTGGGTAATTCATGTCCTCTAATGACCCTCACTTTTCTTATTTAGAAATAGGGAGGAAGGATTAGACTAAATTACCTCAGAGGTCCCCTGCAACACTCCATCTATGATTCAATCATGACCTTAAGAACACATTGATTGGGAGCAGCTAGGCGGCATGATGGATAGAGCACTAGCCCTGGAGTCAGGAGGACCTGAATTGAAATACAACTGCAGACACTTAATACTTATTTATCTGTATGACCTTGGGTAAGTCACATAACCCCATTGCCATAAACAAACAAACAAACAAATAAATAAATGAAAATTTAAAAAAACCACATTGACTATGTAATCCTTAACATCTCAGTGTCCCAGGTAACTCATTAAGACTACAAGTGGTAGAACAATTACCGGTCCATATCAATAATATGAGACATCCTTATTTAAAATTTCCAATAAAGATAGAATTATAGATCTGAGCCAAAGAAACATCTGAAAGAAGTTAAATCAGCAGCTAGTTGGTATAATGGAAAAAGTATTAGATTGGATTGGATTCAGAAATACCTGATTTCAAGTTTTATCTCCGATACTTATTAATTATATGACGCTGGGTAAATCACTTAATTTCTTTTAGCCTCACTTTTTTCAACTGTAAATTGAGAGTAATAATAACACTTATCCTGTGGTTGTTGTGAAGATCAAATAAGATAATATGTAAATTGCCTTGCAAACTTTAAAGTACTATCATCATCAGCAGCAGCAGCAGCAGCATTGGTTTAGATCCAAGTATTACTTCAGTTTTTTCTTACTGTCCAATATCTTTGTCAATTACGGTGGAACTGATCTATTTCAGTTACTATCTGTGCCATAACTAATTTCTCAATGTTGATTTGGTGTGAATGTTACTTTGCAAAGTGAAAGTAATCTTGGATACTCATAGGTATTTTCTTTGCTTTCCTTTAATCAGGAAGTTAAACTTTGTGAAGTACTTTGCAGATGTAAAAAGCTGCTCTGAGTGCCAAAGAGCATTCTTAAGAGCTTGCATTTTGTATGCCTAGCAATTCTACAATCTCATGTGGCAATTTATTGCTGAAAAAAATAACCATCCTTGCAGTGATAATGTTATTTCTCCAAATGAACTCAGATTTCTTTTCCTGCTTAAGCTTATTTTGTTAACATCTCTACAGCTTGGAAAACAACCTTCTGTTTGATTTCTGTTGAAATTTCTGTTGAAATGATGTCCTTATACACAATTTCCATGTCCATGTCACTGTGCAAGTTTTTTGAGAAGCAGAGGCATATTAGAGCTAGAAGGAGCTTTAAAGATCAGTGTATCCAATTCCCATTTTATAGATGATTGAAACGATTTTCAGAGAAATGATTTCTCCAAGGCTATATAACCAGTTAATTTCCTGACTCCTAGGTCATTTTTGTTTTTACACCATAATGCAAGCTTAAATACTGAAGAAAAAAATAAAGACTCCCCTGTAGTTTTGCTATTAGTATCAAAATTTGCAAAACATTAATTTTCTCTGTATAGTGAACTAAAGAGCAATTCATTAACTTCGTGGGAAACTTGGGCTGAATTTCAATTATAGCCTTAATTTCAAGACTCTGGTTTTAGAATGACATATATTTATCAGGAATAAGTAGCTGATTCCATAGCTAAAAAGTTATTGCTTTTGTATGAAAGAAGGTGGGTTTCTGCTTTGTACTACCAGAGGACAAAAGAAGAGGAAAAAGATTTTAGTCATAGCATGGGAGATGTTACATATGAAGAAAACCTTCAGTACAATAAAGAATAAGGCATTTATTAAATTAAAACACTTCTGAGATACCCCCTTTCTCCTATCAGATTGGCTAAAATGACAAAAATGAAAACTGATCAATGTTGAAAGGCATGTGGGAAAACTGGTACACTAATGGACTTTTGGTGGAATTATGAATTGATCCAACCATTCTAGATAGCGATTTGGAACTATACCCAAAGAGCTATAAAACTGTGCATACTCTTTGATCCAGCAATATCACTACTAGCTCTGTATCCCAGAGATCATAAAAAAGGAAAAAGATCCACATGTTCAAAAATATTTATAGCAGCTCTCTTTGTAGTGGCAAAGAATTGGAATTGAGAGGATGTTCATCAATTGGGGAATGACTGGACAAATTGTAATATATAATGTGATAGAGTACCATTGTTCTGAAAGAAATTATGAGCAGGTGGATTTCAGAAAAATCTTGAAAGACTTAAATATGAACTGATGCTGAGTGAAGTGAGAAGATCTAGGAGAATACTGTACACAGTAACAGCAATATTTGGTGATCAACTATGATAGGTAGTTCTTTACAGCAGTACAGATCTAAGTGACTTGTGATGGAATATGCCATTCACATTCAGAAAAAAGAACCATGGAGTCTGAATGCAACTCAAAGCTCAGTTTTTAAGAATTTGTTTCATGTTTTTTTTTTCCTTTCTTTTGGTTTTCCCCCTTTTGTTCTGATTGTTCCTTCATACTATGACTAATATGGAAATATATTTAACATGATTGTATATCACTCACTGTCTTAGGTAGAGAAGAAAGAATGGAAGGGGGGTAGAAAAACGTGGAACTCTAAATCTTACAGAAAATGAAAGTATTGGAGAAGACGGTCATTAAAATTAAATGCAAATCATAGGTGAGAGAGAAGACCTGAGAAAAGATCATCAGATATGACCATTACAAAATAATTGGGTTCTTTTTGGAGGGAGCAGTTTGGTAAAGTGCAAAGGTCAAAATCCAGACTGCAAAGAGTAGAGGAGTAATAGGAAATGGAAGCAGCCCATGTAGACAGCTTTTACAAAGAAGGGAAATAGTTGTATTTTTTCAACTCTTTTAAAGGTTTGTTCATTTTAATCACACAGTGTTTGGTTTCACTTTAAAAGTTTTCTAATTTGTTTTGTTAATATTTAAGTTCCATAATGTCTCTTGCCCTTCCATGCCATCCTTCCCTTGGAGAAGGCCACCATTTGACTCAGATTTTTAAATAAATGCAAAATCAACATTTATATTTCTATCAATTTCTTTCTTTGGAAGTGAATAGCATCTTCTTTCAAAAGTCAGTTATACCTGATTTGAGTGTTCATAATATTCGAAATAACTGTTGTTCACAATTATATTTCAAACAGTGCTTTTGTTACAGTATGCAACGTTCTCTTGGTTCTGCTAATTTTGATTTTCATTATTTCATGCAAGTCTTTCCATATTTTCCTAAAATCAATCTAAAAATCTAAAGTTATCTCACTATTTCTTATAGAATGGTTGTATTCCATCACAATTATATATCACAACTTATCCAACCATTCTTCAATTGATGGGTATACCTTTATTTTCCAGTTCTTTGCCATTACAAAGAGCATTGCTATAAAAATTTTAGAACTTATAGGTTCATTAACCTTTTCTCTGGTCATCTTGGGAAAGAGCTAATAGTGGTATTGTTGTATTAAAGTGTATATATATATATATATATATATATATATATATATATATATATATATATATATATATAGTTTTATAACTCTTTGGTCATAATTAGATTGCTCCCCAAAGGGCTGAATCATTTCACAATTCCATCAGCAGTGTATTAATGTCTCATTTTTTTCCACATACTCTCCAACATTTGCTTTCTGATGCTATTTTAGCCAATCTGATAGTTGTGAGATATCTAAAAGTTGTTTTAATTTACATTTCTCTAATCAATGATTTAAAGCATTTTTTTATGACTATATATATGTTTTATTTCTTCACCAAAAAATTCCTTGTACATATCCTTTGACCTTTTATCAATTTTGGAATGACTCTTATGCTTATAAATGTGATAAAGTTCTCTATATATTTGAGATGGGAGACTTTTATCCAAGAAATTGACTATAAAGTTTTTCCCAAATTTCTTGCTTTCCTTCTAATTTTGACTACTTTGGTTTTATATGTTCAAACTCTTTTTAATTTAATGTAAACAAAATTATTCATTTTATATTTCACTGTCTCTTCTTTATTCATGAATTCTTTCTCCTATTCATAAGTCTAATAGGTAACATGTTCCATGTTCTAATTTTCTTATACTTTGATTCTTTACATCTGAGTCATATATTCATTTTGACCTTATCTTGATAAATGTTAAGTAGAAGTTGGAGAGTGAGAGGGATTGACAGTCTTGTTGAGGGTGGCTGAAGGGTAAAGCATAGGATTTGCAATATAGGACATGGAACACTTGGGGGGTAATGGCAAGATCTAGAATGGATTTGTTCCCATATGTGGCTAATATGGAGTGAAATCATATGATGTAAAGAAGTTAAGGAAATGAGACATTAGAGTATCTTATTGTAGTTGTTATTGTTGTCACAATGCATATTAAAACACCCTAGCCTAAAGGCCTGAGTTGGGGTGGGGGCAGGTGGGAAGGGGAAGATGGTAAGCCTTGTGCTTATCCTCTTCAGAAAAGAGGGAAAAATATCCTGGAGTAGTATATCATATTTGCCATAATTTGTATTGTGTGGAAAATTGCAATTGTATGAAGTTTAAAAGAGAAAAGTTACTTAGTGAAGTAGATAAAGAGAGACAAACACTTGCATTTCCCATTCAATATGATCTTTGATTTTCTTTATGATCTTGACTTCTTTTTTTTCATGAGAAGATTTGTTCTAGTGGAAGTTAGTTTAGATGAAATGTTTCATGTCACAGACTCTTCATGCTGTGAATTTTTCCAAAATGAATCTCAATAGGCAACAGTGTAGTGGACAGAGTATAAGATATTCTGCATCACTAGCTCCAGAATCCAATTTAGGATCTGTGCCCAACTAATTGCAGCATCTGAAGTAAGTCAACCTCTCTGGTCCTTGATTTTTCCACAATGTATAGATTGGACTATAGGAATTTTAAGGTTAATTTCAGATCTTAATATATAATTCAAAATATTTATCTAATAAATACTATCATATGATATGTTCTGAGAGAGAAAAGAGTCAATAGTATAATCATTTCCTTTTTTTTAAAGTTTACATGAAAATATCAGAAATTAGTATGTGCCCAAAGCTTTTTTGTGATGGAAATAAATGATTCTGGATAGTTTTGTCAAAGACATAATTGACAAGAATTGAGAATGCCTATCACTGTATAATGTGTATTTTCTTACTTATCTTGCTTCAGAGTTAAATAAGATGGGTTATTTTCTGGCATAAAATCTCTGTAAGAGCAATTTGATGTGTTTCATTACATGTAAGGAAAATGTTACACGCACACACACATATGTATATTTAAATTGTAGGACAACCCTAATTAGTAGCAAATCTTTAATATATTCTCTCTAAAATTTTTAGGTACTTAACATAAATAATTTGCAAAATAGTCACTTTTCTGTGTTTTCATTGACAAATCAAATAAGTAATGCATACTGTTTATTATGTAAAATTACCAGTGAATCATGTAAATTGCTATTGTTGAATTATAAAAATTCACTGTTTAGGAAAAAAACATATTATATAATTCTATTACTACTATCACAGTACTAAATAGTACCTTATGACCTATGGCTATTGTATTTTATGAACATTATCAATAGGAAAAATCATAATGAATTTTCTTATAGATGTGTCATTTCAAATTTTAGATTTTGATAACTACCAGCTATAGAATTTGAATTAATATGTAACCAGATAGATTTTGTTGGGACAAAAATGGAGAAGACCCTCATTCTGTTTTCTCCAGCTTTTTTTCTTCTGCTCCTTTTTTACCTCCCTTTCTTTATTTTCCCTTTTTCTTCCCTCCTTTTCTTTTCCATTACATTGTTGCCTATACTGTTTAGTAGGTATAGATAAAAACTCTGAATTCCTAATATCTGTCTTAGCATCAGTTTCATAGGGCTGATACAAGAATGTTCTTTAACATCTACCTTGAGGGGCAACTGGTCTTGGAGTCAGGTGGATCTGAATTCAAATCAACTTCAGACCCTTGCTGGCTGTATAAACTTGGGCAAGTCACTTAACCCTAATTGCCTCAAAACAGCATGGAAGGATAGAAATTGAAAGCTCACAAATAAGGTAGAATGGTAGAACTTCTTCAAAACTCAAGCTAATTGCTTGAAGGCTACTGAGAAGATTAGGACTGATTAATGCTCTTCGACTATCTGTTTTCTCTCTCCTTTCCAGTTTGTTGCTGATGGACAGTAGGGAATACAATGACAAACCAGATGGATATAAAGAGTTTACAATATACATCCTGAGCACTAGTAATATATAATCATGTGTTCTTACTAAATTTATAGTTGTTGCTACTTCCTATTAGCTAGAAACAGAAGTAATATTAAAATCATTTGTAGCAATGTGAAAGGTCACTTTAAGTGCTTTTATCCTTTTAAACCAACTAATAACCAATTAACCCAGTAATTAGATCCTTCTGTAGGTCATAATGTGTAATAATGAAGTTTAATAGACTCAATTAGATATTTTTTCTTGGGAGTCAATTGGATATCCAGATAGCTTTGCATTAAACATGAAACTGTCCTTTTTATTAGGATATTGGAACAGTGAGAAATACTAAAAATCATGGTGTCTAATGTAGTACTAATTTTAAAAATAAGGGTCTGAAATCTATAACTTTTCAGTGTTCTGTGATATTTAGGAAATAATTATTCATTCAAACTGGGAGATAAACTGTCAGCTTATTCCGATTGATGGTATTGCTGTTTGTTACTTCCTATGCCTTGTACTGGTCTTTTCAAACAGAATTATTGTTTGCTAAATCTAATACTAGAATTTTTTTTAACAATGATTATTATTTATATAGTCTATCTCAAATAGTCACTTTCTAGAATTATAAAGATAAATTGTCTGTGCATTTGTAATTTAAAATGGACAAATATATTTGCTGTTTTTATGAATATTTTGATGTAGAATTTAATGTATAATTTATTTTAAAAATTCTCATCCTTTGTTCTCAATGTGCAATTTGATCATTCCATGGTCTATTAGTTTTTCAACCTCCTCACCCTTCAACTTCATTGAACTTTAATAGTCACCTGGGTTATAATATCTTTTATTTTATTTTTTTTCCATTTCTCTCAGGGAGGCAGTGTCACAGTGATCAGAGCATTAGGTTTGAAAAAAAAGAGAGTTCTGGTTTCCAAATTTATTTCTAAAGCCTCTTAAGTATATGACCCATCAATCTCTTAGCCTCAGTTTCCTGAACTGTAAAAATTGGAGTATAATCTCTTCAGTGTTTTCCCCAAAGAGTTCTTTCAAAACTCAATTAATGACTTTGTAAATTAAGGACCTAGAAACCTCATCTAAACTGAGTCCCATCCTGGCTGCTTTATCCAATGAGTTAATTTTTCTTTTTTTTTTTTTGCCTCTTTGCTCCCACCCAAATCAATCCAGAAAAGTCTTCAAGATAAGACAGGTACATTTTGAATATACTACAGATGTGTTTGACAGAATCTCCAACTTTTGCATCACCACCAAGCATATAATAAGATTATTGAGTATGTCAGTGCCTTTATTTTACTTCAAGTATGTATGATATGTTGATAACTCACAAGAGTCCATGGACAGACACATAAGGAAGCATAAGCACTCAAAATACCTATCCATTTCTCCTCTTCAAGACTCCTCCAGAAAGAAATCCGGAAAGATTGAGGCAATCTTCTGATGATGCAGTTTCTTTCTTGTAGAATGCTGAAAACTTTCTTTAGACTCCTGAAAACCTGAAGCAGATGTCTCTCCTTTTAGAATCCCCCTCCCCCTTCCAAGATAGGCATCCTTGGGAGTTTGCTGAAAAAGCAAATCCTTTCTCACTGAAGTAGCCCTGACTACTTCAAAACTTACTGGATTTGCTTGCCATTAAGGATGATGAACAGGAACCAGCAGAACAGTAATCTTTGTTCTTCAAGCATCAGGATTCATCACATCTTTCTCTATTGCTAAAGTTTTGAATATAGGAAGTTTAGAATATGGAATGTTATTCTTGAGGCAATTAACTGCAAAGGCTAGTGTCACCCAGGAAATCTTTCTTCTCTGCTAGAAGGCTAAGTTCTGTGATCCTGTTGTCTAGGGTATTCACAAGTCCATCTCCAGTACAAAAAGAAGTTGAAATGCCTCCTATAAGTTGCCATGACTGCTTTCTATGGTGACTGGGTATAGAGAAAGAGAGAAAGGGAAATCCCTTCCTCTAAAGGAAAGGGCACTGGCTGAGTTGTCAAGAGATGAGTGAGAGTAGTTTGCTTTTATAGTAAGAGTTACTGAACTTGTTAGCCAATCACAGAGCTTCCTGAGTTCCATAAAGTGGTTTCAAATAACTTCTGAAGTTCCTCTTCCTAAAAATCACATTTTATAAGCCACTTCATTATTTTTTTTACATTCAAAATATCTTCCCATACCTTTCTCCTCTTTTCAAATGTTTAATGCCAGCATCCTTATCCTTCTATATTCCTCTTCTTTTCATCCAGTCTTCTGAAATTGCCTTTTAAGTGCTCTTTCTGCCTTTAGACCTTTCCCCCAAAGGTCACACTTTTGCCAAAATAATTTTTATAAAGTACAGATCTAATGAAGTTTCTTGTCTGTTTAAAAGGCTTTATTTTTCCAACTACTCATAAATTTTCCCATCATTGGTTTTAAATCTACATTGATAGTCTTATTTACCCTTAATTTAATTAATTCATTTAATTTATACATTACTCTTTATTTCCTAACCAAAATGGACTGCAGATTCTTCACCAAATACCTCTTGTACTCCCTGCATTCAGAGTCCCTTGTTTGAAATGGTTTTCTTACTGTACCCTGCCTACCGAAACACTTTTTCTTCAAAAACCCAACTCAAGTATTACTCCTAACAAGGCTGTCCCTGATTCTTCACAGCAAATGTAAATTCTTCCATGTAAAGTACTCATTCTCATATGTTTGACCTCATCCATTTATTTGTCTCACCTTCCTGTGAATTATTTGTTCACAGCAAATGTAGATTCTCCAATCTCAACTACTCATTCTTCTATGTTTGATCTCATCCATTTATTTGTCTCATCTTCCTGTGCCTTTATTTGTTCTTGTCAACCATCCTGATTAACTCTGAGCACCTTCAGGAAAAGAATTATTATTCCCTAGAATCTAGTTTGATATCTTGAAAATAATTTTTACTGGATAAATACCTATTGACTTTAACAGAAAAGTGATTTTTAAAAGAAGTTACTTAGCCTTTTAATTATTTATATGACTCCAGAGTAGATTATTTTATTAACTATGGTGAAGGGAAGTAATGTGGCATACTGGTTACAGGATTGGTCCCTAAGCCTAGAAGGTCCCACTTCTGACTTATAATATTTCTGTAACCATGGAAAAGCCCTTTAGTTCTCAATGCCCCAAGCAATGTGTCTACCCATAATACTCCACAGTATATGAAATGAATCAGATTAAATTATAACTAGGAAATATTTAACAAAATAAAGAAAACTACAAAGAATAGATAATAATTACATTTTAAAATTGCCAAATATGACCCTATAGGGATCCTTATGTATTGCTTAGTGGTCCCTATTTCTATTTGAATTTGTTATCACTGCCCCAGGCAAATTACAGACATCTACTAATTTATTGATCATTATTATAATTATGAATATATTCATTTGTATAATACTTAAAAGTTTTCAAAGTGCTTAATATAGTATCCCATTTGTTCCTAACATGCTACTTCATCCCTTTCAGATTGACTAAGATGACAATAGGGAAAAATAATCAATGTTGGAGAGGTTGTGGGAAGATGGGGCATGCATACCCTGTTGATAGATTTCTGGATTAATCCAACCATTGACTCAGCAATATCAATATTAGGCCTAGACCCAAAAGAAATCATAAAAAATTGGGGAAAATTGCACATGTTCCAAAATATTTATAGCAGAATTGAGGGAATGACCAAAAATTGGGCATTGACTGAACAAGTTATAATATATAAATGTTATGGAGAACTAATATTCTATAAGAAACCATGAATGGCTGGTCTTTAGACAAGGATGGGAAGAATTACACAAACTGATGCTGAGTAAAGGGAACAGAACCAAGAAAACATTGTATACATTAAAAAACAGCATTGAGAGTTGATCAACTATGATGGATACAACTCCCTCCAGCTGATCAGAACCCTGGAAGACCTGTTGTGGACAATGCCATCCATATCCAGTGGGCAACCTACCCCCCCAAAAAAACCAACACAGAATCTGGGTGGATATTGTGTTCACTTAAAAAAAAAAACTTCTCATATGTTTTTCCTTCCTATCCCATAATTTTCTTCTTTTCCCCTTACTCCTAGTTCCTCTTACACAAAATGATATGAAATATGAAAACATGTTAAACACAAAAGTGCATATACAACTTTTACTAGACTTTGCCACTGAGGGGAGGGAGGTGGGAAGGGAAGGTAATAAAAAAATCTATAATATAAATATGCAAGTGGATTAATATTGGAAAAACTTTTGTCATATGCAAATGGAAAAGTAAAATATCACTTTTTCCCCCTAACAATTGTGAAGTAGTTGCTATTTTTAATCTCTGTTTTACATATGAGGAAAATGGGTCTGAGAGATGTTAAAAGACTTCCCCAGGGACACACAGCTATAAAGTGTCTGAGGCAAAATTCAAGTTCTAGTCTTTTTAACTCCATGAATAGCAGTCTCTCCCCTGTGGAGGTGGGCTAGGGTCCTTGATCCCTTCCTCCTAAGAGTCTCACTCATCTCTTGGCTCCAGGAAAGCTTATAAACTAAGTTCATTCTTGGGATCCTGGTTATAAGGTGGGGGGGGTAGGAATATTATCAGACTCTAGTTTTTTATGCTATTACCAGGGATACTCAGAGAACAATCACTTAAAGCTTTAGATTTGAACTGATGTCCTGTTGATGAATTGTATCTTCCAAAAGGGGAACTGGGGAAAAATTATTCAGTGTGCCATTAAAAATCACAAATAGTTTATCTCTTTATTTTTCTCTATGCCAAAGTAATTCTTAATTAAGAAAATATACAAGCTGTCAATTAGAATAGTTTATTTAGCATTTACTAGAGCAGATACTGTGCTAAGACTGGAGAAGCACAGACAAAAATATGGTCCTAGACCTCAAAGAGTTCACATTCTAATGGGAAGAAAGAATAAGTAATTTATGCATGCAAGGTATTTCTATATTATCTCCAAATCTATGGCTATCTATAGTAGAAATATATCATAGGAGTAGTTCTAAAAGCTTGGAAAACTAGGGAAGATTCCTTGTAGAAGGTAAACTTTGAGCTGAATTTTGAAGTAAACCAGAAAATTTAAAAAGAATAGTTGAAAAGAAAAAATTCATTCTATGCATGAAGAATATTGAGCATAATCAGGTGGTCATTAAGCTCTTATTAAGTGAATACCATATTCCAGACACCATTTTATGTTATAGAGATACAAGGAAAGGCAAAAATAGTCCCTTGTTTCATTTTCTTATCTAATGGAGGAGACAGTGTGTAAATAGCTAACCATATAAGATTTATACAGAATTATGAAAATCTGAAAAGAGAATGTATTGGTAATTAGAATAATGGGAAAAGGAGTCCTACAAAGAAACCAGGGAAACTGAGAGATGGAAGTAAGGAGGGAGAACATCCCAGGCATGGAAGACAGTGCCAAAGCATGAAGAAAAGGGATATTTTTAAGCCTGATTATGAACATGTAAGTCAGTGTAGCTGAATTATTCTGAGAGGAATAGTGTTAGAAGGCTAGAAAGGTAAGGAGTCAGATTTGGAAGAGCTTTAAATGCCAAATAGAGAACTTTATATATGTTCTTCATGGTGAAATGGATCTGTTTGTCTTTATAGAGTGGATAAGTTGAGTGGGGTGTGTTTGTGTGTGTGTGTGTGTGTGTGTGTGTGTGTATGTGTGTGTGTGTGTGTGTGTGTGTACGATGATGTGAGCAGACCTAGGAAAATCCTAAATAAGATTTAGAAAAATCACTCCAGCACCTGAATAGAGGATGTACTGGAGTAGGAAGAGATGAGGCAGGGTACCAATAAGCAGGCAATAGTTCAGGTATGAAGTGATGAGGTCCAGTACCAGGGTCATAGCAGTAGCATGAGAAGAGAGAAGGGATCAAGAGACACTATAAAGTTAGAAGTGACAAAATTTTGCAGTGGTTTGGGTTGTGTGAGAATGAGAAATTAAGGATGACAATAATGTTGGATGCCCACTTGGTTGAATGGAAAAGTTTGAAACAGGAAATTTTAGGAAAGAAAGATGATTTGTTTTGGACAAGTTGTGTTTGAAATTCCTGTCTAATTTGAGATGTCTAAAGGCAATTAGAAATGTAGGAGTGCAGTTCAGGAAACTGATTAGCAATGGATATCTCTATTTCTTAGTATGAAGAGGCAAAGATAGCTAGATCTGAGAATCTTCTGCATAGAGATGACATGTAAGAATTGATAAGATAACCTAATGAGCTACTATAGATTGAAAAGAGAAGGCTAAAGACAGTCTTAGGGGATACTCCCAATTAGTAGAAGTAACAGGGAAGGATCAGTCCAAAAATATGGAGAATCAAGAGGGAGCAGGGTAGAGATTCCATTGAGGACAATGTAATCAAAAGTAGCATCAAGCACATATTAAGCAAGATTTAAGATTAGCTAGAGTAACTTATAAGTACTCTAAATCTAAACATCAAAACATAATTGGCAGATCTGGTGAAACAGCACATCACGTTGAACTTTATTCTGCATTGTCTCCATGTTTTCTGAGAAGCCAGTCCAAGGATTGGGCTCCATTTCTGGGGAATGAACATTGTAGCTTGCTTTTTATGCTGTCAGTCAGTTTTGATCTCATGAGTTTGTCTCTAAAACTGGAAATAACAGTTTTAGGATATATTTTTCAGTTATTCACACTCAGTGAGGAAACAAAACTGAAGAAGTAACCATAAATCCATGCAGTAGCATTTGAACTAAATCTTGACAACTTTTAAATACTACATGGATGACAGTTGTCATTTTTGTTGTAGCAATGTGTCCTGTACTGTTTCAGATCCTCTGCCTTTCATATGAGATGACTTGGGCCAGTCACAGGAACCCAGAACCAAAAAGACAACCCACACTTAAAGAGATTCAACACATTTTTATTTTGTTCCTTTCCTTTAATACAATATGATATAAAGGTTAGGAAGGAGAATGTGTTAGAGTTCCTGCCTTCTTTTTAAAGTATCTTCCTCAGAAATTGTATGCATACTGGTTTCCACACTGGGAAGTTGAACACAGTTGTCAATTGTTTCCCAGAGTTCTATGTTGACATGAAGATAAAAGCATACTGATGGACTAATTCAGATTTCCAAGTCACTGAAATAACATTGGGAAAAGCCCCAATGAATCAGTGGTTTTAGGTGATCAAAGTTAATTTTTTTATAGGAAAAACCACTGTTTTGATCTCTGTAATATGAAAAAATTTGGCCAAATATACTGGTCTTAGGTCACATTGTATTGAAATGAATTTCTTTTGTAAAAAAAATATTTATGTATTTTCATCCATTTGTACATGCATTATTTCCAAGCTATAAAATTTCCTTCCACCCTCCCTTCCCACCCCCCCCTCCCCTCAGCAGGGAAAAGTCAGGTTAGCATTTTACATATTTATTTTGTTAAGCATACTTATAAATTAGTAATTTTTGGCTTGAGGAATTAGGATTAAGGGAAAGAGATATATAAAACATAATTTTTATAGTGTTCATCAGATTTGGAAGGGTTGTTTTATTTTTTTCTGTGTGTTTTGTTTTGTTTTTCTTCCTCTGGTTGGGGGTAACATAGTCCAAAACCAGTCAAATGCAATTGTCTTAGCTCTCTGGACTGCCCAGAGGACCTGCTTCCTTCAAGGTTGTTCATCTTATAATGTTGTTGATGTATATATTGTTCTCTTGACTTTACTCCTTTCCCTCAGTATCAGGTCCTGTAAGTCATTCCATGTTTTTCTAGAGTCCAAAAATTCATGGTTTCTTGTAGAACAGTAATATTCTATAGTATTCATATACCATAACTTATTTAGCCATTCTCCAATTGATGGACATCTCCCAATTTCTAATTCTTTGCCACTATAAAAAAAAAAACTGCTATAGATATTTTGGAACATGTGGGACTTTTCTCATTTTTTACAATTTCTTTGGGACATAGTCCTGGAATTAGAATTGCTGGGTAAAAGGGTATGGACAGTTTTATTGCTCTTTGGGCATAGTTCCATATTGCTCTCCAGAAAGGCTGAATTAGTTCTCAACTCCACCAGCACTGCATCAATGTCCCAATCCTCCCACAACCTCTCCAACATTGATCATCTTCTCTTTTTCTTCTCTGGGCTAATCTAATAGGTGTGCAATGATACCTCACTGTTGTTTTAATTTGTGTTTCTCTAAAATGCAGTAGTGATTTGGAGTATTTTTTTCATATGACTACATACAGCTTTAATTTCTTCATTTGAAAACTGTCTGTTCATATCCTTTGACCATTTATCAATTGGGGAATGACTTTTGATCTTATAAATTTGATGCAATTCTCTATATATGTCAGAAATGAGACTTTTATCAGAACTCCTGGTTGTAAAGATTATTTCCCAGCCTTCTGTTTTCTTTCTAATTTTGATTTTATTAGTGCAAAATCTTCTTAATTTAATATAGTCATAATCATTCATTTTGCAACATATAATGTGCTCTAATTCTTGTTTGACCATAAATTTATCCCTTTTCCATAGATCAGATAGAGAATTTTTTTTTTTGGTTTATTAATTTATCTATGGTATTGCTCTTTATGTGTAAATCTTGTACCCATTTTGACGTTATTTTGGTATAAGGTGTGAGATGTAGATCAATTCCTAGTTTTTGCTATACTATTTTCCAACAATTTTTGTCAAATTGTGACTTCTTGTCCCAGAGGCTGATGTCTTTGAGTTTGTCAAATAGTAAATTGCTGTAGTCATTTACTGCAGTTTCTTTTGAACCTATCCTAATCCACTGATCCATTACTCTATTTCTTAACTAGTACCAAGCATTTTTGATGACTGCTGCTTTTATGGTATAGTTTTGGATCTGGTAGAGCTAGGCCTCCTTCCTTTATCTTTTCTTTTCATCAGTTCCCTTGGTCCTCTTGCCCTTTGGTTGCTCCAGACGAATTTTGTTGCTTAATTTTTAGCTCAGTATTTATTTGGTAGCTTTATTGGTATGGCAATGAATAAATAATTTAATTTGGGTAGAATTCTCATTTTTATTATATTAGCTCAACCTATCCATGAGCATTTGACATTTTTCCAATTATTTAGATCTGATTTTATTTGGATGAGGAGAGCTTTATATCATATGGTTTCTGGGTTTGTCTTGGGAGATAGATTCCAAAGTATTTAATGCTGTCTACAATTATTTTAAATGGAATTTCTCTTTCTATCTTTTGCTCTTGGGCTTTGTTGCTCATATATAGAAATGATGATGATTTATATGGATTTAAATTATATTTTGCTAATATGCTGAAGTTGTTAATTGTTTCAAGGAGTTCTTTAGATGATTTTCTCAGGTTCTCTAGGTATACCATCATAGCATCTGCAAAGAGTGAAAGTTTTGCTTCCTCATTGCCAATTCTGATTCCTTCAATTTCTTTTTTCTTCTCTTATTGCTACTTCTAGCATTTCTAATACTATATTGAATAGTAATGGTGATAAGAGGCATCCTTGTTTCACCCCTGAGTTTATTGGAAATGCTCTAAGTTTATTCCCTTTAAATATATTTGTTGATGGCTTTAGATATATACTATTTATTATTTAAGGAAAATTCATTTTTCTTAAACTTTTCTTTTCAATCAGAATTAATGTTGTATTTTATCAAAGGCTTTTTTCAGCATCTACTGAGATAATCATATGATTTTTGTTGGTTTTACTATTGACATGTTTAATTGTGTTGAGTGTTTTCTTAATGTTGAACCATCCCTGCCTGCCTGCTATAAATCCAACCTGATCCTGCTGTATTATCCTGGTAATAACTTGCTGTAGTCTCATTGCTAAAATTTTATTTAAGATTTTTTACATCAATATTCATTACACAGATTGGTCTATAATTTTCTTTTTCTGTTTTGGTTCTTCCTGTTTTAGGTATCAACACCATATTGGTGTCATAAAAGGAGTTTGGCAGAACTCCTTCCTCTCCTATTTTTTAAAATTCTTATGTAGAATAGGAATTAATTGTTCCTTAAATGTTTGATAGTGTTCACTTGTAAATCCATCAGGAGCTGGAGACTTTTTCTTAGGGAGTTTAATGATAGTTTCTTCAATTTCTTTTTCTGAAATGGGATTATTTCAGTAATTTATTTCCCTTTCTGTTTATCTGGGAAGTTTGTATTTTTGTAAATACATATTCATCTAGTTCACTCAAGTTATTGGTATGTAGTTCAGCAAAGTAGTGGTTAGTTCACCCTTTCCATTTTTGATACTGGTAATTTGGTTATCTTATTTTGTTTTTTTAAATCAGATTAACCAGAGGTGTATCTATTTTATTGGCTTTTTCATAAAACTAACTCTTAGTTTTATTTATGAGATCAATGGTTTTCTTGCCTTCCATTTTATTAATATCTCCCTTGAGTTGCAGAATTTCTAATTCATTATTTAATTGGGAATGTTTACTTTGTTCTTTTTTTTAGCTTTTTAAAGTTACATACCCAATTCATTGATTTCCTCTTTTTCAATTTTATTCATATAAGCATTTAGAGATATAAAGTTTCTCCTCAAAACTGCCTTGGCTGCATCTCATAAATTTTTGTATCATTTTCTTGGATATAATTATTGATTATTTCTATTATTTGCTGTTTGATTCACCCATCATTTAAGATACAGTTATTTAATTGCCAATTAGTTCTTGGTTTATTTTTTCCTGACCCTTTATTACATGTAATTTTTATTGCATCATGGTCTGAGAAGTGTGTATTTATTATTTCTGCCTTTCTGCATTTGATTTTAAGGGTTTTGTGCCCTAGTACACGGTCAATTTTGGTGAAAGTTGCCATGTACTGCCAAAAAAAGTATATTCTTTTCTATCCCCATTAAGTTTTCTCCAGAGGTCTAGCATATCTAAGTTTTCTAAGATTTCATCCACCTTCCTAACTACCTTCTTGTTGTAAGATCTATCTAGTTCTGAGAGATGGAGATAGAAGTCTTCCATTATTAAAGTTTTGCTGTCTATTTCTCCTTGTAATTCCTTTGGCTTTTTCTCTAAGAATCTGGATGCTATGCCACTAGGTACATACATGTTTAGTAATGATATAGCTTCATTTCCAATGGTGCCTTTTAAGAAGATATAGTTTCCTTCCTTATCCCTTTTAATGAGATTGATTTTTGCTTTTACTTTGTCTGAGATTAGGATTGCTGCCCCAGATTTTTTTACTTCCACTGAGGTATAATATATTTTGCTCCAACCTTTTTACCTTTACCCTTTGTAATCTCTCTGCTTCAAATGTGTTTTGTGTAAGCAACATATTGTATGGTTCTGGTTTTTAATCCATTGTGCTATCTGCTTCCATTTTATGGGACATTTTATCCCATTCACATTTACAGTTAAGATTACTAATTCTGTATTTCCTTCCATGCTATCTTTCTCTGTTTATATTTCTCTCTTTCCTTTTCTCTTCTTCCTCACCAAAATTTTACTACCTTTCCCTTTTGACTTATCTTTTAAAAATTTAATTTTCAGTTTATTTTCATTTATACCTTCCCTTCCCTTTTATCAGTCCCTTCTTCCCTTATCTTTCCCTTTCCCAGTTTCCTCCTCCCCCCTTCCCTGTAGATCAAGTTAGATTTTTAAACCCAATTGGGAATGTATTTTATTCCCTCACTGGACTAAATCTATTGAATAGAATTTACTCAGCATTGACATTCTCCCTTCTTTCCCTCTAAACATAAATCTTTGTGCCTCTTCCCTTGGTGTTATTTACCACTCTAATATTATTAATCAGGTATCATCAATCACAGTTTGATTATTTAATTGCTTAATCAAGATATAATGACAGATTGCTTACTTGATTGCTTGATAAGCAGCATTGACTCAAATTGCATCAAATCATAATTATAATCATTTTTTACCTTACCTCCTTTTTCAATTATCTTTCAAGTACACACAGTCCTCCTCACAAGCCAAAGTATCATCCAAAGTCATACCATTTCTTGAACTATCTGTGCCCCTCTTCTAGCCTATTTTCTTTCACTCTTTACCTCTCCACTCCCACCCAAGTTACTTAACACCTTGTTAAGTGAAGCATGCCCTATTGCTTTTCCCACTTTACCCCCCACTCAGGGAAACTTAACCCCTTTTTAAGTGAAGCACTGGTTAATTCAAACTCTGATGTAATTAACTGAGAGAATCTTGAAGATCTCTAGATAATGGGAGGCTTTGGAGGTCTCACCTGAGATCTTTACAAATGATAGTAAGTAACAGAAACATTATCTCGGATCCTCCCAGTTTATGATGCTCTCATTAGACAAGGTGCTTAGTATCTTGTGATTAAAATAAATCCAAGTATAGTGAAACACTTAAATTAAAGTTAATACCCCTGCTTTTTTTTTTCCTCAGGGATTTTTGTCTCAAACATATTGATGAAATCTTGGACCTCTTCAGTTGAGAGACAATACCCAACTCTACTCATATCCTTTGGATTCATTCTCTTCAATTATATTCCTCCCTCTATCCTTACTGAAGTAAAGTTCTAAAGAATTAAAAGTATTATATCTTCCCTTTTAGAGCTGTGTATTATTTGATAGTCGACCAAAATTTATTTAAAACAGCTTTGTTGGGCAGCTAGGTGGCGTAGTGGATAAAGCACCGACCTGGAGTCAGGAGTCCCTGGGTTCAAATCTGGCCTCAGACACTTGATAATTCCCTAGCTGTGTGGCCTTGGGCAAGCCACTTAGCCCCATTTGCCTTGGAAAAAAAAACCTAAAAAACCAGCTTTGTTTTTTCAGTCCCCTTTTCATTCGTCTTTTTTTGCAACTCTTCAGTCATGTTTTTGTTGAGTGAATTCTCTGTTCAGTTCTGTTCATCATGTTAGGAAATTCTGGAAGTATTGTATTTCATTGAACATCCATCTTTTCCCCTGACAGTATTGCTGAATTTTGCAAGGTAGTACATTCTGGGTTGTAATCCCAGTTACTTAGTTCTCTGAAATATGTTATTCCAGTTTTTCCAATTCTTCAGTGTTGAGGTTGATAGGTCCTGTGTTAATCTGATTGTGTTCTGTTTGTATTTGAATTGTTTTCTTTTTGCTGCTTGCAATATTCTTTCCTTTATTTGAGGGTTCTGGAATTTGGCTATTACAGCCTTTGGAGGTTTTATCTTGGAGTCTCTTTCTGGAGGGGTTCTATGGATTCTTTCAATGGTTATGTTGTTATTTTAGTCTAGTAGATTTGGATAGTTTTTTCCTTATAATTTTCTGCATGATGTTTTCCAGATCTGGGCTTTCTGATAGTCCGATGATTCGTAGATTGTCTGTCTTGGATCTATTTTCCAGGTCATTCATTTTCCCTAGAAGGTACTTTGTTTGATACTTCCCCTGTGAGTGATTTTCCACTGCTTTCTCCTTCAGGCATTTGCTGTAATCTTTGTCTGTAAAGTAGTTTTGTATAGTGAGTGTTCTTTTAGCTTTTTTGTTCAATGTTGCTGTTTTAGTTCTGCTCCTGGGTATATGGACTATAGATCCAAGCTTTTATTTTGCTGGGCCTGGGAGCTGGTCCCTGGCTTGTTGTTGTCCAAGATGTGGCCTATGCAATCCAGGCCTTGCTTTTGCAGAGGTTTTTTTCTTTTTTTTCCATCTTTTATGTCCAGGTTCTGACTTAATATAGGATTGTTCCCAATCTAGACCTGTCTTTTACCCCAGTGTTTTCAGGGTTCAGACTTTGTTTAAGGTTGTGATTCTCCTGCTGCTTGCTTTCTAGGTGCGAGGACCTCCGTATTTATTAAGCTGTCAGGACCTGGATTGCACTGTGGCTAAAAGCCTACTGGCTTTCTCTAGACCTTCACTGAAGATCCTCTACAATTTAAAACTTCTTTGAAACTTCTCTTTTTCTTGGTGGGATCTGTAGGGACAGAATAGAGGCTTCATTTATCTTTGGTAGGGAAAGGCCCTGAGAGCATGTTAGCTTCACACCCTGGAAGTCCTTGAATTAAATATCAGGAAACTTTTGAGAAAACTCAAGAGAATATAAATAAAGTACTATTTATTTTATGCTATTTATGCTATAAAGATCTCATTATTATAAACTTCAATAAAATTAAAAGCAACATTTTCAGAATTTATTTTTATTAAAAAATCAAGCAAAATCTGAGCGAGATGAGCAGAACCAGAAAAACATTGTACATCCTAACATCAACATGGGGTTAATGATCAACCCTGATGGACTTGCTTATCCCTTCAGTGCAACAACCAGGGACAATTTTGGCCTTTCTGCAATGGAGAATACCATCTGTATCCAGAGAAAGAATTATGGACTTTGAACAAAGATCAAAGACTATTACTATCAAATTAGAAAAAAAAGCGTTATTTTATTATGTAATTTTACTATCTCATACTTTATTTTTCTTCCTTAAGGATATGATTTCTTTGTCATCACATTCAACTGAAATCAATGTATAAAATGGAACCAATGTAAACATTAACAGAATGCCTTCTGTGGGAAGTGGGGGTAAGAATAGGGGGAAAAATTGTAAAGCTCAAAATAAATAAGATCTTTCTTTAAAAAAATCAAGCAAAATCCCCTTTATTTATTACAAAATACTGTTTCATTTTATGTTATATAAATGATAAATGTGTAAAAATATGCATACCTCTTTCTAGACCATACAAAATTAGCTACTTCAATACCACAGGACAGAAAGTAGAACAGGATCCCAAAATTTTGGTGAAATGAGGTTTTGAGAATTATGAATCATGAGTCTTATCAAGGCACTTGAATTAAGTCACTACTGAAAACATCCTATAATTTAAATGGACTTATGGAATTTGGTGGTTTTATATTTTAATCAAGTAAAAATGAGTCATTTCACACAAGATTTTAGACATTCTGGGATAGGAAAGATATAACTTGCCTAATGTTCTGTTCTTGTTGAGTAGAAAATATATGACAGCCAGATCACATTCCATTGGCAATAATGTACATCTCATAGTCTTTAGCTCACACCAGATCATGATTGACTCTCACATATACTGTACAACTTAAGATAAGTCATAATTCAGAGAATAGTCTTTTGCAAAGGGGAAAATAAAAAGACAACTTCATGTTTCTATTCTCTCTCCATGTTTATGGGAAAGTTATTCATAGAAAATAACACTATACTACTTTTCTTTCTCTTCTTTTTGCCATGCAGTTTCCAAGAGAGGGGGTAACATTTGGATAATAATAATGATGATGATGATAATATAATCATAACTATGTATCAAATAATGTATAATAAGAGCTTTACAGATATTAACTCATTTGATTCTTACAACAGCTCAGGGAGGTAGATGCTGTTATTATCTCTATGAGAAATACTTAGTATTAATGACCACTATTTTAGTCAGTGAGAGTTTCTTACCCCTCCTCCAAATCTAGCAATGGATGCTTGTACAGTTAAAAAAAAACCTACTTTTTTGGGGGGTTATTCAGTATATTTCACATTTGTCAGAATTTTCTGCAATCATTGATACTGCAATGCGTGAATAGTATGTGCATGTGTATATGACAAAATGAATGATCTCAGTAAGCTTAATACCAAATGAATGTTAAAAAAAAGGAAGGGAGATTGAAAAGGACATGTAATCCCACATCTGGACATTTTTCAAGTTAAGTATTAATTACCTTATGTTCTCTTGAATCAGAGCACAATTCAATAAACTTTACCAGAATAATACTGAAACATGAAGGATCTGGGATTTATATGCAAAAACTCTCAACCAAACCTTAGTTTTAATTTTTAATCACCCAATAAAAAAATAATTATTAAAACATTCATTATATTCCAGGTGTTATGTGAGGAATTGGAAATAGAAACAAAAAAGTGAAAGTAGATCCTGTCCTCAAGGAGTTTATAGTCTAACTTGAAGAGATTTTTTACATTTACATATAAATATATAGCTATATGCAAAATCAATCAAAGGTAGTGAGGGAGGGGAAAAAGTGGAAGAGTGATTCAGGAAAATCTAAATGTAGAAGTAGCAATGAGTTGAAATTTGAAGGAAAATTTGTGAAGGGATTTGTGAAGGGAGTGATTCCAAGTATGCAGAATGGATAGCTAGTGCAAAGGGGCAGGCACAGAGGACAGAGGACTGGGTATGAGGAATACTAATTACTCAGTTTCATTAGACCATAATATGCAGAGAAGAGAGCTATGTACAATAAAGTTGTAAAGACACATGGGAACTATGTTTTGTGGGGTTTTAAAGTAAAACAGAGGAGGTTTTATTTGAACTCAAATATAATAGATATAGCCACTGGAGTTTGAAACTTGAGGGAATACTATAGTCATATTCTAAGAAACTATTTCAAGAATGTTAGATTGTGACATTTAACCAGGGTCATACAACTAGTAACTGTCATAGGTGGCACTTGAGCCCAGGCAAATTTTCCTGTTTCTGAACAGAGTTTTTACTACACCATGGGGTGTCTACATATGGGCAATCATGTTGCTCTGTTATTTAATATCAAAAAAATTATCAAGTACTTATTATATGTGAAGCATTGCTTTAAATGCCACATATGCAAATGAGATAATTTCTGCCCTCAAAGAACTTGAATTTTATTAGAGCAAGAGACAACATACATAGGAGAATGATGTTTAGGGAAGTGTATGTTGATTTGGAAAGTTATAGAGATTATAAGGGATCTGTATGAGAGTAGATAGATATAACCTTTTTAAAATATTTTTTTTGTTTCATCAAAGCAGTTTTTCTCTGTCCCAATCCTGAACCAGAGAAGGGCCACATTTAACATATATTTAATATATAACTTTTTTCTCTGAAGATGGATAGCAATTTCTTTCATAGGTCCTTTGTAGTTGATTTAAATATTCATATAACTTAGAATTGTATAGTCATTTACATTGACTGTTTTAACAATATTGCTGTTATGTATACAAATGTTCTCTTGATTCATGCTCATCTCACTCTTCATTATTTCATATAATTTTTTTATGTTTCTCTAAAATCATCTTGTTCAATATTTACAGTAGTAATATAACATTCAAAAATTAATACATAAACTATCAGTTACAAGATTTAAAAAGATTTAAAACATTTGAAAAGAAAACATGTTAACTGTAACAAAATAATGATTGGTGATTACTATGCCACAGTTTGCAGTTTTTCTCATGTACATTATGAAATTTTGTTGCTATTATTTCCTTTATGTGTAGTCATAACTATATTCTGATTCTTTTCACCACCCTGTTATTTCTCCTTTTTTTTCACAGATAAACAAAGCATTTATTTTATTTTTTAGCTACATACAAAGATAATTTTCAACATTCGTCCTTTGGAAGCTTTTTTGTTACTCATTTTACTACTACCCACCCTTCTCCTTTCTCTTCCCCATTTCATGGTGGGGGGGAGAAACAATCCGATATGGATTGAATATGTAAAATCATGTTTAACATCTTTCCATATTAATCATGACGAGAAAGAAGAACTAGAACCAAGGGGGGGGGGACATGAGAGGAAAAAGAAACAATATAAAAGAAGTTTTTAAAAAATGAAAAGAGTAAGCTCTGCTCTGCTCTGCTTTCATACTCCATAGTCTTTCTCTGGGCGTTGATGGATTTTCCATAACAGGTCTCTCGGGATTGTCCTTACTTGCCGAACTGCTGAGAGGAGCTGAATCCATCATAATTGATCCTCCCACAGTGTTGCTGTTAATGTGTCAATGTTCTCTTGGTTCTGATGACTTCACTCAGCTTTAGTTTATGGAAGACTTTCCAGTCTTTTCTAGACTTTTCTCACAAAACAATAGTACTCCATAACATTCATTTACTATAGTTTAGCCATTCCTTAATTGATAGGCATTTTCTAAATTTCTGATTCTTTGCCAATACAAAAAACTGCTAAAAATATTTTTGTACATCTCATCTTATTATTTCACTTCAAATTCCATGTTAACTTGTATTAATATTTATTTTTCATTAATAGATTATAATTTCTTTTAAAATATAATTTATTGATTTAAATTTTCATATAATTATATACCACCATAATTATAAGCCACAACTCATTTAGTTTTTCCTCAATTGATTGGCATTCCCTCAATTTCTAGGTTTTTTTGCTAATACAAAGAGAGCTGTAATAAATATTTTAGAAGATGTATATTCTTTTCCTTTTTCCTTGTTCATTTTGGGAAACAGACCTAATACCAATGATGATATTAGTCTGATTATTGTTCCAGAACTGAAGATAAATATGATTGGGGCTTAGGGGCATATTCCCCAAGAAGATGGGGAATAAAATAAAGAATGACTCAGACCATCTAGATGGGGAGAGGTAGGGTAGAAATTTGGAGGTGAAAGAGTTAATGTCTGATTATAGTTGATGATTGTAGTGCCAGGAGGACTGATGGAATGATGATGTATTAATATATTTAGGGTAAGCCTATTTGCTTAATTATAAAATTTGGGATATTTTGCAATGCTTCCTCAAATGGATATTTTTATTAAGGGAAATGATAGAATGTCTACAGTAGAGATTTTCAAAGTGTACACATGGGTGGAGAGGAAAGGCATGTGTCATCATTTCCCAGGAATCAATCATGTGAAAGGAGAGAGGGCTGAACAACCAATCCTTAGGTTAGATGAAATGAATGCTGCCTTGTTCTTCCTGTGGCCTTACAGACACATTAACTTTACCACTACTCATTCCTAATGTGGTATGTGCTGCATGAGTCCTTTCTTTGCCTACTTCCCTTTGGAGAAGCACAAGCTATTGAAGTCCTTTATCTATCAGTCAGGACTTTCCCAAAGATAAATCAAACTGTAAGATACAAATCAAATATCTAATGACCTAAATTGGTTGCCTTCTTTAGAGTCTTAGAAGATGTAGGATATTAGTGAATGGCACAGAAGTTTGTTTGAACATTGTAGCCAAAACCTTCAGATTCTGAGTACCTTTGATAGTTTTCTACTATTTTGTTCATTTTCCAACTGGGGTTATCATGTGAACTCTAGTCCTAGAATTTTGCATGTCAAAATTTTTGTATTCTTACTAATATTGATATACTATTATTGATTATTGATATTATTTTGAAACAGAATGGGTCCTGGAGATATAAAAGGAGTTGACTCTCAGATTCATTGACTCAACTTTATCCTAGTGCTGGTGCTTACCTGTGTGTTTGTGTGTATGTATGTGTGTGTGTGTGTGTTTAGTGGTATGATTGGGAGAGCATCCCAATGAAGTATCCACACATCTTCCTCCATTGGTCTGTTGAGGTCTCTCACATCTTTCACATGATGTATGATCTTTTATTCTTGTTACTATCTTCACCTTTCTGGGTAGGATGACCAAAGCAGGACAAAGATCTAGTATTCAATTAAATTCCACATATTTCCAAAGTAAAAGATGATAGTTTAGGTACTGTTTTTTCCTTCAGTCCTTTCCCACTATCATGGGTTAGTTTCTCAACTTAGTTGATAACACACACACACACACGACACACATGACACACAATATTTGATGAATAAAATTTTATGAGGGTGGGTGGTCAGTTTCTGGTTGTCTAGGTAGGGAAAAAAACTTGAGGCCCTTTGACAGGGAGAATAAAGTCTTGTTATGGAAAGTCTGTGGCTCTATCCAATTAAAATGAGAGGAAAATGGCAGCAGTGGACACGAAATGCCAATCACATGCTTGACCTTGTAATTTTTACCCAAGCTTACTCCAATTGTATTGAAACATGTGTCTACATTACTACAAATGTTAATTGCTTTTAGGAATATAATGGCTAAGGTTCTGAATAGGTCATGATATTCAAATACTCCATCCTGCTGCCCAGTGGGCCTTGTAGAGAATGTCTAAATTCTAGTCTCAGAGGATAGTGCCCGTAAAAAGCTTTAACTATAATTCCTTTACTCTAGAAACTGGGCAACATTTAATGGAATGATGAGAGGCCCTTTGTTGGTGTCTAGGAGATCTGCTCCTAGGACTCCTAGCATTGGAGTTTTGCTTTAGCCAATTTCAATTGCTTCAGAAATGTTTAGAAAATGTGGGAATAATAAAGTCAGTAAATGAGCTTCATTAGAAAAGGGTTTACTCAGAAGTAGGTCAGACTTACCTGAAAAACCTTTCTTATTCTCTTATTTTGACCCTTATTAATTATAATTCTTTGACAAGTTATAGGAAAAAATAAATGAAGATTGATATCCACAGAAAGATCATTTTCATAAGAGTTTAACTGGAGGATTATAATATTTATTAGACATAAAAAGCTTTTGCTTGATTATTTAAGTAAAATAATTGATGGTACACTTTAAACAACTAAACAACCATTTAAAATATATACATTTTTAAAAAATTTACTTCCACTTACAGATAGCTAAAATAACATAACCCCCTTTCTAGTGTTTCCTTTTGTTTTCTGTTAAAGCCTTGCTTTCATGTGTCCATTTTCCCCTTTTCATCATAGTTAGCATGTGTTTTGAACTTCTAGTTGTACTTTAGTTTTGTTTTTGTTTAATGATAATGTTGAAAACAGCATAGGATTTTACATTTACTTCTAAGATTTATTTAAGGAATCTTTGAGAACTGTTTTTCTGTTTTTTTCTTTTAGAAGCTTTTTCTTTTTTTTTTCTTCTCCATCCTCCCCCTCTCCCGAAGACTAGTATATTTCAGTGCCCTAACCACATCTCCAAAAACAAAATATGAAAAAAATAATCCTAATGATAAATGCATTTGTGTGTTTTTAATATACATACACACATATAATAATGTACACTTGAGACCAGTCTCTGTGAATACCCACGATGTTAGTATAAATAGTGTTCTGGATGAACAGGAAACCAGATGGCAAGTTTCAAAAGACTATTCTCTGTGTTCCCAGGGAGTAAGAACATGTATGCCATTAAGCTTTTAAAGGGGCAGGACCACTTTTTAAACAGTGTGATTTCTGCCAGTACCTCCTTAGACAATAGATATCTAATTTATTTAACTGATGTGAAATTGTGGTTTGATTTGTGTGTGTTTAAGAAATTGCTAAACGAGTGAGTCAAAAGCAGTGAGTATATAGCTGAATTAACTGATAATTGTTTTGCCCTGAGAAGTATTTCTCTCAGAGTGGAAATCTATGATGAAACCACTAATCCAGCAACTGTATGGTATGTTTATACTTTTCTTCTACTTCTGGGTACAAAGGGAAAAGAGTCGAATATAAGATTATCAAGGTTTTTCCTATATGATGCTACTTTTTGTACTTTGTTTCATGACAAATTGAACTCTAACTCCTAGAAGTCTGGGGCTAAGTTGAGTGTTTGAGAATTTAAGTCAAAGAATCCCAAATCTAGAGCTAGAAGATAACTTAGCAGACATTTAGTCCAGTCTTTTCATTTGAAATCTGTTGATTGTCCTTTCTCGGGGAGGATCATGACATCAGAAAGGTGATGCCATGACTTGCAAGTGAATTAGATTTAAGTGAGGGAAATCACCTACCTTTCCTTCTCCTCCAGAACCATCTGGGTTCAGAGAGGAGCTGGAGTTTTAAGCAAGGTTATGTTGTCATCTTACATCAGATTCTAAACCTAAAATTAGGTGTAACTCCTATTTTTTTCTTTCTTTCTCTTTTGCATTTGTGATCCCAGTGTTAGGTACAATGTCTAGTAAACAATATATGCTTGGTAAATATTTATTGACTGTTTTACCCAAAGTTACATAGGCAGTGATTGAGAGAGTTGGAATTTGAAGTCAGAGTCCCTAATTTTAGAACCAATGCTCTTTCTACTCTATTACGGTCTTCAAAGTTGAAAAAAAAATTCTAGATTACCAGTAACAGAAAAAATCATCACAAGGAGCAACTAGGTAGCACAGTGAACAGAATTCTGCTACCTGAATTGAAATGAGGACTCAGATACAAGCTATGTGACCCTGGGCAAGTCACTTAATCCTGATTGTCTCCAAAACAAACAAAAACCAATAACCTTAACAAAAACCCTAAAAACAAGTAAAAAACTATCTTAAGTAGCCTTTGTCAGACTACTGACAGGCCAAGAGTTTTCCCTAAAGAAGTTAAAAGGTATAATGAAAAGAAAGGGACATATGACACTTAGATGATAGGCACCATCTCAAGGGTAAGCACCCTGTCACATGAAATAGATTTAATTCAAATTTAACAAAATGGTTAGATATCTAATCTATTCAAGATATTTTGATATTAAAAAAATCAGATATTTCCCAGTAGAAGCTTACATTCTGTTAAAGTATTTTATAACACATTATTATGGAGAAAGGAGAAATCCAAATAAGACACGCTAGGAAAATTTGAAAGAAAAAAATAACACTTTAAACTGTAGACTTCAAGGAAGGCTTCATAGAGAAAGGAGGTTGTGACTTGAGACTTGAAAGAAAAAAAATATTTTGACAGGAGATTAAAAAAAAGTGTACTCATGATATGGACATTGATCTGAAAGAATACATGGAACTGAAGGAGTGCAAGACAAAATAGAGAAACCACTCCAATTTGGCTGGAACATATTGTTTATGGAGTGAAATGATATTAAATAAGATTGATGTTGTTAGATTAGGGTTTTGGAGGGATTGTTTTTGACAGTAGTATGAATCATGGATTGAAAAAGGGAGAGACTTGAAGTAGGAAGACCAGTTAAGACTACTTCAATAACTAGTTGATGGAATGGAAATGATGGAAAATTTGGGGAGATCAGACAATCTCTTTCTTCTTAGAATTTGTAGAGGATAAGAAATCCAGGAATATCTGACATGTAATGTAACCTAGGCTTTTGGAGAGCAGATTTTTGAAGAGTTCAGTGAAAATATAATCCCCATGACCTAAAATTCTATAGGGGATGAGAAGTTCTCAATATTTGAGCACTAAGACAAAAAACAAAACTTTTGATGAGGAAGAAAATAGAGAATCATCTAAAGAGGTGAATGTGCTTGCACATTGACCTACTTAAATTTCTTAAGGTTTATACAGAATATTGTAGTAATTACAGGTAAGAGAGGATGAATACAAAAGTCTGGCATAGTATTATATTGACATCTGTGTAATTCCCATGGATGGGAATGTTAAAAACTAGAATGAGCTAGCTAAGACTGAAAAAAGTTAAGGGTGTTTGGTATGATACTAAGTTTAAGAGATGTTTAGGTGATAGTAAGAGAAGTCATTTAACTGACTTGATGAATTCAGGTCATCTGGTCCAGATGAACTATCTCTCTTATTTACACTATTAGCTATAATTGCTAATTAATTTTTAAATACTAGAAATTTTTAAAAATCATGGAAAAGGGAGAGGTGCTGCAGAATTGGAGAAGGCCTAATATACTGATTTCTTCCTAATTAGAGAAAATGAAAAGAAAAAGGAAATAAATGGGACCTGTAATTATATGTGGCTCTTGTCCTTAATTATTGAAGAAGGCCAAGATGACATCACTAAGTTTAAGACAAATTACAGTATGTCCCACTGTGGCTATATAGACCAATGTAAGCTTAGAATGCTTTACCACAGGTCAAGCAGAATAGTCAATGTGAACATCTTGGGTAAGTACTCTAATCTTACTTATGTCATGTTTCTTTGGAGCTGCTTCAATTCTGCCTTCCTCCTAGAGTGCAGCATCCTCACTGATTAGGGCACACCATGCTGGGTGGTCCTGTGTCAGTGTCTCCCATGCTGTACAGTCAGTTCTAAAGTTCATGGAGGATGAACATGGATTCAAGGTCCATGAAGGCATTTGATAACATGAGTGAAAACATCATGCTAAAATATAGGGGAGTAAGGACACATCTTTGTTTCACTCCATTGGTGACAGGGAAATCTCAAGAGCATCATCCACTACTGAGAACCAACTGATGTACAATATCAATGAACTTCTCTGGGCAAACAAATTTTGGCATAATTTTCCATAAACCCTCAGGACTGATGATAGCAAAAGCCTTGATCAGATCTACAAATGTTGTATACAGACCTCTTTTCTGTTCCTGGCATTTTTGCTGGAGTTTTCAGGCAGCAAATAACCATACTGACTGTTCCTTGACCCTTTCTGAAGTCAAACTGGCTCTCAGAAAGGTGACCAACTTCCAGGTGAAGGACCAGCCTATTGAGAAGAATTCTGGCAAGAATCTTCTCAGCAATGACTAAAAAGAGAAATACCCTGTGATTGTTAAAGGACATTGTTCGCTTTACCTTTATAGAGATGGACAGTGGAACTTCCTTGAATTCTTGGGGGAATAACCTCTTCATGCCATATAACCTGGAAAATTTCAGTCAGTTTTTGGATGAGTAATGGACCCCCCCCCCCCACACCTTATACATCTCAGCTAGAATAGAATCAACACCAGGTGCTTTGCCTCTTGAAAGAAGTCTAATGACATTCAAAAACCTCTTCTTCTGTTGAAACTTCAGCTAGGGACTGACTGACTTCAACTTGAGGTAAACAGTCAATGATTTCTGCTTTGATTGATTTTGGTCTGTTAAGAACACTATCGAAGTGTTCAGCCCTTTTCTGTGTGATCATGTCCTTATCATTAATCAATGTAGATCCATCAGCCCTGAGTAGTTGAGATGCACCATATGTCTTTGACCATAAATAGCCTTCAGGGCATCATAAGAGCATTTTAGTTTGTTTCTGTGTGCATTAAATTGAATTTCATCTGCCTTCTTACTGAGCCAAGAGTCTCGCATCTCTTTAAGCTTCACTTGTACTTTTGATGAAATTAAATGCTGCCTTTTAGAAATGGATGAACTATCCTGCTTTGGTAAATCCTGTGGAGTTCTTGTTTTTCATTTAGCAGCTTCAGTATTTCCCCATCATTTTCACCAAACCAGTCTTAGTGTTTGTGAGTGTTTTGGCCCAGATGAGCAAATGCAATGCTATACAACAGATCTTTGAAAGTTGCGTACTCCTTTTTTGCTCCACTATTGTTGACTGTGTGTTGGCTTAGTTTTCCCTCCAAGTTAGCAACAAACCCACTGAGAGAGAGAGAGAGAGAGAGAGAGAGAGAGAGAGAGAGAGAGAGAGAGAGAATTTAATTTCCATTCTCGTCAAAGTTCTAGGGCATATTATCAAAGGTATGATTTCTTAACATCTAGTACAAGAAGTGATAATCACACTTGTAATTCCATGGCTTTATATATGATGCTAGACAAATTTAGTTTCTAGCTAGGGAAGAGCTTTCTTAAAACAAATTCTAGGAATTCTTGAATTCTTGAGCTATCTGGGAATGTTTTAGGTTCCTTGAGAGGAAGTTTGTCATTCTTTGTTAGAGTTTCTACAAAGGCTGTATGACCTTTTAAGGTCATTTTTTTTTAGTGGAGGGACTTTGAAGTCTCTTCTAATTATGAGATTCTATGTGATTATCTGATCTAAATGTGTAAACAAATATACATAGAATCATTTAATTTCAGATGGAGACCATCCTTCAAATATATATTAATGAGGCAGCTAGCCAATACAGTGGATTGAGTGTTGGATCTGAAGTGAAAGATTGGGTTAAATCCAACTTCAGAAACTTAGGCTAGTTGTATGATAAAAGGCAGGTAATATTTGCATCACTCGTGACACAGGGTTGTTGAAGAAATCACTTTAAGTACTTTAAATGTGGGTTATTAATATTATTCTCAAAGGCTACAGCAATAGAGCAGAAACTGGCAGATACTATCAGATTGAAATACTATATTAGCTCTCTTTTGCCTCAGCTTCCTCACACTGCAAAATGAATTCAGTAATAACATCTGCCTCCCAAGGTTTTTGTGAAGATTAAGATAATATTTGGAAAAATTAAATATTGAGCAGAAGTATGGTATACCTCTATTTACTAAACAGGAGAGTGCCAAAGTTAGACCTTTGTTCTTTTTCTTTCACCAGCACAGATGACAAACCTCCAAACTTGATTAGATTATCTTCATAAATTACTGTGACCATAAGAGGTAATAATGATAATCATCATAATAATAAGCACCTGGCAATTACCTTCTTGAACAGATGTAGAATCCCTATCTTTCTGGGCTCATATAGCACTTCCAGCCTGAGTTTCTGTTCTGCTACTGTAACCTTTGAGAATAACACTAATGACTCAGATTTAACTTGCTTAAAGTGATTTCCTCACAAGAACCCTGTATCTTGGGGATTGCAAAAATTATCTGTCTTTTATCAGTGAAGAAACTGGGGCAATGGAATTTAAATTCAGCAGGTAGGTGGTGTAGATGATAAGAGCTCTGGGTTTGGAGTCAGGCAGACTCATCTTATGTTCAAATCTGACTTCAGACACTTACCAGCTGACCCCGGGCAAGTCATTTAATCTTGTTTGCCTAAATTTCCTCTTCTATAAAATAAGCTGGAGAAGGAAACCATGAAAATCCCAAAGAGTCAGATATGACTGAAAAACCACAGAATCAGTATTTTGATCAAATTCTCTTGATTATCAGATAATCAGATGATTTTCCACAAAAGATCACTTGCAAACTATGTCAAGGTATCAGAAGAGGATTTAGTGAAGGAAGTTTTTATACCATTCATTCCAAAAGAAAAACTTCAGATTGCTTTGTTTTAACCATTTTAACCTCTAAAGTGCTCTGATTTCACAATTTTTTTCTATTTTTCACTTTTATTGTACTCTCTGGGTGTCAGATACATTTTCTACTGATATCTAATGCTGTAGAGTGGAAAACAATGTGATGGACTGATGGAGACAGGTATTCCATTCTACAAAATTGACAATGTCTTTACAATTGTGTCAAGCACCTCATCAGGAGGTCAGCAGTGGACATATTTCTGTCATCTGAATGTCTCATCTGTAGATTGGCTTCATTTCCCATATCATCCAGTTCAGTTTTCTTATGTATTTCATTTAATCCTTCAGTGATAGGATCAAGCTAAGTGTTTACTCCAAAAAAGATTCTTTTGCAAAGTACTATCCCAATGTTTGAATAAATGAATGTATAATGCTAGATTTCTAAGAAGGAAAAAAGAAACATTTTTGTTATGGACATTTTTACCTTTTCATTCCACAGCAGCCTTAGACCAAACCACCATGAAGGAATCTTCTATCTTAAAAGTATTTTTGCTAGAAGGAATTTTAATATTTCTGAGAGAGTATAGTAGCTGAAATGTGAAACATTTTGAGAGTTTTGATTTAAATGGGGACAGCCCTCTGAAGAGGAATGAAGTCTTTTTTTGCAAATGAGATTTTTCTAGAGACCAAAACTGCTGGCAAGATTGTAGCTCTCAGCATCATTCCCGTTAGAAACTTCCTAGGACATCCTGGATCCCACAGGGTTCATATGAAAGAACTGTCAGAATAGTAAGAGATTCAGAAATTTACTGTATTAGTTAACTAAATTGTTTCATTAACTAGACTATGATATTGGTTTTTAAGATTGATAGTTTAAACATTTCACTGATTCATGGTTCTGAAATTTTTTATAGGGAAGTAGAGTAGGGAAAAAACATTCACTTTGGAGTTGGAAGACTGATTAAAATCTTTCCTTTAGCTGGGAATCATAAAGGTTGAGACTGGAGAATTGTTTGAGCTCAGGATCAATTGATATCTCCACTAAGTCCAGCCCTAATTTAGTAAGCACAGAGATTGGAATTGAGGGAACCGAGTGGGTGGATGGAAAACTTACTAAGGAGGGATAAACAAGCTCCAGTGAGAAAAAGAGTGGATCAGAGCTTTAGTCCTAAACAACCACTATAACGTTAGTGAAATAAGGGAACCTAATCTGGGAAAAAACAAAAAACAAAAAACAAAACCCAAAACAAAACTTGTCTCTTATTCTCATTCCCTATGTGACCCTGGGCAAATCACTTTGCCTCTTTGGGCCTCATTTGTAAAATTAGGGATTGGACTAAATGCACTCTGAGATTCCTTTTCAGCTCTAGATTTCTGATTCTAAGAGTCTGGAAACTGTTCTCCAACAGAATTTTTTATGACTTCTTTCAAAAACTAACATATGTAGGTCAAGTTGCTGATATTACCAAAGAAAAGAGAATTAAAATGAGTTGCTTATTAACCATGATTTACAAAAACAGCAAGTTTAGAATGAGAATTCCTAGACTGTGGCCCTACTGATTCAGTCATTTTTTTTCAATAATTCTCCAGTTTGACAATAGGGTTTTTAAAATTAATGCATAAATAACTTTGCATATCTATAATTTGCTTTTCCTATATGTATTATAGGGAAGAGCATATCTTCAAAATATATTTTAATACATTTTAAAAATACTGCATTAAAAACAGTATTCTATAAGGTTTTTCTGCCTTCTAGTGTACAATCTGTCATACTTTGAATAATATGCAGGCTATAAAATTATATGATAAAATAAAAAAAAACAGACATGAATGTATATATCCACATTAGGGTTGTCTTGCTCTAAGATGATAAGCCCTATTAAGTCAGAGCACATATCTTTGTTATGAATTTCTACTCTCCATCATACCCTAGAATAGTACCTTGTTTATACACAGGAATGTATTAAATAAAACTATTTACTGAATTTCCTCAAAAGTCATTATTGGAGAGATAACTTTACTTATACCAACAGTGTTATCAGTGTTTCCAATATTTCTAAAGGTATAACACCTATTTAAAATAACAGTAGTCATTTTTCTTCCATATGAAATAATTTGGAGAGAAATTTTCAACTATACAGTTTAACCACAACCTCCTGATCTTGAACAAATAAATGAGATATCATATCAAAGAACCTTATTTGAACCACAAAATCATTGAGTTACTTGTTGGATAAAGTCATTGAGGAGCCCTTCATTTTAAGTTTGCATTTTAATATTAAATTTTTAAGTATAACCCATAATATCACAATCCATCTCATAGCTCTAAATTACATAAAGAATAAAACCCAGAAAATTAGCATGATATTGTAGACTAAAAAAGAATAAATTCCAGAAAATTAACAGCATGGTAATGTGGAAAAATGGGAAAATAAGTTAGGAAGGCCCAGTCCTACTCTTGACACTGATAGTAAAGTGTTTATTTAGCACCTACTAGATCCTAGGAATATAATAAAAAAATCTTTACAGATCACAGTTACACATGCCCTTGAATAAATTACTTAATCTCTTCATTTTAAAAAGAAAGCCTGCTCTACCTCATAAGTCTATTGAAAGTTTCAAAAAAGATTTTGTAAGGCATTTAAAATTTTTTAAATCATCATACCAATATAAAGAATATATTGTTGTCATTATTATTAGCATTGTCATTATTATTTATTATTATTATCTTCTTATCCTCTTTTGCAATGGGTTCAGACTGAACAGTTTTAAGAGAAATCATCCTGCTATGATTTTGTATATAAAGGTACTACATTTTATAATTGACTAATTTATGGGGGCATTTTAGGTGGCAAGTGAATAAACCAATGGGCTTGTAATCAGGAAGACTCATTTTCTTGGGTTCAAATCTGACCTCAAACTTTTATTGGCTGTATGACCTAGGCAAGTCATTTATCCCTGTTTGCCTCAGTTCCTCATCCGAAAAATGAGCTGGAGATGGAAATGGCAAACTACTCCAGTATCTTTGTCAAGAAAACATCCCCAAACAGGGTGGACATGCTTGAAATAACTCAGCAACAACAGCAAAATTATCAGGATGTAAGCCTCAACTTTGTAGTGTCATTGAAAGCAGTTGTGGTAAAACTTCAATACCAGACTATACAGCATATAATCCTCATAAAATTTTGATCTCTCCTGCTTATCTTTATATTTTGAAAGTTTTGTCTTCTATTTAGTCTTGGAACTATCATTATCTCTAGCATTATTATTATTATTGTTATTATTATTATTATTATTATGAGGAGGAGGAGGAGGAGCAGCAGCAGTAGTAGTAGCATGTTCATTTGCAATACATATTCTAAAAATATTTTTGCAAGAGATTGAGGAAAATTTGTGGTAGTAATATATCTTAAAAATTTAAACTTAAGAGTGTAATTATTATAAAATGTTCTATATCAGCCTGATTCATTATGGGAAAGGAAATAAATAATCATCCATATCAATTATTTAACTCAATGCTCAGCCCATTTCAAAATTGTTATTCTTAAAGGTTTATTACCTTGACTAAGTTAACTAAAGTGTTAATTGAAAGTCCTTGAGTTCTACTAAGTGCTCATTAATTTGCTAAACTCATATTATGTACAGAGAATCTTAATTCCCTCACAGTGAGGACAAACTAGGATAACACATATTCACATAAAGGGTCTCAATAGCCATTGTTGATTTTGGAAGTTAAAATTAGCAGAAGATTCTTTTCAACCTCCTTTCCATTGTATTAGAATCCAACATTGTGTGATATTAGTAAGACTCTTGATATCACACTTCTCTGATTTTAGAGAAGGACTGAAATTAGGTTCATGTTTCTCAGACAGGAATCATTGTTTATGCTCCTAACAAAATTTAATTGGCATGAGTGCTGAGTGATATTGCATTTTAATTTTGAATATTTAGTGGCTATAGTGTCTTCTTCACCAAAAATAAAAAAAAAATTGGAGAGAACAATGTGTTTTTAATATATCGAGATATAACTGTTGATCTATTATCAAAAGGCTTATGTATCCTATAATACATTTTCAATAGCACCTCTCTGTCAGTCTCTAGTGATCTAGAATATTAGAGACTAAATATTTTTCAAGAAGAATGATACCATGGATCTTCTTATTAGTTCTTTTGGACCTCACATAAAACTGTTCCTTGATTCTCTGAATTTTTGACTCTGTTTTTGCTACTTTGAGTTTTTCTTTTGTTTTCTTTTTGTAAGGTCACACAGATAAATAAGTATTAAGCATCTGGATCACATTTGAATTCAGGTTCTCTTGACACCAGGGATGGTGGTCTATCCACTGTGCTGCCCCAACTTTTGCTACTTTGTGACCTTAAGTAATTTATTTAAGTTCTCAGGACCTCAGTGTCCTCATCTGTAAAACCAAGGGACTGTATGTGATATTCTTAAAAGGCTTTTTTTTGCTCCAAAATTCTAAAACTAGTGCTGATCAGATTTTCTTATATCACACACACATATGTCAGGAGGCATTATGGCATGATGAATAGAGAACTGACCTCAGAACTTGAAAAAGCTGCATAATTTCATTAGTATATATTTGAAAGGAATAAAAACTTGGAGATAATATATTTGCAGTTTCATGTACATTAATCTTTTTTCTGTTCTGTTATGTTATGACAATACTTGTTTTATTTCTTTAGCTTATAATAGAAAAAAAAACAGAAAGGGATTTAGATTCAAGATCTACCTCTGACATATGCTAGCTATGTGATCCTGGGCAAGGGCCACTCAACTTCTCCTTGCACTGGGGAGCTAAGACCATAATTGGTAGAGAAAATTAATACTAACCTGCATTGGTAGAGAAATTGGGGAGAATTTTTCCTCATTAGGTTATTCCTTATACTAGGTGAGGCATAAGTCTCTATTCCTATCTTTTGAGTATTATCCAAATTCCCTTTTTAAAAAAAGTTCCACGAGGGCACTGGAGGAAATGGATTCAGTCTTACTAAACTTTGTATTTTACACATGGTCATCTGCATACAATAGATAATTAATACAGATTTGTTTCATTAATTCAGATAGGTATAACAAATGAAATTCTTGTTGAGGGGTTGCTCAAATAATCACATTCTTGCTTATGTCTTTGCTTTCAATGTAAATCAGATGATAGAAAATTCTGTGTAGGCTGCAGAATTCCCAGACAGAGTGATTGAATTCAATGCAGCAAATATTTATTAAGCACTGACTTTATGCATGATGTGCTGGGTGTTGAAGATGCCAAGGCAAAAAGAAAAGTAAAAGATAGCCTTTGTCCTTCTGACAGTACTATACAACCTGTACAGTCTCCTTGTCTTATTGATATTTAGTTTTCACTGTTGAGCTTAGAATTGTGCTGACTTGACAATGGTCCATAATCTGGTATCTATTGTATATATGTACTCTGGGAACAGAGTCAACAGAATAAAAAAGCTTCTGTATGACTTAGCCAAGGACTTTCAACAAAGAAACATCCTGTTGTGTTGATTTTATCACCTTTTAAACTCCTTGTGTTCTTAAATAAAATGCAAAAATAAGATAGTATGTTATACAATTCAGTAACAACAGTGAATGGACCTCACAAATAGTAAAGACTTTTTTTAAGGTATCCTACAATTTGAGGATTTATTCTCAATGGCAGTTAAGTAGTTCAGAAGTCAAGGACTAAGTTCAAATGTCTCAATGCCTCAGATGTTTATCTCCATATGTGAAATAGGGATAATTATAGCTACAATCCTACAATATTTTGGTGGTGAATAAATAAGGTCACATTTGCAAAACTTTGCAAACCTTAAAGTGCTTATATTCATGCTTGAAATATCATTGTTTTATTATCACAATAATAGAATGATATAATTATATTTTCATAACAGGAATAAGTAATATTAGTAATGATAATAATAACAATATTCCTCTCTGTAATCTTAGTGGAATGCTTTGTCTAGAAGTTAACCAGGAGTCTCAAAGGCTATATTAACTGATCACGAGTTCTAATAGGATCTGCTAAAATGGAAATGGAAGTTATGTTTCAATGCATAGCTAGCTGTTCAGTTGTATTTAGAGGAGCTCAGCTCCAAAATATTGGTTACTAGGTAATGATTTTTATTTTCCCTTTAGAAACTAATGAAAATTATATAATAAAGCATAGAAGAGTTTTAATTTGTATTAGTGAGATTACCTTCAGTGATGAAGTCACACATTGTAGAAGTATTGAAACAAACAAAATCTCTAAATCATTGCATTTGACCTAGGTAGCACGGTGGATGCAGTGATAGACTGTACTCATAAAGAACTGGGTTCACATCTATCTCATACACTTGGTAGCTGTGTGATCCTAGACAGTTTACTTGACCTCTATTTGCCTTAGTTTCTTTATCTACGAAATGCATAAAATGGCAGCACCTACCTTCCAGGGTTGTTTTGAGAATCAAAAGAGATAATTGTAAAATGCTTTGTACAGTTTAAGCACCAGGTGAATGTGGTTGTTGTTATTATATTTCACATTCATATCCATTATCTAACGGATAGGAGTATTATCTCTAAGGCCCAGATCATCACCTATCCATACCTTGCCATCCTGTGTAACTATTGTTGATGTACTTCCATAATTACTCCACAGAAGATTTCTCCCAAACTCAGGAGGTCTTCGTATGTTCTACATGATAGTTATACCTGTGTCACTCAGGTTGTCTATCTATTCCTGATTCTCAATACTTGATTGACCCAATTTTATTTTTTGGTGCATTTCCCACTTATATTTTAGGTGGAAGGGAATAAGCATTCGTACAGTGACTACTGTGCTAAGTACTTTACAAATATTATCTCCCTTGAGTTGAAGAACTCTTGATAGGTAGTTGTTGTTATTATATTCATTTTATAGTTGAGGAAACAGAATCAAAAAGAGGTTAAGTGACTTTCTCAGGGTCACAGTGTCTGAGTTCACATTAGAACTCAGGACTTCCAGATTCCAGGTCCAGGTCTTTAGTTACTCTGCCACATAACTGAATCTCTCTTTGACTCGTTTCTTTCCCACAAATACTTTCTGGTCATATGCTATAACCATGATTTATAAGCACATTTCATTACAAGAATATTAGTGCTGAAATGATGGTTTTTGTTTCAAGGAATAGCTTCAGGTTGACAATTCATCACAAACAGTGAAAATTTCATTTTTCACTGAGCTATTCATATAAAGGCTGGCAACTAGTTAACTCCTAGACTTCCTTGAAATTTCTGGGACTATAAATTATAAGGCCAGGAGATTATTAATTCTTAGGTACCTCAGTTTCCTTAACTGTAAAAGGGGAATATTAATAACATCTAACTCCCAGGGATGTTATGAGATATTTGTAAAGTGCTTAGCATGGTGCTTGATACTTATCAAACACTTAATAATTACTTATTTTACCTCTTCTACCTTACCCTCAACATCCCATTGGACTAGAGCTTGAAAGTACTTTATTTAGGCAGATCCTTCCCCTTATAATGTTGTATTTGAAGAAACTGAGACCGAGGCCCACCCAAAGTTAATTAGTCTGAAATCACACAAATGGGAAAAAGAGCAGGGAAAATATTGTGATAATCTTTGTGCACGGAAATGATGTATGTAATAGAGCTGTTAAAATCCATGAGATTTAGAGCTAGGAGATATCTTAAATTTTGCCATTTAGATTCATCATTTCATTTTGCAGATCAGGAAATTAAGATCCAGAGGTAAAGTCAATTATTTAAGGTCATCTAGACAGTCAATAGGTTTAGGCTAGATTTAATTTGAACTAGTATAGAACTAGTTGTTAAATTTTTAGTGTGAGGATTTATACTTCAGAAATGAATAAACAATAGAAATCACATCTTTGTTAATTGCTAACCACACACTGAAGAAAATATTTATAAAGTAGATTAAATTTAAAAGATTTTCTTGTGTACATGCCCATTCCCCACCACACCCCCCCAGCCAGGTGTGAAATATTTATCAGTGCACTTATGTCAGCAGGTGTCCAATTTAGATAGGTTCAAAAAACTCACAGTTTCATTAATGGGATTATGACCTTGAAAGGACAAAAAAAAAAGAAAGTAGAAAAATACCTGCTCTAAGATTTTGTTTGCAATGCTATTTGCAATTTAAAAAAAAATAAATCAAACCAAATGCTGAGCAAGAGAGGAATACTTAAATTTAGGTATATACATGTATATGTACAATGTATGTACAATTAATGAAATACTAGAGCATTTAGATTAAAGAGTATAAATAAATCTAGAAAGACTATAAAAACTGAAAATGAGAATAGAGCAAAAAAGAATAAAATCTATGTAAATTATGCAAGAGGAAAAGTGAATGAGAATGAAATCTGTCAGATACTAAGGAGTGAAAATCTGGAAAATCTGGACATTTTACACATTGAAATTCATTTATGTAAAGGAAAAAGAGTTGCAAAGTAAAAATAATTGTCTATATCATTGTTTATAATCATTCTTTTCAAGCATACCTTCCACAAATAGCAAACCATTAATCTCTTTTCACTATCAAATAAAACACATTCTCATCGATGCAAAAGATTGAGCCTATCTTATATAATAGAGTTGAAAGAAGAGATCTTTGATAGACAGAACTCTCTATATATTATATAGTTTGCTTGTCATAGGGTTTTTTAGTTCCCAACTAATTTTCAACATTAAATTGTATCTGAAAGTCCCTGTTTACAATGCCATTATTATATCATCCCATTTCTGTTAATAGTACAATGATTCTTCTAGCTTTTCAGATAAAAGAGACTTCTTTGACTTTATTTTAGGAACTGTGTTCTGGGGAATAGAAAAATGAAAAAAATGCCTTCAAGGAATCTTCAGTTTATTAGAAATCAATGTGTAGAATTTCATTCTTTGTTTTTTTTTTTTCCAGGAAGATGTTATTCCTATATAGTGAGAGATTAGCAGTTTCTCTTTTCTTTTATTACAGTCTCTAGGTGAGTTTTAGTAAACAACTATAAACTCTTGCTTCACTGAGACCTGACTGCCTAGAATTGGTGATTGGAATCCTGAGAAAGACAGGAAAGAATAAGGTCTAGGAGGCACACTAACCTTGCCTTATAAATACCCAGAGTTCACTTGCTCATTAGGGACAGAGGAAGCAAGAATGCTTGCAACTATTCCCATGATCATAGACATGTTCTGTGAAAACATCCTCTCTTAATTGCTAGAGATTTCAGAGCCAGAGTGCCCTTTAGCAGGCAGCTGCTTGGCATCAGATAGGAAGGGGAAATGGGGCATGATCAAAATAGCACCCTTAAACAGAGGATATTCACTCATGGAAGTCTTCAAGCTCAAATTGTGTTTGCCGTTTGCCCCTTACATGAATTCTTGATTCTTCTGACTAGTCTGTAGAGGTATTCATAATCTGAAGTTACCCTATCTATGCACCCTTATCCAGAGTGACTTTTCCTATCATATATCTTCTTTCTAGTCAAATTCAATTTCACTCTCCTATAAAAGAAATAATGATAATAATAGTCATGCTTGCTATTATTGTCACTATTATTTATTTAGTACTTTAAAGCTTGCAGAGAGTTTTATGTATGCACTTTACTCCAAAAGTTTTAGTACAACTTTAAGCTAGTATGACTTAATAGTGCACTGTAACTTTTGGAATACTTTGTGTTATCTTATTTGATCTTTCTAACAATTGAATGGTCTGATTTCCCTCATTTTTCTGAAGAGAAAACTTAAAGGACTTGCCCTGAGTACCATAGACAGTATGTATCTTAGATGGATTTTAAATTCAAGTCTTTTGCCTCTAATTCCAGCTGCCTATTATCTCTAGGACCTAAAACAAAATCCTTTCTTTGACTTTTCCTTGCTTCTTTCACTCCAATATTCTCAAAATTTTGTTTCTAATCTAATAATTACTAGTTGATGACTTAAATTAAACCTATTTGCTGATTTATTCCATGCTCTAAGTAATATCAACTTATTTTATACATATTGGATTGTTATGAAGACTTAAAAAAAGCCCCACAGTGCTTGGCATATTGGTGGGCACATAGTTGTTAAATGAGTACATTTTGATTGATATTTTACCTGGAAGAAATCATCAGCTAATATCAGTGATTTATCACCTTAGCACCAGTTAGTTGATCAAATAATCTATCATCAGTTAAGAGTTGATCCCTGGGGAAATATGAGACATAGGAAAAGGATATTTTGAAGAGGTAGGAGTAAAAGCAGAATTTAGACCTGAGGTTTCCCTGGATAACTGGATGTGTGCCGTATCACATGGAACAGTAGTACCCACCGAACCAGAATTTTAGAAACATGTCCTTTGCCTGAGGGAGCTGATCCACTTAGACTCAGATCTCTGCACTGAAACTGAGCCCTTCTCTTTCATGAGTGAGTGAGTGTGAGCCTCTGGTCATGTTTCATATACCATCCATTAATTTAACAGAAAACCCATACCTACCTGGTTATTTTGCCATCTATCCTGCTTCCCATTTGCATTCTATCTCTTGAATTTTTTTTTCTTATTTTCTACTCCACTCATTGCTTGGTATAGTTACACAGTAGGTGCTTAAAATGTTAATGGAATGGAATTGATCTTATAAGAGTTATGAAATCAAATCAATAACATTTTGCTTTTGGAAATTGTATGAAAATTCTAGACTTTATGGCTCTAATTCCTCTAATTCTTCAGACCAGAACTCACTTTTCTTGTCACCCTGCACTTCCCAATCTAAGTTCATGTGCTTCCTTCCCTTTAGTAGAAAGTAACCTTTTAGAAATAAGGATTTTTATATTTTTACATTTGTATTCCAACACCTAGCACTGTATCTGGAATATCATTGCTGCTCAGTGATTGGTTTTTGTTTTATTCATTCATTCAGTGGTGGTGGAAATTGCTGATGCAATGCAATTAACAAAGCAGATGTCAAATATCCAGCAAAATAATTTTATCTGACACAAGTTACCTTTTAAGTTGAGGATAAATTTTTTACCATAAACATTCTGGTCTAGTTTTTGAGTGCACTTAACAAAAAATAAAGTATGGAAAGCAAAATGGACCTTGAGACTTTGAAGGGTGTGAGTTATTTTTCTTAGAAAAAGGAAGGAAGAAATATACTCCCTAGCCTAAGTAGATTTTTATTGAGACAAAAGAAAATATCAGTGCTACAACAAAGAATCACTTCTTCAATACTTTAACAGATCCATGAAATCACCCATATGTATCCTTTTTCAATTCTTAGTGTGTAATTTTATGCCCACATTCCATAAAGAATCTTACTAACATGAGATCATATGTGTGTTTATGTATATGTGTGTGTGTGTATTTCTATCTATTATTTGGATGTTGTTTTATATAACTCCTTTAATTCACAAATATCTTATGAGGAATCTTCTGAGGCCTCATGAGATAAAATTAATTGGCTACAGTTGTTGTGTGGATCAAATGAGATAATTTTTGTAAAATGCTGAACAAAAGCTTAAGAATTGCTCCTTTTCCTTCTCTACCCTACCCTGCCCAGCCTTGCCTTCCCTATCCCCTCCCAAGGTCACATGTGCAACAAATACCTGAGCCATGGTTTGAACCAGTTTCCTCCAAGGCTCAAGACCTACAGTAAAGCCCTCCCCACTCCCTTTTTTAAAAAGTATTTTACAGATGTCTGGGCAACACTTGGGCTATCTCGCCATAATCCTTCAGTTTTTCTGTCTGCCTAGTCCATCCTTCTTTCTGGTCTTATTTGTCCTTATAAGTTATCTTTGATGGCATGTTGAGTGACCAAGTTTTCATTGGTAATATGCTGCAGCCCATTTACAACCATCAGGCATTCTTCCATTACCCTTACAGTCACCTGCAATTTTGATTCTTTGGAGATTGTGATATTCTATCATTTTTAGCTACCTGGTTTCATTGGAAGAATATTAGTGTTTGCAAGATGAGTTTTTGTGGCAGGAAGCAGTTTGGGTTTATTGAAAATGGGGTTCCCTTTCCTAGATGCAATTCAGTCTACTTTTGGACTTATACAAGGATATTAAGGGGGAAGCATCTAATGTCTGCCTACCATGATTAAATATTCTGATTCTATAGTGTTTTAAAACATTTCCAACTTTTAGCCTCACTTATGATAATATTTACCTGATTAAAAAGCAGATTTTTGACAGTGTCTCATGCTAAACAGATGTAGTCTTGTTCTAAAAGGATAACAAGACAAGGTCAAGAATATAATAATTAAGAAACACTTAGAGAGTTTCATGCTTGTGAGCACAAATTGTGACATTTAAGCATGTATAAATTATGTTAAAATCATTGAAGGTATCATAACAAGTTGCAGATTGTGGAGCAGGTAATTAATAATAATTTCCAGTTCAAGAGGAAATATTAATTGCACTTAGAAGTTCAGAAATTGTGTTTGCTATAATTAACTTCTTACAACTATAAAATTGCAGGTGAAATTTACATTATTATATACATTTGCATAAATATAAGCATAGAAAATTCAACTGAGACTAGGATGCCCTGTCTCCTCTGATACAAATAGATGTATATATAATGCAAATTTAAAACTCTTACAAGAGCTTATTTCATTCCAGAATTAACAGCTACAATTGTAGCATATTATTCTTATTAAAAATTAATCAGTCATTTCAGTTATATGTGGAGATAATTTACAATATTCATTTTTTAAAGTTTTCTCTCTCCCACCTTTCCTTCCCCCACCCTAGGATAGCAAGTAATCTGAAATGACTGATGTATGCAAATATATATATATATGCATGCAATCATGTTACATGTATTTTCATATTAGTCAGCTGTGAAAGAAGAATCAAAACAAAAGAGAAAAAAACATAAAAATGAAAAAATGAAAAATAAATTTAGAAAGAATTCCATAATTTTTTATTTGGATGCAGATTTTCCATCACAGGTCTTTTAGAATTGCATTTGATTGCCATATTGCTTAGAAGAACTAAATCTATCATAGTCGGTCATCATACAGTGTTGCTGTTAAGGTATATAGTGTTATGGTTCTTATTCACTCATCAGCAGATCTTGTAAATCTTCAGGTTTTTCTATAATCTATCAACTCATAGTTTCTTATAGGGCAATAATATAACATTATATTCATATACTTCAACTTATTTAGACATTCCTCAGTTGAGGGCATTCCCTTAATTTCCAAATCTTTGCTGCCACTAAAAGAGCTGCTATGAGTATTCTTGTACATGTTGACCTTTTCCCCTATTTTTGTGGTTTCTTGCTTTACAGACCTAGTATTGCTAGATCAAAAGGTATGCACAGTTTTATTACCTGTTGGGCATATTCCCAAATTGTAGCATGTTATTCTAAAGAAATATTTTAGATCACATCATTAGGATGATGATGATGATGATTTTAATTGAACCTTGCTAGCCTTAGATATAGGGGAAAAATAAATAGACTCTAGCACTATACTGAGGAAGTTTTATATTTAGGATTTACAGATAAAATAAATTCAAAGCTGTTACATATTATCTTTTTCATTTATATCAAAGACTTGTAAGTAAAATCTCTTTTAAAGCAATATCTCAAAAAAAAGTAAAGTTACAGATACCCGCCCCCCCCAAAAGTAGTGGTGGGCATGAGTTGCAAGTGGCAAGTTGCAGTGGGGAATCATCATAAAGAATGTAATCAAAGAAATATATAAGGGAATAGTAAAAGAAAGAAAAAAAGCATCTTTAGAGTGGCTGTATGCCACTGTATCGGTCACTGTGCTTTTTTACAAACATTGTCTCATTTTATCTTAACAACAACAACAACCTTGCTATAATTATCTCCATTTAAATTTAAAGAACTGAGGCAAACAGGGTTGAATGACCTGCCCAAAAGCTTGAACTCAAGTTTTCCCTGACTCATGGTTGTTCTCTATCCACTGTACTACCAGTTGTCTCTGTGACCCGAAAAGGAGGTAGGTTCATCATGTCAGGAGCCTAACAAGTAACAATAGGTAGCTCACATACTCTATTAGTATCCACTCAATGTCAGGAGATTATAAATAAGGACTGGAGTTCATTGAGTAACTGACTCCCTATGGAGAATTAGTGCAAGTTCATGGGCTGAATGGGAAGGAGAGAACAGGCAACTGACAAATCTAATGCTCTTTTCTCAATTATTCTTCTTGACCTCTCTGGAACATTTGATACCAATCTTCACCTTATCTTTCTGGATACTCTCTCTTCTTTGGGTTTCTGTTTCACTGTCCTCTCCTGGCTTATTTCCTAAATGTTTGACCACTTTTTAGTTTGCTTTGTTGGTGCATGTTCCACCTTCATGCATGCCAATTACATATATCTCCTGAGATGTTTTCATTGGCCCTCTTCCCATTTTGCCCTGTTCGTTTTCACTTGATGTCATCATGAGCTACCAAGGGATTTTCAGCTCCATACAGATGATTCTCCGATTTTATAAATGAAGCCTTAGTCACTCTCCTAAGCTATGATACCACATCGGTGAATATCTCATATCCCAGCAGGGATATGCTAGTAGATGTCTAATGGGTGTTTCTTGGGGGGTGGGTGGGATATACAACAAACTTTTAATTTTAATTTGCATTTAATTTGCATTTTCTCCATCACTTTCTCAAGTCTAGGCAAATGATAAAGGTTTGATTTGTAGCAGAATTTGCTACATTTTGCATCAGATTTTCTGATTTATGTGCTGTAAATGTATATACTGAAAATAATCTGCTAGTAGAACAGGATGAGACAGTTTCAGAAGAGTCCTGAGTTCAAAACATGTCTTGCCTCCCTTTCTATATTCCACCTCTCCTTCACTAATAGCCAGACCCAGAATTCAGGTCTCATTACTTTATTTTTTTTTTAGGTTTTTGAAAGGCAAATGGGGTTAAGTCTCCTGCCCAAGGTCACACAGCTAGGTAATTATTAAGTGTCTTAGGCCGGATTTGAACTCCAGGGCCGGTGCTCTATCCATTGTGCCACCTAGCTGCCCCCATCTCATTACTTCTTACATGGATTATTGAATAGCCTTCAATTGTTCTCTCTGCCTGAGGTCTCTCCCTATACCAATTCATACTCCTTCCACCTGCAAAAGTGATTTTTTTCACATACAGACATAACTATGTCATCTCTCTTAATTAGAAAAACTCATTCCTAGTGGACAAAATAAAAAGTTCTTTTTCTGGCATTTCAAGCTCTTTCTACCGTGATCCCTTCTTATCTTTCCCAGTCTTCCTATGCTTCACTCCTCTCTATGTAGTCTATAATACAAGTACACTGGTCTTCATGCTGTTCCTTGCATATGATAATCCAATTCTCAACCCTGTTTTTTCATTGACCTCCATGGATTGATCTGCTGGAGGCACTTTCTTACTAGCAATTGGCAATAGTGATGTTGGTGGAGTTTAAAATATGTGCATAAGACTTTTATAACTGCTGAAGAATGTGTCAAGATTTAGGATGATGATGATGATGATGATGCTTGTCCTTTGTTCTTGAAGAAGATCATGTCAACAGGGAGGCGATGCCATGACAAGCACATGAATTGGATTTGAGTGAGGAGGTGCTGTGTTCAGTCACCATTCTAACTTTCTGGAGTTGACCCTTGGATGTGAGGCATCAGGGTTAAGTGACTTGTCCAAGGTCACACAACTAGTTAGTGTCTGTCAGGTATCTGAGACTGGATTAGTTATCCTTCTGACTTGGGTCCAGGCCTTTACCCATTGTGCCTCAATGCAGCTACTTTGATTTGAAACATAAATATTATATCTGGACAATGTTATAAATGGTAATAATGATACTAGCTCATATTATGCAGCCCTTTATGATCTATAGTGTTCAAGGCAACACTGTGACAAAGCACTATGCCCATTTTACAGATGAAGAAACTACAGCTAACAGGCTAATGTTGTTATCCATGTTTTAACACATTACTAGTTGGTTGTCAGAGGTGAATTTTCAATTCAGTTCTCTTGATTCCAGGTCCAGTCTCTTTCCTGTTGTTCACATGGATGCTGAATAATTCAGTATTCCTGTTTCACACCTGTGGATTAGGTTAACAGATACAAAATGTGGCACATAGCTTATTTTTTAGAATTGTTGTACAATAACAAATAGATGCAGGGTTAGGTTGTACCTATTCTACCTAGATTATTTAGAATGTGGGAATCCTGAATATATTTCTGGTAGGGACAGGGGTATGGAGGAACAGCCCTCTTTTCATTCAGTTTGGTATACTGACTGATACACGTGACAGTGTGCATGAATAAGCATATAACATATCTAATACATAAGTCATTTTCAGATTCTATATTTCTGTGCATACCTCATGATCTTCAGGTAGGTTTTGTTTGTGTTACTCTCCAGCTCTTGATTTCTCCCTTTCTTCTTAATCTCCAGTTCTGCCCTATTCAGTGTTCTCAGGTAGCAATAGTGTCTTAGCCTACTAAGACATTGTTTTTAAGCATAGGTGCACATTTGCTGAGTGGAAAGATTTCCTTTAAACCTTTGTGAAGGATTTTGAATTATGCTTGTCATCCTATAGGTAGGTTTGAGAAGATGTGTTAATAATACTATAGCAACAGAACCGAGATTTGGAATAGGAACAAAGATTTTATTCTTGTATTATCAAAAAACCTATCTCTTCCTCTTCTTGTCCATAAGAACTGTACCATGCCATGTAGGCCCTACAGCAAAATAGAGCTAGATATGAATAATTTGCACACAGAGCAGTGTATCTATTATGTATGTAATATAGAAAGAGAAATTCCTTGTAGTACAAGGAAGTGTGTACTTGTAGTAATTATTCAGAATTGCAATTGTATAATATTCATATAATAAATTACATTGTATGGAGGAGTGTGCACTTTTATTAGACGTTATATTAACGCCTTCAGAATGACTATCTATTTCTGCTGTTTGTAAAATATTAAAATTTTTACTATACACTCCAGCACTCTTGAAAATTATGTATGTTGATTCTTTAATCACATTTTACAGGCACTATCATTCTCTCAATTACCCAAGCTCCTTTAATTTCATGTATGTTAGCCTTAATTTTTTTTACTTTAAAACCGATGGGAAAATGCATAAAAGAGTACACTTCTTTTTCTTGTTGGAAAGTTGATAAAAACAATTAATAGCTGTATTCCTTAATAGTTGGCTAATCATGTATAACTTGCTCAAAATCTCTGAGTCTTGATTTTGCCACATAATACTTTACAGAGAAGTATAGATTAAATGTGCCAATGTATAAATATATTTTAAAATAGATTATTAAAAGAAATTTTTGAATATGATAAAAAGATATACAATTCCTATCAAATAATATAGATTCCTTATGGACAAATCATACTACCTTTGTTGTAGCTCAGAAGAATGTGATAGATTAAAAAACAATATTTAAATTTCCACAATGCATTTGTTAAAGTGTCTAATGATGTTTTCCTTAAGATTAAGTTTGGTCATATCACTTTGATACTTAATATATTACAGAGACTTTCTATTAACTCTAGAGCAAAACATTAATTATTCTTTTAGCCTTTGACTGCTTTGCTTTAGGCAGTTGTAAGACCTTATGCAGGTCTTTTAACCTTCATAAGTCATTTAACCTTATTACACATTGCTCTGTCTTCATAACTTTTATCTGTACATTCCTTCTCCTATCTTATTCTTTTATAGTATTCAATAGGATCATTGAAATAGATGTTTTGCATTCTTGCATCACCTCCATGTTTTAGAATCTCTCATTTCCTTCAAGATTTAGTCCAGGTGGCACATTCTTTACCTGTAGCCTTTCCTGACACTTAGCCCTACCTTTTCTTGCTAGTATTTTCTCTTTTCGTACTAATTTGTGTTTATTTTGTATCTTTTGTATTTGTATATGTACTTATATATATATATATATATATTAGTTTAGATCATTCATATATACTTACATGTATGTGTATCTATGTTATATCTAGAACTAGGCAAAGGAGGGTCTCTCAATAAGGGATCTAATTCTGGGCTCATTCAGGTTTGATCAGGGTTCTTCACCATGTTGGGGTCAGAGATAGAACTTCTTCTAGAGAGAGAAAGAAAGAGAGAGTGTATGTTCCTTTTCAATATTCCTGGTTCTTTATTGGAGTAGGGGAACATATATTTGACTCATGTCTGGGTTTACCCAAGCATGAGTAGAAAGGCACTTGTTGTATAATGCAGATAAAATTCAGGACAACTATTTACAAAAAAGAAATAATTTGAAGCACTCACTGATAGACTTGATACATGGTAAGTATTATGTAACTCCTGTAATTGATTCAGGAGACTGAATAATACTTCAAAATTTGCAGAATTTTTGAATAACTATTTCATTCTCATCTCCTCTTGGTACTTGTCTTATGAGCTCCTTCAACTTCCATGTCTTCTACAAGGTAAGTTTAGATATGGCCTCATTATTCTTTCAGTAGTTCTCTCCTCTCTAGGGAGCAGGTTCACACTTGCAGCACTCACTCCAAAACCTTTGGCTTATTAGTGACATAGTCTAGATGTTCCCCCCTTGCTTGTAAAACATGGCATCATAGCCACTGGATGGATATGTTGCTGGGCTAGAAAGCCTTACAGCAACTGCAAAAAATACTTATCATAATACAGAGAATACTAACTAAGCAATGTTGGAACTACTAAATTCCTAAAATAGCCAGTCTAGAAAAGTTCACCCTAAATGATTGCTTTCTGATCTATTATCTTCAGAGAAAGAAACACAAAATATAAGAGATTTTAAGGACTTTGAAAACTTGACTTAGATTCACCTGAAGAGCACGATTAATACAATGTCAGACCTTTGAAAATCACTTAATTAATAATTATTGACCTACTGTCTGCCAATGTGCTCTAATTACCATATATGAGCAACTGCCATATATATAGTGATTGGATGGAATTATGGATGTCCTGTTGGTTAGTCAACAAACATTTTTTGAGTTTGCACTTTGTGCCACTTTGTTAAATGCTCTCTATCTCTGTCTCTTCCTCTGTCTGTGTCTATCACACCCACACAAAATCTCATTTGAGCCTCACTACAACTCTGAGTGATACTATTATTATTATCCCCATTTAATATTAAGGAAATTGAGGCAGAGGTTAAGTGACTTATCAAGAAAAGATGTGTCTGAAGCTGAATTTGAACTCAGTTCTTCCTGATTTGAGGCCCAACAGTCTATTAACTATTTCTCTAACTGTCTATAGCAGTTTAACAGATATAGACAGCAATTGTATCCTAAAGGTCTCATTGATTAGGATAAACATGAAATTCCAGAATCCCATACATGGAAAGAACCCGAAAGATAATTTATCTTTTCATAGTTCCTACCCTTTGCTCTTAGTTCTTTCCTTTGGACACAAGGAAAACAAAGCTATGTTACTTGGCATAGTCAATCATATGTCAAATTAACCAAATAAATGATTTTTGCTTCATTGATAACTAAACATTTTGTAAATGGAGGTATGAAAATAATTGCGTAAAAGTATAATATGTATATATATATATTATATTATATTTGTTCTGAACCTATGATTTTATCAATGTGGGGAAGTCCCAGGATAGATATTCCTTCTTCTGGTACATATTGGAAACTCATTCATGTCATTTGTAGTCTTAGAGTGGGTCTTGTAGTCTTAGTCGGAGGCTATTAAATAGTTAGATGACTTACATACTGGCTGCATGACCCTAGGTATCAAAGTGGGACTCCAAAGTCATCTCTTACCACACCATTCCATCCCAACTCTTACCTATAATAGCAATGATAACATACATTTCTTCAGGTCTATAAGATTTAAAATATTCTTTAATCATTCTAATTCCCTGTGGTAGATAGCAATAGCACTTAGTCCAATATTATAATTGTAGAGGGAATTCCCTCTGTCAGTTAAGATCAATACTAGCCTGAATTTTTTTTACTTTCAAGGAATTTCTGGGAGCAGTGAAAGGTCAAGAAAGCTGCCTAGTGTCATACAGCCAATATATAACATGGATGGGATTTGCTCAAAAGTTTTCCCAACTCTGAGACTGGATCTCTCAAGTAATCTGTCTCTCAGAAGTCTAGATAGAAATTTTACTTTTCCCATCTTAAAATGAGAATTCATTGATACAATATTCTTTTCCATCATATAGTCCCTGGATAACTAGTTTAAGCTCAAACTTCTGTGTGTTTGTGTGTGTGTGTGTGTGTGTGTGTGTGTGTGTGTGTGTGTGTGTGTGTGTGTGTGTGTGTGTGTGTGTGTTTGTGAGCATACATGCTTTAAAAGTCACCCCATATTAGAAGACCAGTCAATGGGCAGCCTGTATAAGCCACAGAGCAGTAGTATATTGTGCTGGCAGCAGTTTGCACCCACATGGCTAAAAGTAGTTATTTGTGGTATGCGGTTGTCAGATCTAAAGATCATTTTCCCTGGTAGAAATGCGGTAAAGAAAATGAAAGAGTTCAAATTTATTTTAACTGCATGAACCGTCAAGCAACTATAAAAGTATCCAATAGAAAAGTTCTAAAAATGCAAAGGTAGAAAGCACACTTCCCTTAGAAAAGTAGGATCTGAATGCAGGTGCTGCATTGAACCAAGCAGTTAACTTGTCTTAGAAGGGACCATGGTGTGAGGGCTAAAGGAAGCAATAAGAATTTGTCCTAATTCAGTTCAAATAAACCCAAGATCTGGGAGCAATTAAGCTAAACCTGAAAGAAAGCAGGGTAGAAAGGAACAAGAATTTCAATGAGGATTAAACATTGAACCTAGAGCAATACTTCTTTAGTCTACAGATGGCCAGTCCCTTTGTATGGTCTCCATCTCATACTAGAAATGGTAGAACAGGCTATTTGTAAAATAGAGTATTTAAAAATAAAACTTGACTTGGCATACTAAAATGTGTATTGGGGGAACAGAGCAAGGGGAAAACTGGCAGAGTGTCTGTTAACTATTAGGCACAGGGCTGGCCTGAGGGAAAATTGCAGAGGAAGCTAAGACTGTTTTTTTGAATCCTCCCTGCCTTGTTTTCTGGGTCTCTTTCTCCACCTTTCGGATGCCATGAGCAATCTTAAAAATACAATATATCCTTATGGACTAAGTCATAGGTGTGTTCTGACTTCTCCCTTTATCTATATTCCTGCATTTTACCCTTTCTTCTGTCTCTGAACCCATTTTTTTTCCTTTTTTCCTTTTTTCCCCTCCACCCCCACTTGCTTCCCCCAGGTTCTGGTGACTGTGCATCATTGAAAGAGTGATTAATACTCTTGCTGCTTTAAAAAGGGATGTTTTAGAGGTCAAAAATTAAAGCTACTTCTGATTTATTTTGTACTTCTTTTCCTCTTTCCCATTTCTACCCACCCCCCTCTTTCAGTCCCAGGACTCTCAGATATTTTTGTGTCCTAGAGCAAAGGGATCACATAAAAATAATTCACACAAAGGGGTTGGAGAATTAATCTATACATTTTTCAAGGAAGGGAAAGTGAAATTTTAAAGCAGAGACTCTGAAGAGAAATAGACCTTCTAATTGCTAAAAGGGACCACAAAGATTATTTAATCCAATCCCTCCACTTTAAAGAGAAATCTGAGGCCCAAAGAGGGGAAAGTGATTTATCCAAGGTGACTTCTTAGAACAGAGAAATGATTCATTAATGTTGGCATTTCAAACATTCAGGGTGAAATATTTTTGGCCAGGAGCTTTCCTAACTGCCTACAAAACATATCATACAAGTGACTGCCGTCTCTGCCTAGGCATAAAGCTAGCCTTGATTAGAGACTTGGTGTAGCAGTAGCATGTGGTTTCTGAAGAATTTTCATTTTGCTCATCTGAAGGAATTTTGAAGGAATGTTTGGCATCTAGCCACTGGGTATAAGTCTCAGTGAAGTTAGTAAGTGAAGGTAGGACCTATTACATATAACCATATATTTTGGAATGGGATATGGTTTTGGGAGATTTTTTTTCCTTTTAAATCATCTTAATGCTATTATACTTATAAAAATCATTCTGAATAACATGAAACTTGAAAAATTATAAATGATTTCTTACAGAGAATCATAGTATATTAAAGTCATTAAGAGATCTTGAAATTAATCTGGTCTACTCTACTGACTCTACAGATGAAAAAACAGATCCAGAGACATCATATAGTAGCTATTAGGGAAATACTATAACCTCTTTTTTGTTGATGATAATACACCAAGAGAAACATAGAAGCAACAAAAAAGCAAAATTAAGTAATTAGGCTTATAAATCATAGTCTGAAAGCACATACACAATTTCCTCCTTTTTTTATCAACTATTGTGTTGCTTGTAGTAACCTCTTTGAACCTAGAAACTAATAGCTTGTTTTCCTGCTTCTTCAGTTCTCCCATTTGATAAATATTGATTTGTTTCTGTGTTTCTACTGAAGCTTGAAATTAATATGACTTTATATGCTAAAATGACTAATTCTGTTAACATTCTACTAGCTACAGGTTTTTTAAAATTTAACTATTGTTGAAAATTTGGGTTAGTAATTATGAAGAATAATCATGTCTTTTAAACATAAATGATTTTTATTCTTATTCTTGATGTTCAAAATAGTATCAGAAAAGGTGAAGCTAGAATATAAAACTGTTATTCCCATTTAACCTGTTTTACTACTTCTAACAGTCTCTCTGCTGGCTACTAGCTCCTGGCCACCAGCTCTGACTTCAGAATCCTTACTTTTCATTTATGCCTTATTTCAGACATTCTAACATTAATAAGATTTAGAGCTTAGGTGGAATCTCAGTCGCATAATAAGTTTTTAATATGTGCTTGTTTGGGCAGTTTGATGGTTCAGGGGATAGAATACTGGGTCTGGAGTTAGGAAAAGTCCTCTTTGTGAATTCAAATCTGGCCTTGAATACTTACTGATATGTGACCCTGGGTTAGTAACTTAATACTGTTTTTCTGTAAAATGAGATGGCGAAGGAAATGGCAAATATTCTAAAATCTTTTGTTAGGAAAAAAAGTGATTCAAAAATAACATGCTAATTTGGTTGATAGATTGTAACTATGGCACAGGGAGAATAAATGACATATTCGATAATACAAAGGTGATCAGTAGAAGCACTATGGTTTGAATTTCTTAAGTAGTCTCTATTTTATGGTATTACCTAAAGTCTTATTTAAAGAAATCATAGAATTTCAAATTTGAAAGAGAACTTGGAGAGCAATAAATTTAATTCAACAAATATTTCTTGAATTAAAGTATGGTGATCATCTAGTTCTATTCATACTCTTGGGCCTAGACCCTTCCCTTTACCATTTCAAGCTATTCATTATATTCTGTCATTACTAGAAATATAGGGGTGTTTATCACTACTCCCTATACAAAATCTAGACATCATAAGATCACATCTATATTTTAAGTACAGTGGTTTGGGAGACAATTTAGGGACTCCTCTTTACCCTTCTTGAATCATGAGATCTAAAATTCTTTCATTAGAGATTTATTTCTTTGATTTAAAACAGGGGCATTCTGTCCAAATGGAACTAGATCTAGAATAGAACTGCTAAAACATCTATTCACAATTAGTGTGGATTAAGCAATCAGTTTTGAGAAGGGGCAGAAAGACATAAAACATAAAGTCTGGAAAATAGAATATAAAGTCATAAAGGTTGGAGAATAGGAAATAACTTTAGTGAAACATACTAGTATGAACTCCAGGGCAGGAAGAAGGTAATATTTGGGGAAGGATGAGTCTTTCAGATGGAGTGGGTGAATGATGTTGAAAAGGATGATGAAGACTGAGGAAGATCAAGTTCTCCTAAATACTATTTTGCCCAGAATTGTGACTGTTATAACTCTCTCCCCCAGGAATGAATAGAGGACCATTCCTAAACATGGGCTCTCAAAATATAAAGTTATAGCAATAGTATTAAATTACCTAGCATTAATTTAGTACTATAAGCTTTATAAGACACTTAATGTATCTATTCAAATTTAATTGCCCTCAAAGGTCTGTGAGTTAAGAGTTATATTATATCCTCAGTTTACAGATTAGGAAAATGAGGTATAGTAACTTACAGTCAGACAGCTAGTAAATATATGATAGGATTTGAATCCAAGTTTTCCTGACCCTAATGTATATTTAAGTATATCTTAAAATTGTTTTTGTTTTAATAGAAAAAAAGAGGACCAGATAGGGATTTATGTACTAATTACATGCTAATACATATTATGCAACTTTGAAAAAGACTAGAGCACAGCAAAACATAATCCATGTGAACTGACATGTGAGCAAGACAATGACTTGGGCTGCTGTAAGCAAAGTCCATCACTGGGTTTGTGGAAGATGGAATTCAAATGTGTGGGGTGGATGATAAGTTGTGTAGCTATTAGGTGCCTTCTGTGGGACATGGTTTCCTCCACTTCATTCCAATGTCTTGAGAAACACAGTTATGCCATGCAAGACTTTATCACAATTTCCTAGTGGATCAGAAGCTGGAGAACAAAAAAGCAAATAGAAATGTGTCAAGGAACAGGATGATACCACTGTTAAAGGTACTGTAGCCACTAGGAAGAAGAAGGAGAAGAAGGAGAAGAAGGAGAAGGAGAAGGAGAAGAAGAAGAAGAAGGAGAAGAAGAGGGAGAAGAAGAAGGAGGAGGAGAAGAAGGAGGAGGAGGAGGAGAAGGAGGAGAAGAAGAAGGAGAAGAAGAAGAAGAAAGGAGGAGGAGGAGAAGGAGGAGAAGAAGAAGGAGAAGAAGAAGAAGAAGAAGAAGAAGAAGAAGAAGGAGAAGAAGAAGGAGAATAAGAAGGAGGAGGAGAAGAAGGAGGAGGAGGAGAAGGAGGAGAAGAAGAAGGAGAAGAAGAAGAAGAAGAAGAAGAAGAAGAAGAAGGAGAAGAGAAGGAGAAGAAGAAGAAGAAGAAGAAGAAGAAGAAGAAGAAGAAGAAGAAGAAGAAAGAAGGAGGAGGAGAAGAAGGAGAAGGAGAAGAAGAAAGAAGGAGGAGGAGAAGAAGAAAGAAGGAGGAGGAGGAGAAGGAGGAGGAGAAGAAGAAGAGGAAAGAAGGAGGAGAAGAAGAAAGAAGGAGAAGGAGAAGAAGAAGGAGGAGAAGGAGAAGAAGAAGGAGAAGAAGGAGGAGGAGAAGAAGAAGAAGGAGAAGGAGGAGGAGGAGGAGGAGGAGAAGAAGAAGAAGAAGAAGAAGAAGAAGAAGAAGAAGAAGAAGAAAGAAGGAGGAAGAGGAAAACAACAATGATGACAATTCCTCTGAAGACTGCTGCCTAGATGAAACTGGGAAATGAGATTGATCAGAGGTAGAGTCTGTCAGGGATTCTCCTCAATCTCTTATTATACAATGAAACTTATTTACTTATTTGATATAAATTTAGTGCACTGCTTTGTAGAAAAATATGACTTCATCTTCAGTTTTAGCTCTGCTTTGTGGCCCTCTCCCATTGGAATTCCTCTGACAAAGGTCAATGGGATGGAGTCTTTGAGGGTTATGGCAGATTTTTTTTTTATTGGCAGATAAGACAAGTATCAAAGCAATAATCACGCCAATAGCCTCATTTGCAAATATTTCAGTGTTTTAGAAGTGCTTTGCATATTTAGAGAAACTAGAATATTTTTCACTAGCTGCTTAATGTTTTCATAAATTCATTGTTATGAGAGGTAGCTATGTGGCTTTGTGGATAGAGTGGAGTCAAGAAGGCTTCAATTCAAATCTTGTTTCAGACAAGTGTGTAACTTTAGGGAAATTACTTAATCTCCTTTAGCCTCAGTTTCTTCATCTGCTAAAGGAAGATAACAATATCATTTATCTCTCAGGATTGTTGTAAGAATCAGATGGGATAACATATGTAAAGCATTTGCAAATCTCAACATGCTGTGTGGATGCTATTGTTGTTATGTAAGCTTTAAGAAGCATTGGCATTTGTTATTTATAAACAACTAGAAAAAATATAATTTCCGCAAGGAGAAAAAAATCAAATGAACATTTTCATCCTATCTTATTAAAAGGAAATATTATGTACAAAATTGTCAGTCTGACAGTATTAGAAATAAATATAAGAATTCACTGGTATGGTCTATTGTGGTATTTGGAAAGAATCCTAAGCCCATAGGACCTTGAAAATAGCCTGAAGGAAGAGACAAAAATTAAAGACCAGAGGAGGATCACAAACATGCTTTCTAGGGTTGGAGGCTATGATAAACAGAGAAAATAGTTTGAGTTGGTGTGATAGGGTTGTTGTTTCCCCCTTTCCCCCATAGTAGTATAGATTAGAAGTTTGAACTTGGGGCTTAAAAAGGATCTTCCTTTGGAGTCTGAAAGTGAATTGAAGAAAATCATTCAGTCTTGTCTTGGAGGGTAGGCCATAAGAACTATCACACTGAGGGCTGCACCTAGAAGAAAAGACTTGGGGGACTAAAAATGTTATTGATCCAAGGAGTATTTGGAAGAGATTGTTTTCTTTCTTTATAACTGAGCTAAGCTAATTGAGCAGCATAAGCTTACCCTTATTATTTACTTCAGTGTTATCAAATTTCTTCACATGCTTTAAGTAAACTACTTTTATAGACTTGAAGTCACTTGAACTTGATTTGACTATATTTGCCAGACCATGCATGGGGAAAAGATATACCATCAGAAAAAAGAAGACTGTCATACCCATAAGTATAGTCAGGTGGATAAATCACTCTTATTTTTAGACTTTGGTGAAGTGAATGTTGAAAATTTCAAAAAAGTATTATATGAGGAGCCAACTTTGGGGGGAAAATATCTGGGTATATGGACATGTGTATTCTTGCTAAGAGTGAGCTTTCTTTCTTGATTTTGTTTGCCCTAGTTGTTTTGCTCTTATCTTAAAGGTTTTATTTTCTTTTTTTTCCTCATCCCTTCTTAAGGACAGTAACTGTCTTGCATATCTTATTATCCCTAGTCCTCAGGATTTAGTAGATTCTTAAATATTTATTTCTTGATTGACTTCATTGATTTACTGACTGTTTCTATGAATCATTCTTGAGTTCTTTAGATCTTTCTCAAGTACTGATCCCCACATTAGTCAAAATCAACTGAAAAAAAAAGAATGATCACTTATCTGGACTGTTTAGGGGGACTGAATTTCTATGAATGTAGTTTTGGACTAATTGGAGACTATGGAATTAGATATAGTAATTATTTTATGTTGTTGTTTTTCCCTTCATTTTTGAAGAGGACCAGTGATGTTACATTAAGGTTGATGTTTGAGTGCACTTGAATTGAATTTAAGCAAGGCCAAGTTGCACAAAGTTGTCAGCCTCACTCTCTCTAACAGTCCAATGGCAAGATAATTGCCAATAACTTTGGATGTTGGACAGTTCGGTTGATCTTGGCATTTTCATTCCAGAGCACCTGCTTCAATTGCCTTCATGGCCACTGGAATAAATTTTTCTCATCCACCCACTCTGCCAAAGGAAGTCTTTATATGCTTGGGTTAGACATCCCCCTAATTCACCCACATATTCTTTATAATTGAGCTAAGCTAACCAGAACAGCATAAGTTTAAACTTATTATTTACCTCAGTGTTATCAAATTTCCTCACATGCTTCAAGTAAAGTGTTTTTATAGATTTGAAGTGACTTGAATCCACACTTTTGAGGCCTGTTAGTTACCCTCATCATGATTCAGTGCATCTGCAAAGACAGTTTTACTGGGGTGCAGTTGCTATGCATGCTCCAGTTTCTAGAAGCCACAGGTAAAAAATGAGTTACAAGTAGATACTAAAGGTGAATGAGCAGCCCTGAAAAAGGTTAGTAAACCTTGACATCAGAGATTCTAGTCCTCTGGAATTCACTATACACTACCATTATTTTATACTCTATCAATTAATCAATAAGCATTTATTATGGGCCAACTATAGGTCAGACACTGTAATGTTACAGATACAAATTCAAAGCATGAGATATTCCCTACTTTGGAGAACTTTTATTGACTTGGAACCTTCTCAAAAGAAATTATGCTTTGAAAATGGAAAAAAAAATTAGAAAAAGCATGAGTTTAATATTCTATTTTCATGTTTTAGTTATTTGACAAAAAATTTGTATATGTATATATTTTCCCAAACATATCCTACCACTCTCATATTTCATCAATAGAAAGCATTTTAAAGATGAAAACATATTTAAGTCTATTGAATGGTATAGATTCTTTTACAATTCTTCCATCAAGAAAGAGACTAAAGATCCAGGCACACTGCCCAGAATATTCTTTACTATAACAGATATTTCAGAAGTAAAAGCATTGTGGAGAAAATCACTTAAACAGCATTTTTTTGGTAACAGATAACTAAGGTCCTCATTCATTCATTGTTATAAACAATTCAGATGATATAGTGAATAAATTGACAAGTTCTAACTCTAGTGATGTTATCTTTCCATATAGCTGTCTGTAATTTGCTTCCTGCTGCTCCAAATCTATCTGGTAGGTTTAAGAAATATCTTCCTTGATTAAACTGGCACATACATAACCTCATATCTCTATCCTTTGAAATTTCTTAAACCTTTTGGTTATTCATTCCTTTCACTGTAGAAGTTCAATAATAATTGGTGAGGTCACATTAGCATGACAGGTTGTACTAGTATATAACTTGCTTGCTCTTATAAGGGTGTATTTCTTTGTTCTTTGTTCTTAAATCTTCCTTATCTTCATATAATTTTCTCTACTCCCCTTAAATAAGAAATATGCTTGTGTCTTATAAAATATTCCTGAACCTTAAAGTAATCTGAGGGAGTCAGAAAGGTCATAGATAAAACATTTATCTAGTACTTATTATGTGTCAGACCTGTGCAAAGAGATAGGAATATAAATGCAAGTGAATAAACCCACAAACAAACCACTATCACCAGAAACAACTGTCCTTGAGGTGCTTACCTTCTATTGGGGGAAGACAAGATGGAAAGGGAATTAGAAAGTTCAAAACTCTGGGGCTTATATATTTAAAAAAAAGAGTGGCATGCTTTATAAATGTAGTCACTTTGGGAAGTGACTTTTGGGAAGCATTTGTAGCATAATGAGAGGAAATATGAGGTAATCTAACTAGTCTAAGAGTCAACAAGTTCTAGGTTAACATCATGTCTCTGACATTGAGTAACTTGTCAGTGAATCCCTTAACTTCTCATTCTTGTAGTGCCTATCTCACTGTCATGATGTGAGGCTCGATTGAGATAATGTTATATAAAGTGCTTCATAAATTTTAAAGTACCATGTAGATATCTGACATTATTGTTCCAATGATGCTACTATTACTCCATTTTTAAACTTTCTTTTTTGAAATTGCCCTTCAGAATTTGTGACTTTCCTTTCCTTTTCTTTCTTTTTTTGTGTCTACTCACCTTTGACAGTATATTTAATTTTGAGATATGATCAAGAGTTGTTGGGATCAAGACTGGTAAATACGGTTGATTAGAAATTTATGTTTTTGGGGGTGGCTAGGTGGCACAGTGGATAGAGCTCTGGCCCTGGAGTCAGGAGTACCTGAATTCAAATCCAGCTTCAAGCACTTAATAATTACCTAGCTGTGTGGCCTTGGGCAAGTCACCTAACCCCATTGCCTTAGAAAAAACAATAAAAAAAGAAATTTATGTTTTTTATGAATTTAAATACATATATTATGTGACCTATAAAGTAGCTCTGAGATAATGTCCAAAAAAGAAATCCAAAAACATAAAATAAATCACTAGTAACATTGTTAGACTAAATATATAGTCATCTAAGATAGTTTTTTGCCTGCCACTATCTGTAATTGCAGCTGCAGAATATCAGGAGGAATTGGAGAAGGAGAGGGCATATGTTGACCATATCCTTTAGCTCAAGGGCTACAACAAGCACTTCTAAGTTAAATGAAATATATTTCATAAATCTTCTGAGCTTAGTAATGACCTTTTGGATCTTGTATTCATCTTCCTTTGCAGATCTATTATTATAAATTCAGACTTCAGCTTAGACCAATATTGTCTTATATCCAAACTCTCTTATTAACAGAGTCCTTTCTTGGTCCATTGGAGATTCATTGACCTGTTCCTATTGGCATGTGGCTCTATGTATGGAACAAATTTTGGCTCTCTTTTTCCAATACCATTGACACACTCTTTCAGCTCTCCTTCCCTACCTCAGAAATGTACTTCTTTTTGTGGAAGAAGAAAAGTGCCTGACAGCCCCAGGCAGAACAGGACACTACTATATTCAGAAGGTTGACTGTCCGTCTCTCGAAAAACATTTATTAAGCATTATGTTCCAGTCAGTACTAAGTGTTGGGGATATCAAAAAAAAAGCACAATTTGGCTACATTTTAGTATGCTTGTTTAACAATTGCCCTTGATATTTGTATGCCTTTATTTTGCACTTGATATCAAATTCCCCTGAAAATGTAACAAAATATGAGATAATCAGAAATTATTAAGTATCTGTTATTCCTATTGTCTGAATTGCTGTAAACCCAATGGACATCAACTAATTTGGACAGCTACTCTAAGCCTATTGGACTTTCAGTAATGCTTCCTTGAACAAATCTGGGAGAGGCAGTGGCTTCAAGACTTACAATATAAAATCAGCATCTTATCATTCATGCTTTAGGCAAGTGAAAACCTGCCTACAATTTGGTCAACTAATTGCTTACTTATCTAAAAACCTGTCAGCTACATACTTATCTTTTGTCAATCTTTTGTCATTTGGGGTCAGTATGAAAATTTTGATCCCAGGAAGACTGAGAAAGATGCATTTGTACAGGGATATCAGACTAAGCAGCAATAAACATTTGAGAAGACAACAGAAAAACCCTAGGTCCTTACTGTACTTTTTTCAGGAACTTGTACTAAGAGTCTGATTTATGGGTAAGATTGCCTTGTAAGAAGTTTTGCTTTGTATTTCTCTACCAAGCCACCTTGAACAAGAGTTCAAGATGGGCAATGTTGTTCTGAATTCCACTTTATAGGGAAGAATGTTATAGCACTATTAAAATGTAATCTTAAAATATTCTCTTTTCCCTACCATGTTAAAATGTGCAGTGGGAAAAATGACTCGCATAAAAGTCATGTAAAGATTCAGAGAACTGCTCTTCCTAGAAGGTCTAATAAGCTCTGGGAATTTTTCCAAAATATGAGTTCATTGTATTAATCTGTCACAAACCAATATCACTTGCTTGATTTTCTTCCTCATTTTGTTTCGGTTTCACTTTTGTCATTAGTTTTTTAACCTCTAACATCCTCCACTGATCAGTGTCCAAAATGCCGTGTGATAACTGATGTGCATTTTATTAGGTGTTTTATATACTTTCGCATCTGGACTGTATATTATAGCTGTTCTTAATTCACCTTTTATTTTAATGCTTTTTGTCAGTCACCAGGGAATAAATCTTGAATATTGCTGTGTATGGTTTAAAAAAACAAAAACAAAAAAGAGATATAATTTGAGAGGTCATGGATTAAATCTGCCAAAAGCATTGTGTGTGACAGAAAGATTTAAATTAATATTCTACACCAAGGGGATAATAATATATAAGTATTCAATGTAAGAAAGACATTTTCAAAGAGACCTGAGGGGAAATATCAAGATTCAAACTGGATATGAATTTTCATCATATTAGAGCGATACAGCTACAAACTGAATTATGATCCTAAGAAGAAATTTCATAAACTTGGCTTTTTTTGTCCCCCCTTGACTTTACCACTTTAGGAATCTCAGGTATTGTGTTCAATTATGATGCCACATTTCAGTAAAGACATTTGTAACCTGGAGTGTGTCCAGAGGAAGACAACCAGGAAGGAAAGTTGAAGGACCTTGAGTGCATACCATATCCTTGGTAGTTGAAAGAACCAGACATGTTTAGCCAGGGAAAGATAAGACATTGGAAAAAGGAAATGAGGGATGACTTTATGTATTTTCAAAGTTATTAGGTATTAAGAGAGATAAATTTACTCTACGTGGATCCAGAAGACAGAACTAGGAATAACGAGTGGAAGCTGCAAAGAGGTAAATTGGAACTTGTAGGGAAGACAAAAAAAAACTCTATAGAAGAGTATCTCAAAGTGAAATTTGCTGCCCCCAGAAGTAGTTGATTTCCCTTTTTAGAAAAAGCTGGATTGACTACATATTTTTGTTCAATAAAAGAGGTCATTCTTTCCCTCATTTCTTTCCTAGCCTTAATTATTGAATGGTCATTTCCTCAGATAAACTGAGACCTGGGAAAGACCTTAACTTAAAAAGGTCAAGGTTTTCTACTGCATCCAGGGCCACCCCTAGTCATCTTGGTCTGTATTTTCTGTATCTTGCCTTTAGACCCAGATGGCTCAGAGGAAACAGTGAAGCTGATGATTTTTCACAACCCTATCTCATTCAAATCCCATTCACTTGCAGATCATGATATCACTTTCCCAATGCCATAGCTCTTTTGGAGAACAAAGAGGAAGCAGCAACAATTATGAGTGAGACTGAATTTGTGGTGCTGAACTTTTAGGAGGATCATACATAAATCAAACATAAGGATATCTTTAGTTTGTATAGAAAACCACATATCAATATTATTTGGATTCTATTTTCAATCATCTAGGTGATCCAATGGATCAAGTACTGGTTCTGGAATTAAGAAATCACTTTTCCTTGAGTTCAAATCTGGCCTCCGACATTTCCTTACTGGTCTCTTAACTTTTTTTTGCCTCAGTTCCTCATCTGTAAAATGAAGCTGAAGGAACTGGCAAACTACCCCAGTATCTTTGCCAGGAAAACCCAAAATGGTGTCATGAAGAATTGGATACAACTCAAAAATCACAACATATTCTATTTTATTAACATTTATTTTGTTAAATGTTTCCCAATTAAATTTCATTCTGGTTCTTCCAAATTTGGGAGTATTCTCATTAAGGGCAACATGTTTGACAACCCTTGTCTAGATGATCTTTAAAGTCTTTTGCTATATTTAGATCTTGTTATCTTTGTGATTCTGTAGACATATATCAGAATTTAACAGGAAAACAGAGTATCTGGGCAGGTGGAGAACAGACATATTCAAATGGAGAAATATGAATGGAAGCAATTACAACTACTTGGGGGTCTCTGAGCTGGTCCCACTTAGTTTGTTTCATTTAGGCCCCTCTACACTCCCTGTTCTTCTCTGACACCCCTTTCCTTAAATATTAACTTTTTTGTTCTTAACCATGCAGAGTTTAGTTACCTGATCTTGATTCCTGTTGCTATTACCTATGGAGTCCTTGGATTTTGGTTTTGTAACCTGTGACCTGACTTTGATTTCTTGTCTACAGTTTCCATCTCTTGCTTTAAAAAAAGGTATGGTGTGATGAAAAGTACTCAGAGTGATGATCAGGAGACAAACATTCAAATCTCACTTCTCTTTTTTACTATCTTTGGGATTATAAATCACTTAACCTCAATTTCTTCATCTATAAATTCAAAAGAGGTTTAGATAACTTATTACATGATTACTTCCAGCTTCAAATCCTATGAAAACTGAAAAACTAATCCTTGTTCTTAAACCAAATTCAATTCTCTAGAACTATTTAGAGAAAAGTGTAAAAGTCTCTTCACCAGAGAATGGTCACTATTATTTAAGATGGATTATATTAGGTCGTATGTTATGTCATCAAAATTATTTAAATAATTTGTGAAAGATTTGAAATTTCAAAATAAAGAAATCTATTTATACTCTGTTTCTAGATATATTTAAAATAGTTGGATGAAAAGTGAAATATTTATATATTTTCCTATATTTTTACCAAGAATTCATGAAACCTCTTTTGTGGACCAGATATGTTTGTGATGGATTTGTAATTCATTACTCTAATTTCTTTGTATCATATTGGCAACCATACTTGCTAATTGAAATCATAATGGTTGTTAGATTCCTAGTTACACACAGAAAACATTTGCCTTAGGAGCAAAGGGATGATAATACCACTATATCTGAAGGGTAATTTATTCAGTTTGGTAACATTTATTTGATAAACATTCAGTTTGCAATCAAGGAAGAACAAACAAAATGAACAGTAAATTTGAGAAACTAATTTTTCAAATGAAAATGTTGAAAGTGAACAATTAAATGAGATGATTGTAATTTTAAATCTGGAATTAACTTTAAAGAATGAATTGTCTATTGAAACACGTCAAAGAAATTAATCTTTTTTTTTAATACCAATCTTAAACTAGTTTTTAAGAATTCTAATTTGGGAAAGAATCCCCTCTTGTGGTTGGATGATGACATTACAGTTTGATTTGCATTTGGGGGAATTTGTTGTTACTTCTTTACATATAATTTTAATGATGACATTTTCTTAATGTAATGATAAGCATATTTTGTATTATACTTTCCATAATGTCACTTTTGTTGAATAAAAATGGAAGTAGAAGAAAAATTTAAATTCTGGTAACAATTTCTATAACTACTAATAAAACAACCAGACTACAAAGATGGCTTATATAAAACACTAATGGAGCCAGGAATATAGACTTACATTTGCCAGTGTTATAATGGACTGATCATTTTAAAATGTTTATCTTTCCACTTTATGAGTGACCTATGAATGTAATCCATTAAATTCTTTAAAGCTAGTTATAATGGAAGTTATTAAAAATAATGCTTATGGAAGATAAAGACTAAAGCTTGGAATATTCAACTAATCTGGTGAAACAGAAAGGTAGTTTGAGTAACAAATATTTTTGAATCATTCAGGAGGTTTTGAAAGAGTATTATGTACAAGTACTTGCCACTTATGAATTGTAAACTATTTTGTATTTGCCTCTGTACACATATCTGTATCAATGCACTATATATATATATATAACATATATATATATATATAGTGTGTGTATGTATATTTAAATATGTATAGCTATAGTCACAGCACATATATTCAAACATAGGTATGTATATTTGCAGTCATATGCATAGTTTATTACTATACATATCTTTGGAGCATCTGTGAGGGTCCATTGAATCTAATCTTTTCAAATCAGTATTTTGTTTTGTATTCTGTGGCAGTAAATAAAACATTGTCATGCTGCTGAAGCAGGATCATAAGGATGCAGGTTTTGGTTGTTTTTCAAGTACTCTAGTACTTCTAGTACCCACCTATTCTTTTTTTTTTTTTTGCAAGACAATGGGGTTAAGTGGCTTGCCCAAGGCCACACAGCTAGGTAATTATTAAGTGTCTGAGACCACATTTGAACTCAGGTACTCCTGACTCTAGGGCTGATGCTCTATCCACTGTGCCACCTAGCCGTCCCCCACCTACTCTTTTCAGATCCTTTTTTGGTAATTTTAATCTTTGATTTTTCCTGTAATTATTACTACTTTAGAAAAAAAATTGCCCCCCTAAGGAAAATGTTTACTTAGAGAAAGCTATACTGCTATCAAGCTTTACCTAAATTATCTCTTAGCCAACCTTATATCACATGGTTTCCATTGTTTTTGCCATCCTGGTCACCTTTCTGTTGGATATTATTCTGTTGATCAATATCTTTCCCAAAGTATGATGCTCATAAATGAATATCATATGTGATTCAATATTATGAATCTTTGTTTTCGATATTAGCCTTATACTTACAGATTGAATTATCTTGTTTGGTTGATATAACATGTTTTTCCTTAGATTGAGCTTTCCAGTTCATTGAAACTCCAGAAAATTTTCATACAAACAGTTATTAATTATCTCTCCTACATATTTTTGAACCCAAGTATAGGGCTAACTTTTATCTCTTTAATTTTTTTCTTTTTTTATTTGGCCTGTCTGTTTAGGCTGTTGGATTCATTTTAGATTTGCATCTTGCTATCCATTGTTGAAGCACTCCTTCCCAGCTTTATGGGAAACTTTGCTAAGTATGCCAACTTTGCCTTTATCCAAAAGAGAACTCTTTGAAACCAGTTCTTCTCAAAGATTTTTGCCTCTCCTCTGTCATAAATTCAGCAGCTAGTTCATTCTAGTTAATCAGAATTGGGTCTAAAATAGTAATTCTCTTTATTGTTTTCATCTTTTTAAAAATTTTACATTTATTTAAGGCAATGGGGTTAAGAGTGACTTGCCCAAGGTCACATAACTAGGCAATTATTAAATGTCTGACGTTGAATTTGAACTCAGGTCCTCCTGACTCCAGGGCTAGTGCTCTATCCATTGCGCCACCTAGCTACCCCGTTTCCATCTCTTAAAAATATAGAGTGCTGTACTTGAACTCACAAGACACCTGAGGTCAAATCCCTTCTCTGAAACTTATTGGCTGTATGAGATCATAGGCACATCACCTAAACTCTCAGTAAATTATTGATAATAATACTTGCATACCTTCTTGGCAGGACTGATGTTAAATTTAAATGAAGTAATAGATATAGTATGCTCAATTGTAAAATTCTATCAACATGTCAATTGTTATTTTTGCTGTTTTTTACTTGTTACTCTGTTTTTGGAAGAGAGTTCCAAAAGATGTTCAGATATTTGAATTCCCCTGTTACTACTATATCTTGTTTCCCTAATCTTTAAGAATTCCCATTACTCATCTATTTTTACCATCTGTGCATATGGTCTGTGATGAATCTTTTCATGTATTTATCTTGTCTCTCTAACAGAATTTTAAGATGTTTGATTGCAGGCACTTATATACAAAATGCTATCATCTTATTTAAAATGTTATCATATTTACATGAGAATAGTTTCTAATCATAGTAGATTTTCTTTTCTTTCTTTTTTTTTTAAAATGTGAGACAATCAAGGTTAAAAATGACTTGCCTAAAGTCACACAGCTAGTAATGCTTGAGACAAAATTTGAACTCAGGTCCTCTTTATCCATTGACACATAGACTTTCAATAAATTTTTGTTGATGATGATGATGACAACTTTCTCATCTACCATTTCAAGGCATCTTGGGAAAAGGACTGATGTCTGTTCCTATTGAACAAAAAGTCTTTTTAGTATTAAACTTATGATTTTAACTTCATTAATTGAATTTAAATTAATTGAATTTAAATAATCTAAGATGCTACTCAAGGGATAGTAATAATTACTGATGTCTATATTAGTCAATATTCATTTATTAAGTACTAACTCTGAGCTAAACACTTTGCTAAGTACTAAGAAATTCCTCCTTACCTCCCCTACCCCAGCCTCCTGAACATGAAAAAGACAGACGTTAAGATCAAGGTACTTACAGCTTAATGAGGAAAGACAATGTATACAATTTATCTGAAAAGATTGGTCAAAGTTCCTGATGAGAGACATAATGATAAAATCACAAAGAAAACAGCTGGAAGGAAATGTTGACTTGACTTGGGCATCTTCTTTAAACTGAGATTCTCAGAGTAAGTTTCTATCATCACTTGTTCCAATTCCAAGGAGGGACCACAAGAGAAAGAGGTATTGTGAGGTTGTAACGTCTATGACTGGAGCAGTCTTATGATTGATGAAGTTCCTGGGGAGAGGAGTGCAATCAGTTGAGAAATGAACCCTTTATTGTACATCATTAACTAAAGTTTAGATGAATTGGTATGGCCTGACATGCTTCTCAAGGAATAATTGTTGATATTCTGTGTACTGTTCTGTTCCATTGACATAACTATTGACATTTCTGTAGAACTTTAGAAGAAGCCCTGTTCTCTTCAATCCATTCTCCATATATAGCTTCAATTAAATTTTTTTTTAAAAAAATCTGTTCATGTTACTATCCTTCTCAATGAAACTCAGTCTCCCAATTACTCTAATATCAAATACAACCTCCTCCCTTGATATTTAAAGCTCCATACAATTGAGTACCAACTTGTCTTTCAGATTTTGCATAACTCTCCTTCATGCACTTGATCTTCCAATCAAAACATGCTATTTGCTGTTCCCCAAACTCAAAATTTCACCTGTCCCTTCTCTGTATTTTTACAGTTTGTTCCAAATATTTGGAATATATTCCTTCCTTGTCTCCATTCTTAGAATACCTAATTCCCTTCAAGATTCATCTTGAGGGGCCACTGGGTGACACAGTGAATAGAGCATGGGCCCTGGAGTCAGGAGGACCTGAGTTCAAATCCAAATTCAGACACTTAATAATTACCTAGCTGTGTGACTCTGGGCAAGTCACTTAACCCCATTGCTTTTCAAAAAAAAGTTTTATCTTGGTTACCACCACTTTTTGGAAGTCTTTTTTGCTTTCCCTGGTCATTAGTGTTCCTTTTCTTCTATAATTATCTCATACTTTGATCAATTAATGAGAGCCAGTAATTGCCTTTCTTTGGTCATGTCCTTCAGAATCTGAATGACCTAAGAAGAGTCATTATTCCAAGAAGTCTTCCCTAGCCCCCTCTTGATTACAGTGCTTTCCTTCTTTTAATTATTTCCTGTTTATCCATATGGCTCCCTTTGTATATATTAGTTTGCTCATGGTCCCCCTATTAGATTTAAATATCTAGAGGGCAGGGACCATCTTTTGTCTTTTAGTATTCTATTAGCATAATGCTTGCTCCATGGTTGGTGTTTTGCAAATGTTTATTGATTGAGGACAAGTCACTCAATCTCTCAGCATTCTTGACAACTCTCTTAAGAACAGAAGTTGCAGAAATGATGCTGATCTGATCTTCATTGACAGTTCCTTACTTTGGAGCTTCTTAGGTATAACCACTGGGCAGCTAGATGGATACAGTGGATGGAGCACTGTTCATGGAATCAGGAGGACAGGAGTTTGAATCTGACCTCAGATACTTCACCCTGACTGCCTCATACAGGACCATCTCCAGTCATCATGATTCATAGCTGGCCATTGGACCCAGATGACTCTGGAAGAGAAAGTGAGACTGGTGACTTATCTCAGCATCTCCTCACTTCAATTTGTGTGCTTGTCATGGCATCACCTCTCTGATGTGGTTTTTTTCAAAAATGAAGAACAAACATTATTATTATTAGGTATAGCCACTATGTTTAGAAAATGTTTTAAATGTATTTTGTTCATTTTTCTTTCTCTATGACTTAGAATGTTATCTTCCTCTAGGTACATAATTCCTTAATACTTTCCTGGCTCTTCATTCTCTTTCATCTTTACTTGGACAAAATTTCTAGGAAGAATAAAAAGCATAATAAAGTAAATAGATATATAAAATTGTAGTAGATTTAGTAGGACTGAGTTTTTCAGAAAAACACTTGGAGGTCATAGTGGAACAGAAGCTGAATATGAGTTCATATTCTGAAGCTATTAATATTCTTAAAATCCATTTTGATACTTGACTTTTGAAACTTGATATTTACTTGATATTTAAATTAACATGTCATACTTTGGTCAAAAATCTTTTACTTCTGTCATTTTCTATGGAGCCTTTTAAAGTATTTGGCACTATTTGGAAATGAGATGGAAAATATGTTCCTGATGAATTGATTTGTCACCCCTAGACTTCCCTTAATCAGGTTAAATTATCTTAAAAATGTAAATTATTATTCTAAGGATTGTAGAGATAAGTTATTCTGTCCACAAAGAATGGAACAATGGAAACTTATCTCAAATTTTAGAAAGAGAGAGAGTTCAACTAAAATCAGGGCATAAAGTGTTGACTGTGAGGCTTATTAAACACCAGAACAAGCTATCAAAAGAGAGTATGAAATTTCTTTCTCTGGATACCTTTAAAAAAATGTAATCATAAGTCCTTATTAATGAATTCACTTGGCAGGAGTAAAAGATGAGAGCAGATGACTTCTTTAGGGTTCATTCCACTTCTATGATTGTAAGTTTTTTTTTTTTTTGGATGTCTAATTCTTTGGTCTCTCTGAATACTCTGAATGCTGTTTTCTAATCACTGTTTATCCATCCTTTATCCTGATATTTGGAAGTCTATTTTAGGAAATGAAGCGAAACATTCTGAAGGGAAAATAAAACCACAAATCAGAATTTGTTAACACATTATAATGAAATAATGCTTGTTTTTAAACGTTCATTTAATTGTCCTCAAGCAAATCCATTTTAACTCTGAGAATCCAGGCAAATAGAAGGTCCCAGATAATTCCTTCTACTGCAAACTGGTTTCTGGAGAAATAGAACTGAAAACTTTACTAGTTGTTGCATCAGAAGTGACAGGAGCTGTCAACTTGGAGTTTTTCAAGATATTTATTCATTACCACAGATTTGTGATTTTCCTGAAGTCCACATTTAAGTTTGTGCCTTCTACCTGACAATTAGAAGTAATGATTTTCTAAGAAGTCTATTAATATTGAAAAGTATTTTTTAACACTGAACAGTTAGTAAATCACTGTCCAAACTTAAGTAATTCACTTGTCATATTGAGTTCTCAGGAGTGATTTATATAAATAAGGTGTGTATGTGAATATGGTATTAGTTTTCTGGTCAGTCATGGTGTTTATAAAGAATTATCTCAGAAGATATAAATTTGAGAATACTACAAATTGAATTTATACATCCAGAAGACTGTTTTTAAAATCTAAAAAGAGAAAAAAGACAAGAGGTTAGCAGCAGTAAGAATTTTGGAAACTCTTTTCTTCATAAAATAATTTTTCTCACACATTTGCCATCCATGAAAGGAAAAATTAGGTAAAATTATACACACACAAAAATGAATATATATATATATATATATGCATATATGTATATATACATTGATGATTTTCATTCTTTATTCTTGAAGAAAGCCATGACATCAGGGAGGTGATGACAAGCATGACAAGTATATGAATTAGATTTGGTAGAAGGGGTGCTATGGTAAGTTAACAGATTCACTTTCTCCTCCAAACTGAACCAATGACCAGATATTAATTAAAACTAGAGATGACCCTGGATGTGAGGCAATCACGGTTAAATAACTTGCCCAAAGTCACAGAGCTACTAAGTGTCAAGTGTCTGAGGTCAGATTTGAACTCTGGTGCTCTTGACAACAAGGCCAAGTGTTCTCTCCACTGTGCCATATAGACATTTTCTCTAGTGATAGAGTGCAATCCACCCAATCTTTAGTATCTTGAATGACTCTTGTTCATAGTTATATATTCATCATCAGGGTTCTACTCATCTGATTATAACTAGTATATCTTTAACACTTTTAATTTTGAATACTGAAACTATGAGAGCTTAAGCAAATTCTGAATTGCCTTTGAGCATTCAGGTACTAAGTCTATGCTAGGGCTTGAAGTCAGGTCTTCTGCCTTTGAGTTCAGCATTCTTATTTATTCTGCCCCTTTCTATACTTCCTCATATATTGTCCCAGAATTGCTCTCTACTTTTTTCACATGCGTTGCATTTCCAATGAGGTAATGTTCTTGAATGTGAAGTTGGTATTTTCTATTATTTTTTTTCCCTCTAAGTCACCAACTCATTTCTATACACATAGTAGGAGTTTAGCAAGTTCTTGAAAGTTTATGAATATTATCACAATGTAATCTGTGCCTAAGCTACTCATTTTATCTCTGAGATAATTCTTGACTATGATTAAATCCCAAGGAAAATCTGATATTGAAAATGCATAACAGATAAGCCTAAAATAAAGGTACCTGAATGTTTTTCATAGTTATATCTAGATTAATTTATCCACTCCTCTTTTTTTTCCCTTACCCACTCTGGACCCATTTGACCCTCTTTGAAGTTTAGACTAGTGATTTCAAAATGTTCAACTGTGTATTTAGAAATTGTGAGCATGTATTTTGGTGGTATTTTTTTGGTGGGGGGGCTTGTTGACTGGTTGAGATGAAGGCCACTGGAAAGGAGGTTGTTTACTTTGATGTGGCCTTCATTTTAATTTACAGGTTCAACAAATTGATTTTGCCAGTTCACCCAGGTATGTTTGGAATAGAGAGAATTGATCCCTATTAACCAAATTTATAAGGTTAGGCCACTTAATTATGGCATTAGAACAAAAAAATGTTTCATTTCATTTAATGGACATTTCTGACAAATTGTGATGGTCTGATGAAATGACTTTCACTATATCAAAGAAGTGGTAAGATTTCTATTTAAATAACCAAGAACAATGGAATAGAACAGGAAAACCTTTTTGCCTGGATAGTGCTGGAGAAAAGCTAAGTGTTTATAGTCCAACTCTTCTTTTTTTCTTCCAGTATTCTTTTAGTCACCAGTAGTTCCTGTAATTATACTACAACCTGAAGCATTAATTAATTAATGATGAGATTTTGGGGAGATACTCTTGCCTACTTGATGAGATTTGGGAGATAACGTAGTATCCTAAGCCACACTTACCCATTATCTCTTGGCAAGAATAAACCAATTCCTGGGAAGAATACTATAATGGCTAATCTCATGCATGTTGTATTGGCTATCATTAGCTTCATATTCAAAGGGTTATATTTGTTGCCTTTGTCACAAATTTCTGTGGGGATCACCTTTTGGAATCTTCAGTGAGTAACATTAAATGTGCATATTATTAAATAGTAGGACTAAAGTTTTATAATAATTTGAGAGGTAAGAGAATGTTTACTAACCTGCATGAGAGAACTGTTATACAACCAAAATGCTCATTATCACTAGGGAAATGAAAATAATTATTGTATTAAGCTGCCTAAATAGCACCATTTTCAATGATTTAGTAATTGATAAAATAGAAAAAGTTAATTGAAGTGAGGTAAGACCACCTTGTTCTTAGAGTAGAAGTAGAGGTTATGATGCTGGAGTGTATCATGCCTCTTTAGACAGTCTTCACTTTATAGTGCTCTGCCCTTTGTAACTCTAGATCTGGTCATCAATTAACATTAAGCACCTATAGGATTAGGCCTGTTGCTAGGCACTGGGTATAAAGAGAAAATAAAAATGTTTCTGTTCAAAGGACAAATGCCAATGTTTACAGAATTAATAGAAAAAGACAAAATAGACCTCAATGCAAAATAGTTAAGTATGAGGCAGTTTGAGAGGGAAAGCACTAACAGCTGAGCAAATGAATAGAATAAGCATGAACAAAGTAAGACTTGAGATATCCTTGAAGGAAGAAAGAACTCTCTGTGGTAGAGGGGATGAAGGGATGCTTTCCAGCTATATGAGAAGCCTATGTTGTATATGGAGATGGAGTGTCATATGTGAGGGTTAGAGGAAGACCATTGGAAAAGAGAAGATTGAAGATTGAACTGTGAGTAAAGTTTTGTGTACCTCTCCACCCCATTTCTAAATATATATTTATTTTAATATATAATTCTTTCTCAATTACATGTGTTAACATTTTTTAATTAAATTGAATTTTAAATTCTCTTTTTTTCCATCTTTTGTCATAAAGAGAAGTAATTTGATATTGTTTATACTTCTGCAGTCATGCAAAACATATTTACAAAGAAAATACAGGCCAAAAAGTAATCAAGAAATATTAAGAAAGCTTTTAAAAAAATGTATGATTCACACTGCTCTCAGACTCTATCAGTTCTTTCTCTGGAAATGAATAGCATTTTTTATTGTAAGTCCTTCAGAATTGTCTTAAATCATTATATTGATGAGGATAGCTAACATTCACAGTTGATCATGTCACAATATTGCTTACTGTGTACAATGTTCTGGTTCTTACTCAGTCCACTTTGCATCAGTTCAGGTAAGTCTTGATATTTCTGAAAGCATCTTACTTGTAATATAGGACAATAGTATTCCATTATAATCACACTGCAATTTGTTCAGCTACTCTCCTTTCAGTTACCAAGCCCTCAATTTCTAGTTCTTGCCAACACAAAAAGAACTGGTGAGGAAAATTTTTGTACATATAAATTCTTTTCCTTTTTTTAAAAAAAATATTATTCTCTTTGGGATACAGATCTAGTGGTGGTATTGCTGAATGAAAAAGATATGCACGGTTTTAATGCCTTCTGGGCATAGTTACAAATTATTCTCCAGACTGGTTGAATAAGTGAAGGAATCACTGTTCCAACACTCAGGATTTTCATGCTGCTGTTATCAGAGCTAGTCTGGGGTTCCTTTAAGTTTTCAATATTGTCTCTTATCGCCTGCCCTCTCCTCTGGTTTGTGAGCAACTATAAGCACCCTTTTTTTGCCCTGGAACTGTGTCCATGGTCTCCGATCTTGCTAATGTTTTTCCTTGCCCTGGGACTATGATCAGGAGTCCCAGATGGACAGTGTAATAGAGTCCTGCTCCTAGTTCCAGTAAAAGTCCTCTGCATTCTCTTTCTGGTCAATTGTCCTACCAATTTCAGAAGCCATCATTATTAATCAAGTTGCTCCCTTACCCTCTCTCTCCCCTCTAGGACCTACCTGGGATTGACTTGTGCTAGATCTTTCCTGTCAACCTTCTAAATTGTCTTGGGCTGAGAAATTGTTTCATTCTCTCCACTTTTTGTGAGTTCTGTCATTCCAAAATTTGTTTTGAGGTGTTATTTTAATGTTGCTGAGGGGGCATGGGGAGATCTCGGTTAATTTAGCCATGCCACTTAACTTAGCCATCTTGTCTCTACCTCAGTTGGGAATAAGGCTTATTGAAGTTGATGAGATAGATGAGGTTGAGCTTGTGAAAGATTTTAAGAGTTAAACAGATATGTTTTAATTTTTTATCCTTGGGAGTACTTCAATTACAAATTGTTTCCCACTCTCTTGGAAAACAACAGAGGGTCACTGCCTCAGTTCCATGGCCTATAGGAAAAAAAAGGAAAGCCAAAATCAAAACCTAGAAGTTACACTGAATAGAGGTTGAAATCCAAGAACTCTCTTTGGTTTCTGAAGCTGTTTTCTTTCTGCTGTGGGATTGTATTCTTGGTCTGGCTTCTCTGAATATTGTTAAGATTTTATACCAAATTCCTGGGTCTATGTTCAACTATTTTAGTCTCTGCTAGGAAACAGCCATTCCAACTAATAATATCCCACATATTTATGTTGTTGATTTTTCTTTATGCTTGAAAAGGACCAAAATGACATCACTATGTCAAGATAAAGACCATGGCTTTTCAAACCAACACAAACTTAGAAGACTACTTCATTTTAGATACAAATTAGTTATTATGAACATTTGGGAAGAAGGTCTATCTAAATACGAACATCTCATGTTTATTTTGAGTTAATGCAATTCTGCTTTGATCATAGAGCACAGTACCTTTTTGATGCAAACATGCATGCTAGATGGTCCTTTCCCAGTGAAGCCAGAAGAATGACTTGGGGGAGGTGGGTGCTTTAAGGATTGATGGGAGTTCATTATGGGTGAAGGAAGCACTGAAGGGTCTCTGATTCAGAAAGGTAAGAAAAGGCTTAAATTTTAATTCACAGGTTACTACAAAAGTTTACAGGTTACTGAAAAATGTTCATAGATTAAGCTCTTTAGCATGGTAAAGAAAGTGAGTTTTTTAAAGAAGATAATAAGTTTAAGTAAAGCAAAGTAAAAGCAGCTACAAGCTGGACTGGTGAGAACATCAAGGATGGCTTAAAATAGAGGAAAGAGAAATACCCATCGGTGATGACTGGGCTTAGATTAACATAGATCCAGCCTAGAGAAGAGGATAGACAGAACCTTTATAGGGAGCCTAGCCCAGGTCCTGTGCAGGGAGGAATCAATGGTAGGAGTTCAAGGAGTGACCACCTGGATGTGACTAGAGTCAGGCATATACCTTAGAAAGCTTAAAGCCAGATAGGTGGAGGAGGGATAAGAAGGGGCTGAGTTGTTATCTTAGTGAATTTAAATTTGATATTGTTTGGTTCTTGTCCTTCATTATTGAAGAAGACCAAAATTACATCACTAGTTCATGCGAACACCTGGGGTGGATTATAAACTTTTGAATATCACATTTCCTTTGAACTGCTTCAATTCTGCCTTCCTCATAGAGTGCAGCACCCTCTCTGATGAGGGTATGCCATGCATAGTAGTCCTATGCCAGTGTCTCACATGCTGTACAATAAGTTCTAAAGTTCTTCAATAAGACCTTCAGGGTGCCTTGGTATCACTTCTTCTGACTCACTTGTGAACACTTGTCCTATGTGAGTTCTCTATAAAATAGATTTGTTTTAGTAAGTGTATGGGGTCTGGCACTGTAAAAACTATGTAGTCATAATTGCACTCTCATTAGTCATGTTGGAATGATAGGCAGTTTAGTTTGAGAAAAGACCTCAGTGTCTGGTATCTTCTCCTGCCAGTTGATCTTCAGAATCTTCCTAAGACAATTTAAATGGAAGTGAATCAGTTTCCTGACATGATGCTGGCAGACTGTCCAGGTTTCACAGTCATATAGCAGAGAGGTCAGCACAATAGCTCTGAGGACCTTCAGTTTGGTAGTCCAATACCTCTTATTTCCCACTCTTTCTTTTGGAGTTTCCCAAATACTGAGCTAGCTTGGGCAATACATGTGTCAATGTTGTTGGAAAGGACATTGTCGAGGAACATTTAAGAAGAGGGTTAGACTGAACAATGGAGAGAAAGTCAGAGGCTCACAGAAAAATGTTAGATAAGCACAAATAATAGTTCCTTAATATCACAGGAAAGGATAGACAAATATTTCCCTAAAATTTCTCCTTTATCACTAGTGTCTTCCATGTGTCACCATCAGTAATAAAGTTTTTAGACCTTGTTGTGTCCTTGCATCACTTCTTCTTTCACTTGAGTGTCTGCCTTGTATAAGTTTGGCAAATACCTAGCAAGGTTGTTCAAAATACTTTTTTTCAAAGAATTATACATCCCTTTGAAATATTGGTTGTCCTGTGTGTTATTATCTTCAATTAGATAAGGAGATTGAGACTCTTAAAAGCTATGACATTTCTCTAATTACCAAAGTTTAAGTATTTGAGGTAGGATTTGAATCTAAATTTCTGGATTCCAAGTTTATTCATCTACTACTCCTCCATTTTATCTGTCGATGACTGGTAGAGATGCTTCTCTGTATATTCTCTGATTTTTCATTTTCTTATTGAATGATCACAAGGGCAGGGCAGCAAAGACCTCTTAGAATTAGACCCCATATTCAAGGAAGGTACCCTCATTTTCTTTTGCTTTATGGAGCATTAAGCCTTTTATCTCTTACCCACTCCTTCCAAACTTTGTTTACTCTTTGCCACAAATATTAGGGAGACTTTCTTTTCTCCTTTCTGACTTGAATAATGGAATCATATGGGTGGGTATGCTCCAAGCCCATGTCTTCAGCCCATTTTTGCAATCTCACTGTGCTCTTTACTTTAGCAAATTTATCAACTCATATCACTTCAATGACCTCTTTGATGTAAATGGTTTCCAAATCTGTATCTCTAGCTTTTAAGTCCTCAAGATGGTTTATATTCATATATATATATAAATATAAATACATATATATATATATGTATATACATGTTCTAATTTTTTAGTCTTTAACTTTTTTCAAATATTTATTGATACAGCAATATTTTTTTTGTTTTTTTACTCTATTCTCCCTCATAATAATGCAAAGGAAAACAACTTTGAGATACTTCATAACTCTTATTAAAGCATTACACAATCATATTCTTAAAATACTGGTGAAAAAAATGGTGCCTCAGATCTTGGCAGAGAAAAATGATGAACTAAGGTACAGAATGAGACATTCATTTCAATACAGTGCTAATGTGTCAGTTTATTGTTTGACTACCAATTTATTTACAAAGGAGAACTCCTCTTTGGAAAGCTGAAGTAAAATTGTGGGTATTGATAGAAATGCAAAAAAAAATCAGTAAAACAATTAAATATGAGAAGAAATTTTATAAGTATCTTATTTAACTTTATTCTTAAAATAAACCATATATAACAGTTCACCATTTATATAAGCCTCTTTCTTGAAATATTTGTATTTTGTTGATTGTTTATAATGTATAGAATTTTAAAAAAAATTAGTTTTATTGTTATTTCTTGTTTCATTTCTTCATTCATTTCCTTTTGGTAGAGCTTTTACTGTTCCTGTATTTCTTGTGTCTAATTCTATTTTTTTTAGCACTTATATGTTCTCTGAATGCATTATATTTCCCATTACTGTTGGTATCTTCAACTGAACATTCCACTGGCCCCTCACATACAACATGCTCAATGAATTCATCATATTTCCTCTATGACCTACCCCCTAAGAACATTCCTTTTTCTGCTGACAGCATTCCTATTCTCTGAGTCACCTAGGTTTGGAATTTATGGGTCATTTCAGCTATTTCTAATACCTCTCCCTTCAGGATATGATTACATGCTAAGACTTGTAGCTTGTACCACCACCCCTTGTGTCCAATCCTTTCCATTCTACTGTTCTAGCAGGAATTATTATATTTGTTGTCTAGCTGGTATCCCTGGGAATAGTCTCTTCCCAATCCATTCTTCATATTGTTACTCAAGTACCCTTTTATGTGCATAGAAAAGATCACTTTTCTTCCTTGCTCTAATAACTTCTGTGTTTCCTCATTGTGTACTAAATAAATCATAAATTTCTTATTGTGACATTAAAGATCCCCCACAATTTGGCTGCATGATTCTAGCCTTCATATTGCTCTTGTGCTTTTAGCCTACATTCTTGGCCAGCTGAGCTACCTATTCATCCCATCCTTACCCTGTGTCTTCTAACAGAGTGCTCTTATTTATATCATCCCTGATGTCTTGAACAGAAATGGTACCACTATTCACTCTCACTCCTCTGTCTATTGAAATCGATTCCTTGTGATGATTTTTTCTGATATCTTTCCACCACTGCTTAGAGTTTACTGTTGAAATGCATGCAGTGTCTATAGTGGCAGGAGCTCTTTAACTGAAAGGAAATCAGAGAAAACAGAACTGTAGGGTAGCTACTTCTAACCTAGAATAAAAACCCAGCATGTGTCTATAAAACCACTTAGTGCAACAAATTAATAGAAGTCTTTGGTAAGCTTTGAGAGTCTAACAGAAGTTTTCAAAATGTCCATGGCCTACTGGGGGTCCTTGAGATGGTTGTAGGGAATCCATGAGGTCAAAATTATTTTCATTTATTTTTAATTTCAGATATTATTTTCCTGTTAAAATATTCTATCTGTTTTCCAACTATATATTGATATAAGATGATATGCATCAATCAAAACAACATGTCACAATCAACTAAATGCAAAAACACATTTAAAGAATTCAACTATTTTTTGTTATAAGAGGTATTTAAGAGATTTTCAAAATACATAAAACTATGTCACTATCTTTGGAAAAGATTGCTATTTTTCATAAAACATTTAAAATATTTGAATTTTTATTTTTCATAAATATTAAAATTTTAATACGGTAAATACTGATCAACATAAAATATATAAACAAAAACTAAGTGGTCCTGACACCAAAATTTTTGATTACCTCTAATCTAGCACAACCTATTGTGTGTGAGGATATTTTTATCACAGTTTTTAGTGGGTATAACTTTTATCTTTTTTTTGGTAAGGCAATGGGGTTAAGTGGCTTGCCCAAGGCCACACAGCTAGGTAAATTATGTCTGAGGTTGGATTTGAACCCAGGTACTCCTGACTCTAGGGCCGGTGCTCTATCCACTGCGCCACCTAGCCACCCCTATAACTTTTATCTTAATCTGGTTGCATTATCCAGAAGGCACTGGTTTAGCTTTGTCCACCAGAGATAGAGGCAAGGTATAGGCCATGGACTTTCTTCTCTTTGGGAAAGGCAGGAAATCTCCCAGCAAAGTTGCTGCTATCAGGAACCCTAATCATAACCTTGGCCAGCACTCATGAATCTAAAGGGAAAAAGAAGTTCCCTAATACTGAGTCTCTCAGTTCTTGTGCAAGAGTTGAAAACTATACCATGTTCCAATTTTGGGTTAGCTGGACATTGATGATTTTGTAGTAGAGATCAGAGTATATATTCAGGGCAGACAAAGCAATTAGTAAAGCAATCAGCAAACCAATTGGTAAATTTCCACAAGAAATTAAGACTGTGTCTCTAGTGAATATAGCAAGATGGACCCCATGTGTCAAAATGAACTGTAGAAAACATCAAAGAATTTTACAGGAAAACACAATTATACACTTTGTTTTACAGTTTTGATCTATGATTCTGACATATATAGGAGTACTTCCCCATGACTATATGTTCAAGATTTGTAATGCTTATCAATTGGGAAATGAATGAACAATGTGTGGTATATGTGGTGAAATACTACTGTGTTTGTGGAGAAATACTACTGTGTTCTAAGAAATGATGAGCTCAGGGGTGGCTAGGTGGCGCAGTGGATAGAGCACCGGCCCTAGAGTCAGGAGTACCTGGGTTCAAATCCAACCTCAGACATTTAATAATTACCTAGCTGTGTGGCCTTGGGCAAGCCACTTAACCCCATTTGCCTTGCAAAAAAAAAAAACTTAAAAAAAAGAAATGATGAGCTCAATGATTCTAGAAAAACATGGATAGCATGAAAAAATGAAGAGCAAAATGAGCAGAGCTAAGAGAACATTGATACAGCAATTTTTGTTTATTTTAAGAATGAATGAATAAATTATTTGACAATTATAAATACCCAAATTAACTATAAAGTACATATGAAGGAAGATACTATCTGTATTTAAAGAAAGAACTGATAAATAGAAGTATGTATAGAATAATTTTACATATTTATACTCAATTGTGCCTAATTATAACCATTTTTATGGAAGGGGAGGGAAGACAAAAAGAAATTTACATGATAATTTGGTTGTATTTTTGAAAGGTATAGCAAGTTATGCATAGTAGATTTGCATTTTCATGTATAGTCATCTTTTTATTATAATGTGTTATAAAAATGTTTATTTTATACAATAAATCGAAAATAAGAATTAAAAAAAGCCTTGTCAGTCTTAATGATGAGAAACCAATCAGATACTGTTGAGTAAAATCAACTTTTTACAAAGCCTTTGACTTCACCTATATCACTGAGCCATATTATATCGGTTCTTTTTTAAACACCTGATGCTAATGTAGAGACCCTGATTTAGAAGATTTCTTGGTTGTAGTCTTATCTTCTTTTCCTCCAAGATAGTTCCTTCATTCTTCTTTTTTTGTGAATTTAAACTCAAATAATTAAAGGCCTATTACTTTAATCATTTATTTGTTTGTCTAATACTATTTGTAAAAATCCCTTTATCTCACTCCTTTCATCTTTTAAATTATTACTAACTACCACATGTAAATATTGGACAAAACTTATGTGATATTCTATGGTTGAAATGGGCATTATAAGGATTCATAGGCCTTTGAGTCCAAACCTCTGATTTAAGAGAAGAGGAAACTGTGATCCAGGGAAATTGTGACTATTCTAAGATTGCACAGGTAATAAATGTCAGAAGTTGAATTTTATTTCTGTTCTTTTGCCTAAAGAGTTAATGCTCTTCCTACTCTATCACTTCACCTGGTGAGTTAAATATGCATGTGCCTTGTATTTTTGATTTTTGACAGCAGCATGGACTACAGTTTATCATTTTTTTTGCCATTCAAAACTTTCAGCATTCAGCTCAGAAATGATGCTACACTGATACATTAACTACAGTTGTTGCTTGTAATCTCTAACCTATGAATTCTCTAAAACATTCTATAGCTTCTAAAGTTGATTTTTATCTTTTAAAAATAAGCTGGGTTGTCTCTACTTTTTTTTACAGTCTCACATTCTGCCCACAGCTAATTGGCATTTTGATTGAACCAACACAAGAATAAAAATATCAATGAATCAAAGAAAATTATTCTCATTAAATGGGAAACTAAGGAAGCAGAGGTTTCTAGAACAAATATTATTCAAAAATATTCTCATTAAAAGAAATTGCCCTCCCTGGTATAATAAAATTCATCTAAAAAGAAGCATCTGGCAAAATCATATAACTTACTGTAGCATAACATTTGGGATGAATTAAGTTACTTCATTGTCAAAGTGATTTCTCAGTTTCTCAGTATTTTCCCCATATTTAACTTATCAGTGTCTCATAGTATTTCAATGTACTCATATTTTCCTTATTATTCTTTTCAAGGCAATGTATTGTGAAACTACAAAATGGTAATAGTTCTTTGAAGGGATGAAACTACTTTCAAATAAGAGAACTTCAAGCCTATACACTGGACTATAGATATCTATTCTATTGTATGATCTGCTTGCCCAGTCTGGTACATGAATAGTCCTTCAGACTGAAGTCTAAGTGCCAAAACAAATGGTCCATGAAAGGCTATATGTTGAAGGGAGTTTTGTAGGGTAGGTTGGGGAAGGTAGGGCAGAAAGGGGAAGGCAGTAAACTGGGTTCAGAATGATTATGCAGATGTCTTTTAAATCCTCAAGTGCACTGGCTTTCTCCACTAGAGTACAGCAATCATTTCCTTCTTTGCTTTCTCAATAGATCTGCACCAGGGAATCTCTGTAAAACATTACTTAAGTTCTGCTTTAGCAGAGAAGTGAGATGATAAATTTTATGCTGTTTCTATTAAATGAATAATCTTTCTGATTGCAATATTTAGACACAGTAAAGTTCTTAAATTGTTCTGATTTATCTTTTCCTTCAAAATATGACTATTGCTATTTTGGGGGAGTTGTGTTTTCGTCTAGATCTGTTTTCATTGTTGTATGGAATTTCTACTGAGAAAGCTTTCTTTACCAATTCAAATCAATAACTCTTCTGCAATTTATAGTCTTGGGTAGTTGACTGGGGAATGAAGAAGGTCACACAGATAATATATATCAGAAAGGAAAACTTGTTCCTGCCTCAGAATCTAGCTCTTTATTCCCCATGAAGCCAGCGATCTCTAATGTTTACCTTTCATTCATTTTATAATTACAAAGTACTGTCACATACCTTAGCTTGCTCAAGCTCTGTGAAGATCCTTTGAACTATCTGGACATTTATTCTGATTCTGATTTTATAGATAAGGAAGCTAAAGCTCAGAGATGAAATGATCTGCTCCAAATTTCCCACTGTTGAAATGGTAGAACTGAGCTTTACACCTATATTTTCTGATAGGGATCTTACCTACTCTAGGAGGTTGTCAGTGATCTATGTAGTCAATAGTGACTTTCTGGCCCAAGATTCAAGCTAGAGCCCAAAGGTTTTTTCCTTAGATCTCTATTAATGTACTATTTTAATTATGTATTGTTTTGAATTAGGTTTTTGTGATATGAATCCTCTCTATTTATTAAACTTCAAACTCCATAATGGTTCATTTAAACTTTGGTATTTCCACAAGTGCCTACTACATAGACTAGTCAATAATAAATGTTGGAGTAATTAAATTGAATTTTGAATGTCCTTTCTATTATGTCATTTGATCTCAGGCTTATTGCCTTTGGAGTAGCTTTAAGATAATCATAGTGTTAAAAAGAACTAGATAAAAATTGAACTTAGTTTTGGACAGTTCTAGAGTTGGAATCTGCTTATATGAAATATTTTCATTAAAAAACCGCCGTCCATTAAGATTAACCCTAAAAGTCTGGGAAAAAATTAACTGTCATTCTGGGAAACTACACACCAATACAAGTTGATACTTTCTGTTGTATTTTTCTCAATCATCTTTTCTTGCTGCTTCCTTTCTATGTTTCATTGCTTTCTATAGACTTGATATTTATTTACATGTGTATTTGTTGCCTTCCCTTATCCCCAACTTTTTTAAACGAATGTATGTTCTTTTCATTTTTTTTGTTCTACAACAGTATCTTGTATGTCTTAAGTAACTTTTGTCAAAACTTTTAAGGCATACAAAGTAGTTTTCAAAATGTTATTTTAGTTGTTTTTAACAATTATATGTAAAGATAATTTTTCAAACAAAGCACATTACATCTAGGTTGTTAAGGTGAAAAGTCTTTATCAATTACTTACTATGTTCCAGCACTTACTATAAGTGCTAAGCACATTACAAATAGCTCATTTGATCTTCACAAAGATCCTTTGAGTTTGGCACTATTATTATTCTCACTTTATAAGTTGAGTAAACTGAGACAGACTGTGATTAAGTGATTTACACAAGGTTACACAGCCATTAAGAGTATGAGGCTGGATTTAAGCTTTGATTGTTTAATCTGTACCACCTCAGTTGCCTGTATAGTATCCCATTTGATGCTTGTAACAACACCATGAAATACAGGCCATTATTATGACTATTGTACAGGTGCAGAAACCAAGGTTGAGACTCATTAATTAATTTGTATAAGGTTTCATAGCTATTTGTTTCTTAGAATAGATTCTAGTTCAGGTTTTCCTGATTTAGCAATCTGGATTCCATTTTGTAAACTTAGTAAATGCATGTTGAATTGAATTGGAAGGAGAAATTAAAGTGTAGAAAATTTAAGGTCACTTAGGTACTGGCCATGCCATTTCTCCTTTTAATACCAAAGCTTCCAGGAAAAGAAACAGAGTTTTCAGGAATTAAGGTAAGGATTAAGGTTAGCACAAGTAGAGGCTGCAGAGAGGGAAGTGTCTTGTTTTAAAAGAAAGGATACTAAAGTTTAAATTGTAACTATCTATTGTTTGATTTTTTAGTGAAATTGTGTTTTCTTACTTTATTTTTCCTGAATATGTGAAATAACAAATACCCACAGAAGAGAATGAGAAGAATTTTTTTTTCATATTTTGATAAAGCACTTTTTAGCCAGGGACTGGGAAAAAATTTATATGTCTTAGAAAATTAATTTTACTTTATATGAAGAATCTTTACTTTTTCATGTTTGCTTCTGTGTATATACTTCATTTCCTAAAATGATGATGATGATGATGATGATGAATTTTTGAATGAGAGAAGATAACTTGTATCTTTTCACTGTACTTCAGAAGCACTGCTGAACATACTTAATGGAAGATTATGTACTAGGATTTCTAAAATACCATGATCGTAGGCACAACATCTAACAACCACATCAGCAAATCATCATCTTCTGTGTATTACAGAAGACCTGAAGTGTCCAATAGTTCATTGTAGAGATTCTATATATAACATTTTAAGATACCTGAAAAACAAATATATTATTTTTTTCCATTTAAAATTGCTTCTATGGAATAGAAAAGAAGAAAAGCTCCATTTTCTTTTTGATGTAATTCTATGTTGCTTTACCTGTGGCTTTTTAGGAAACTGATGGACACTAATGACTATATGAGGTTCTGTCTCTTTTGTATATTTTAAGGTAACACAGTGAATTTTCCTTGGTTCCAGCCACACAAGCCACAACTTAGGAACACTGGTTAAAGAAACCTGGGTTGTTGGATAATATTTAATAATAATAAAAGTAGCAGTCACTTTATATAGCCTCTATTATGTGCCAGGAAATGTACTATACTTCACAAATATTATCTCAGTCGATCCTTGCAACAATAAACCATGGATTAGCATTGAAAAGAATAATTTGAGTTCTAAGAAATTCACTATCTAGGTTCCTTTAAAAATAGTCTGGTACATGTGATTTATCAAGAGTTATTATTATAGCATGATGCCTGTATATACTTTCCTAAACCCCAAGTTGCATTGGCTGGTTGGGTCACCAAAATGGAAGATGACTACTTAGGATTAATCCCAAGGGACTGGGTTATTCTGATGACATCATTCAAATCAGTTAAGCAATTGGTATCTCACTAATATCAGTCATTTGACTTTTCAAAATGATATTTATTGAGAAGATAAAAGAAGGAATTACATTTAAAGTATCCAAGTGAGAAGGTATGCTCTTCCTTTATACATTGTTCCTGGAAAGAATGGGCTCAAATTTAAAGTGTTCATGGTGGCTAGGTGGTGCAGTGGATAGAGCACTGGCCCTGGAGTCAGGAGTACTTGAGTTCAAATCCGGCCTCAGATACTTAATAATTACCTATCTGTGTGACCTTGGGCAAGCCACTTAACCCCATCTGCCTTGCAAAAAAATTTTTTTAAGTACAAAACATTACTCACCTCCCATCCTGGGAGCATAAAATCCTTCTCTCTCTCTCATCTCTCTCTCTCTCTCTCTCTCTCTCTCTCTCTCTCTCTCTCTCTCTCAGGGTGGAGTAGAAGAACTCCAACTTGGACAAAAGTAATAAGATGTAGTTAAAAGTAATAAAATATAGTTATAAGAAATATGGAGCTCAAGGGAACCTCTGTATTCCTACCCCCAGAGGTGGTTTTCTCTCTCTTTTATTATTACCTCCAAATTCATGTTAGGGCAAGGTTGCTCCCCTGTTTAGTAAAGCTTGCTCCTTGTGGGAGCTAGGAGGGAGTGTCTCACCTTATGGAAGTAATCCACTTCTGCCCTAGAACTTGCCTGCCTGCTTACAAGGACTCTTCTGCAAATTAACAATCTCTGCCACTTACTCCCATACGTCTCATGGCTTTCCAATCTTTCCAAGCTCCTAAGGTTGCAATCTGTTCATTTCCATTTCTGAATTCTCATTAGCCTATAATTAGTTAAGAATAAACATAGCTGATAGAAGAAATAGTGATGTCATGTGTTCAGAGAAACATGATGGTCAGATGGAGAAGTCACTTTATCAACCACAGAGTCATAGTGAGTAGTCTTCATCTGAAAGAAGGCAAGGTGAGGAGAAATAGGTGGGAAAGACAAATAGACACAAGCAATATGAAAGACAGAGACAAAAATCATTTGCTCAAACTATTTTTATGCACTTCTACTGATCACTTAGTTCTTTCTCTTCTCAGGGAACAGAATACTTTTTGGTAATATGAACATTCAGAGTTCAGAACTAACTCTATAGGGTTCTACATATTTCATGGTATGGTGACAGAAAATATTTCCACCAGAAAAGCAATTGGACTTTAAGGAGTGGTTTCTCATTGACCAGGTCCCATTGCACTGTCTTAATAAATTAATATTTTCAAAAGTCATCACATACAAATCCAAATGATTTATGTGTTTTGTGAAATTATTCATTCCTAGATTATTAAAGTGTGGAAAGCTAAAACAGTTTCACTTTTATCAGATAAATAAACTCATAAGAGATTCATTTTGATTATATTCTAATGTGCTATTAGAAATGTGTACATTAATCTATTTTTTTATAGAATCATAGGATTTGAAAGCTCAAAAGAATTTTAGATACCTGTTTCTCTAATATTCCTATTTTATAAATGGGGAAATGAAGGCTCAAAGAGTTAAAGGGGGGAAAGAAGGATGTATGGAAAGAGTACCTTAATTTGAATTCAAAGGACTAGGGATCAAACCTCAATTCTGTCATGGTCAAAACTTTGTGAGTCAAAACTTTTCTTAGACACAGTTTTCTTATCTTTAGAGCAAGGGAGTTTGGCTAAATTGTTTCTGAGGTTACTTTTAGTTCTACTTCTATGGTCTTATGACTTATCCAATGTTCTATACTTATTTAATGGTATAGCTAGGAATGTAACTCATATTGCCTAGCTTTTTTACAGTGACTTTTAAAATTAGTTCACATTTTTGAGGTGATTTTGTTATATAATGTTGGATATTAGTTTAAATCTAATTTCTATAAAATTGCTTTCTAACTTTTTCAGAAACTCTTGTCAGAGTTTTCTCTCAAGAAATTTTTCTTCTTGGATTTATCAAATATAGGTATTGAATTCAGTTGTCTCTGATTCTTCTTTATCTATTCTTTTTTATTGAGCTACTTTCCTTTTTTAAGTCGATGCACCAAATAATTTTCATTTTCATAATGTAATTTAAAATCTGTAATTTCTATACCTACTTCATTTTTAGTTTTTAAATGAGACTATCTAGAAAAGCCTAACCTAAGGCTAATAGTCCCTAAGCATTTCAGGGAATCACTTTTGACTCATGCCACAACAATGTCGGCAGTTTAGATTTATTCAAAAGTACCAAAAAAATCAGCACCCATATATGTTCTAGACAACTATTTCTAGACAAGTCTAGACAATCTAGACAAGTTGCCAATTCTGAGGAAGTAACTACTTATTTCAATTTCATATTCATAATAGACACAACACTATATCAGAATTCAGTACATAATCATTCTGATCTGATTTGTACAAGAAACACTTTGGGAAAAAATTTTCCTAATTATAGTCTGAAAAGAAAAGACAACAATAGCAATGCCAGCAATACTAGGGCATTTAAGGAGTGTTGTGAGTGGAGGATATTTCCAGGAAATATCCAGTGGATTCTACTTCAAGATGGAGATGATAGGTTAGAGGGCTTTTCTAGTCCTTAGAGTTTTCTGATTTTTTTTCCTAAACCATTGAGCGTATTTAATTCTTATGCATTGTTTCAGGTTTGTTTTAAGTACCAAATTGCCAAAGCCTTTTAAAGCACACAAAGTGAACATTATTGTCCTTATTCTGACACAATCATAATAATTTAAAATGACATGCTCAACAAATATTTAGTCAATAAATATTTATTAAATATGCACTATATTCTACATACCATGCTAGGTATACAATGGCCAAAATGAATGAAATAGACATTGTTCTCAAGGAGTTTGCATTCTGCTGGGGGATTGAGAAAAGAGGAGTTTGTGACAACTTGAAATAAAACATGGACCCTGATAATTCAAGAAGATCAAAGAGAACATTAACAGGGTTGAATGAAATCTAGAGAATAGTTATAGGTGGACAAAATTTTTATTTCATTGGGATGTACTGTGAACCAAAAGTATTAGGAGATCATGAATGATTTTGCTAGTCACAGAATAGAGGAAGTATTGGTTATTAAAAAAAACTTAAATGACTGCCCTTCTTAGTGTATTTGAGGATTTGTCTAAATACATTTTCATGAATCCCTACATCCAAATTAAGGTGACATTTTGTTTTTTGAACATACACTGTCCTTCATATTTCTGAAGCTTACGTCATAGTTATTCTAAATTTTGTTCAACATTTTAAAACTGGGGTGGATAGATAGGTGGTGCAGTAGATAGAGCACCCACCCTAGAGTCAGGAGTACCTGAGTTCAAATCTGGCCTTTGACTCTTAATAATCGCCTAGTTGTGTGACCTTGGGCAAATCACTTTTTCATTGCAAAAAAAAAAACAACCCCCAAAATTATAAAACTAAGTAACATCAGGGCCAACAAATAAAACATTTAACTCAAAATATTGATTTGAGTGCTTTTAATTGTTAACCCACATTTTATAGGGATATAATGTTTTATTTCTGAAAGTTCATATTTTGGTTCTGATAAAAACATTGAATATGGCTAAAATGTGGTTTTAAATTCTGTCTCTGATGACCTAGGCCACTTAAATATAAGAGAATCAGTTTCCTTACCTATAAAATTATGAAATTAATTAGATAAAGGATTCCTAATCAGTAATTTGTGAATTTTTCTTTTCAGAAATGATTTGACTATATCAATTCTCTTGTGCCTTTTATTCATTTGAAAACATTATTCTAAGAAGGGACTTATCCAAACTGCCAAAGGGATCCATACCATACAAAAAATAAATCCTCAACTAGAAAAAATATTACTCCCTTAAAGATGCAAATACAGATCCTAGTGTTTTAAGAAGTTCTATTTTATTGGTGGTTCTAGAATTATGAAAACTGAGTAAAGACAAGCTGATAGACCTTGAGCCACTAAGAACCTCATCCCAAGCTAAGATTTGTTTTATCTTCAAATTATTTTCTTATCAAAAAGACCAAGAGGTCTTGATTATCTGAAAAGTAACTACTTATGAAATAATGTAATGTAATATGTGTAAAAATGGGAACTCTGGAACCTCTCCTAGGTCAGAGTTTAGGTACCTCAAGTTGGGTTATTAATCCTGCTAATAAACCTCTTTGACTTGATGCTGAATTTTCTCTTTCACTCATGAAATCTGATCAACATGTAAGGAACATCCAGTGTTGGAATTTTTTTTTAAAAGCCAATTTAAAAAATATATTTGCATCCATGAATGTTGAAAAGCAACAATTTCTCAACAAAACCAAAATTGGGCCAGATACTGAGCTAGATAGACTCTGGTGATATAAAGATAAAAATCACATTCCTAGTACATTTGGAGAGTTTCATTTCCCAACAATTGAATTAGTTTACTTTTAGTTTTTTTCCTGAGTAGTGTGTAAGTTATAAATGTGTTACTTTTCACAACTTTAGAAATAAGGTTCATTGTTATTTTTCCTTAAAAATTCATATTTCTCCCTGAAGGAGTCATTTAATTTCTCAGTGCCCCTAGGCAACACTCCAAGTCAATCAATGGAAGAGAAGGGAATGGATAGATATGGAGTTTTCTTATGCTAGCAAACTCAAAGGACTAACCTAAAAAAGAAGAAAAATCATATTTAGGACCTAAAAATATTTATAATAACTATATTATGTAAATTGTTGTTACTAGGTTTTTTTTTTTAAACTAGACTTGTGATTTTTTTTTTTGGTGAAGGTAATTCTAAGTGAGAGGTACTCTCTCCACCAATGCAGTTAACCCTTGCTCTAAAATGTTAATGATTATAATGTTGACTGGGGACTAATCAGTTTAGTGATTTGCCCAAAGTCATAAAGCAAGTATCAGAATTGTGACTTGAATCTAGGACTACTAGACACCAAGACAGGTTCTTTATCTACCTTGTCACATTGCCTTTCATTGTTAGTATTTTAATTAAACACTATTTTTATAGTGCTTTTTGTTAACCCTATACTTGATATTACTCTTTCAGCTGAGGGTCCTCTTTCTTGGCTCATCTCCCAGATGATTCAGTGAAATAACAAAAGAACTTTGAGCTGTGGTTGCTGCCCTGGTAGTGCTTAACAACTCTAGCTTCAACCAACTCACTACAGCATTATTATGAAGCTCTAATATCTTTTGTTTTAATTTTTCCAATACTACTTCTCTTATTTTAGAAAATGACCTTATTTCAGAAAATAGTGTTTTGAGGTAAGTATGGTTCAGGTCGTTTAAAAAACAATTAGATCCTAAACCCTCCCTTCAGGAAAATTTTTCCTTTGGAATCTTTAAATTATTTTCATCTGATAAATGAAAATTTATTTATTCTTGTTTTCTTTTGAATTAACTCTCATTTTTAATAGGGCTAGATAAAAAGAAAAGTAAAGGATGTTGATAAAATAGATCTCACATATATGTATGTGTTTATTAGTATATTTACTTATTCATCTGAGAAAAACAACTCACATTCTAATCCCCAAATTGAGTTACTTCCTTCTTTCTTGTTCAAGGGTACAATAATTAGGAACTTTTATAAAAGGTAAACGTGTTTTAATATTTGATGAAGTAGATATTTCCATCTATTTTCTTCTAACCCCTTGTTTTAACAATTATCAGACCAGACATCACTTTTCTTTGATAGTTTTATTCAACAACTCATTTTGATATTTTTAAACTTTGTATTATATATCATTTAGCACCCTTTAGCTGATATAAAGTCTTAACTTCAAAGAAAAAAATATTTTTCTATCAGTGTTCTATTAGAGAAGAAAGACATTGAAAGGGAGCTAAGAGAACATGAATTTTCTAGTTATCATAATAAAAAACTTCTTAAATTACAGTTTAATTCTACAAATATGATATTTTCAACAATTACCCTTCATGAAAGTCCTGTGCCTTTAATCCCATATGCTTTGCATATAGCATATACAGACACATATATGCATACATGCACTCATGCACACACATACATATATACATATGAAAATGGGTACCTTACTACTCCGCATTAACCAGCTAACCAGAAGAACTGTATAAGTACTTGTCTTGATATACCAGTGATCATTGCAGTGAAAAAAGAGTAAACCTAGTTGGACCTGCAAGAAATTAGCAACTGAAACCAAGTAAACTCATGTGAGCTTTGAACAAGAACTTCAAGGAATCCTTATCTCAAGAAATTCCTCTAATTGTTGGTTATAGAGTTCTAGGACATATCCTGTTTCACAACCCTTATCTTATGATTTGAATTCAAGCCTTGATCTGTCAAGCTAATGTGTATGTATCAAAGGTCATATATCTGATAGTTGGAATTCCTTACTTTCCCTCCTGGATCTTCCCTTCCACAAATTCCTTGCCTCCCTTTGTTTGAAACATAAAGCTATCTCACTCTTTCCAACTATGCCTTGAATGTGTCAGATCAGATATCAAGCTTGCAAGCTAATTCTCAGTTAATGAACACAATAAATGATTTTTGGTTCATTCTAGGTTTTCCTTTTTGGACCTGTGCTTTCTTCCATTTAACAACTCGTGGATTTTTCTTTAACTCTACACATACAAAAATGTATTTATGTATATATGTATATTGTTTGTTTTTCTATACACACACAAGCCTATTCTATCTCGTGTCTGTCTCCCTCTCCCTTTCTCACCCCTCCCTTTTTCTCTGAAACAAACTTTTATTTTGTCTTTATAGGATTGGGATGGAATGTGAAAGTGAGGACAAACCCTTCTCCCATTCTGGATCAGAAGATATAAAATGAATCTATCAGTTTGAAAAAGCACTGCCTTCATTGTAGAAGTGAATTTTGAAGTATATAGCTTATTATGGTATTTAAATGCTCATTGAATTGAAGGTACTGTGTAGAACACTGATGAATGTACAAAGCTGAATATACCTAGTGTCTGACATCAAATAATTCATAGATTGTTGGGATGATTATTCATGTATATAATTAACTATATAGGCAGTTCTGTTTTAACTCAGAATATGTGTTCCTAAAAATCACAGTACCATATAATTTGCACAATGAAAACCAGAAGGCTTATGGGAAACATGGGGTTGGGTACAACACTCAGAAACTTCATCCATTGCACATTAAAAAAAGATAAAAACATAATTAAAAGATAGTGCAGTTTTATATATTTAATTGGTTCATGAATCCATTTTATATATTATAGTAAATCTGGTAGAGTCTGCTATCTGCTACTTCTAACCATGAAAGTGGCATGGGGATAGGGTTGGGATGGAGTGTGAAAGTGAGGACAAATCCTTCTCACATTTTGATGGATCAGAAGATATAAAATGAATCTGTCAGTTTGAAAGAGAACTGCCTTCAATGTAGAAATGAATTTTGAAGGGATTGCAGCTTGTGAGTTTTTGAGAAGTGACATGATTTTTTTTTTGTTCTCACCATTTTTCCCAACTGAAATTGTACATAGGCAAATGTGAAATTTGAGTTTGGTTCAGAATGTTCCCTAACATATCAATCTCTTTGAAACAAATTCAAAATCTTAAAACAAGTGTTTAGCAGAATTTACTGTAATTTAAATTAGCATGTGACACTGTCATAAGAAAACTTTCAGTCATGCTATCAGTTCAGATTATTACACAGAAAACAGATTTTTTCCTGGTAGGGGTAAGTAATTAGAAATGTTTTCATTAAAGAGATTGAATGTTCCTTGAATGATGGGTTAGAAATTTTACAGACAAGGTTCTGGGGAAAGATATCAGTGTGTAAATGAAAAAAGGCACATTGTTCCTCTATAATCTTTTATCCCATTCTCTTTCAGATTATATGAGATGAAACATTTATTGAAATGCATTATGTATTAGGCACTAAGTACATGGAATGTGAATGAGTTTAAAAAAGTGATAATTCTTGCCTTCAGAAGGCTTACATTTTTAATTGGGGGCAGACAACTCATAAAAAAGAACCAAAAGGAAGGGCTTGGAGAAAGGAGGCAAGGTAGGCAAGTCTAGAAAGCAAGGAGCTAAGCTTTGTTTGACTTGCACATGATTGGAGTGGGTACTTCCTGGAATGGAGGCTATAAAGAGGAACTCCTTCAAAGGAAAGCAACAACTATTTTTATTCATAAATGAGAGGGAAATGGCAGCTAGTAAGTCATGAAGCAACAAAAATTGTCTTCTTTTATTAGCCCTTATTGAATTTTTTGATAATTCTAACTTATTCTCAACAACGTACCTCAATTTATACATCATAGCCTACTTCTAAACTTGTACATTGATTATGCCAAATTATAATTACTATATCAGTACAGTATAATCAGAGGTTTTAGTGAAAGGATCAGAATTCAAAACCTCCTGTGATGCTTGTTACCTATGTGACACTGGGGTAGTCAGCTAAATCTCATATTTATCACATACTGTTTTCTGGTGTTTGGAATAGTGTATTCCCTGGGCACAGATGTAGACCTATGTACTTTTTTGTTTATATCTTTTCTTCACTCCACCCTCTCTCAGCTGAAAAGCTGCCAGATGCATAGTTTCTGTTTCCAGTTATACTTGGAATCATTTTTTTTATTTAGTATTTTTAACATAAACATCCCCTTTATGATATCTTGCTGTATGTATATCCCTGTTTCCTATAGTATTCTTTCTGGCAATAATGTTTCCAGTTAAAAAGGTATAGCATTTTGTATCATCTTTATTAAACATAATATATTATGGAAAGTATTATACTAGACGCCAGGGAAATAACAGAGTTTCAGTCAAATGCAATTCCACCCTCTTAGAGCTTACAGTTGGCTGGGGGGGCTGATGCACATGATAGTAATATTTGATATCCACATTGGTAAACAGAGAACTTATGGCATCTCTTGGGGAAAAGGTTAGGTTGTTAGCAAATAGCTAGAGTGATCCAGGAAGATTTTATTGAGAAGAGAGCATTTTAAACCCAATCCAAATCCAATTAATTTATTAAGCACCAATTATGTCACCTGTACTATGTTAGGTACTGGGGATAGAACTCAAAAGAAAAAACAGATTCTGTCCTCAAGAAGTTTACGCCTAAAGGGGGTGCATCATACAGGAAGATGCAGGAAAAGGGGTGAGAGACATCCTGTTGTGCCAATATGAAGGTTTCTTGTTCCCTGCAATTGAAACCAGCCTTTGGAGCAGAATGGTGTCCTACTTTCTAACCTTCCAATCAGAGAGAAGAGTCTGAGGGAGATGACTTAACTTAGCAGCATGGTGATAAGTATAGAGGTGGTGAGCTTATCCTTGGAGGGGCATCTTGTTTCATGTAGTTGAAACTCAGCTGAGCAGCAGAATTTAAATTTTAAAGATTGGTTGTGGGTTAAGAAAAGAAAAGCTGAAGAGGGAGGGAATTTCAGGCTTAGAAATCAAGTAAGCATTGGAATATAATTTATAAAAAACAGGATATACTCAAAGAATTAGTTGAGCTGGGCTATATAGTTTACAGTATAGAATAGTAAGAAATACGATTGAAAAAAGGTAATTTGTGGGATGGCTAGGTGGCATAGTGGATAAAGCATTGGCCCTGGAGTCAGGAGTACCTGGGTTCAAATTCGATCTCAAACACTTAATAATTACCTAGCTGTATGGCCTTGGGCAAGCCACTTAACCCCATTTGCCTTGCAAAAAAAAACCTTAAAAAAAAAAGAAAAAGGTAAGTTGTGCCAAGTTGTAGAGGACTTGAATGCCATGAAAAGAAGTTTATACTTCAATCAATGAATAAGGAAGCAACTGAAAATCTTTGAATAGTGGGTGGATATGAAATGGTATTATGATAATTCAATAATAATTTAGTTTACCAAGATGCTCCTGCTCAGCAATTTCTAGACATTGCATAGAAAAGTTGGATATAAGGAAAACTTTGGATGGTTTGACTTTGATTTAAAAATTCCAGTGTAAGCAACAAAATGGGAAATATGTATCACATTTTAAATATTGCTGTGGACCACTGTCAATAAATAGCACAATTACTTTGCCATTTTTGAGAAGAAAAGCAAACAATCTACTTTAAATATGTGAAAATCTGGCAGGGCCAAATAGTTAACATACATTGATTAACTACTGTTCTACACCATTGGCTTTATAAAGCACAACAGTGTAATATTTCCAAATGACAGTGGTTAAATAAACAATATAGTATTATTAGTTGATGAGTAGAAGTCTCACTTCTGCATTGTAATTGTGAATGCATGAGGGAGCCCTGCCAGCTGCACTTGCAATGCAAAGCAGGACAAATCTGTAGGCTGGGACTAGTTATCAACATTAGACTTTTCAATGCAGTGTGCAGAGGAAGATTGAGCTGCAAATGTGAGACATCCTGACAGTTACCTGATGTCTCATTTTGTTAATGTAGTTAGAAAATGAACTGAACTTAATAATACATAGAAAGGCCAAAAACAAATGTTTTAGTCAATTTGGTGAACTTTTCACAAAATGAGTGTTGTTATAGTTGAGGTCTCTGTGTGTGTGTGTGTGTGTGTGTGTGTGTGTGTGTTTGTGTGTTGGGGGTGGAGGTGGTAATGGGATAAATCTTCATTTATTAACCAGGTTTGGACTTTTGTACAAACATATAGCCTGAGTTTTTCTATTCAATTCTTAACTGAAAGCTTTGTATTAGTGCTGTCTCTGACATTCATCTTTTTTCCTGAATTATAAGTAGAGGGATTTATGTATGTTGAAAAGTATATATTTATACCTCATTATTATTTCTCACTATTTAACCAATGATTTTAGTACTTGAATTCATTGGTTCTTAAAACATGTTATAGAATGAAGCATTGCTATTATGTTATAGTTAGTGAATATTTCCCTTTAGCATAGAGATCAATAATTGATTCATAGACATTTAGGATCAATAATTAGCAATTGAGTTAAAGTTTAGTTTTAAGAATTTCTGGGTTGCTAAAACTTTCCTCATCTCTGAATGGAAATCATCATTGATCTATTAACTGATCTAATATGATGTTCCTAATACTTATATAGGAATGATTTAATGAGTAGGATCTGCTTTAAATAATTCATGTGGGGCCAAATAAGATATGAAGGAAGAACACTTATTAGTTTTGTGGTCTTGGGCAGGCCTCTTAACCCTATTTGCCTCAGGTCCTCCTCTGTAAAATCAACTGGAGAAGGAAATGGCAGTATATTTTTTGTGTTTGCAGAGAAATCCCCAAATGAGGTCATGAAGAATCAAAAATGATTGGAATGACTGAACAACAACAGAATATGTGTCAGAACTTGTCCTAAGCTTTAGAAATAAAAAGGAAAGCACAACAATAGTCTCCATCTCAAACATCCCAGTTGTGAAATGTGATAGTTTCTGCTTTGGATTAGAAGGAAACAAAATTATTTAGATCACCATTATCAGAGTTCCCCTTGAGTTTGGTTCATGCATTGGTGTGTGTGTTTGTGTTTGTGCGTGTGTGTTTGTGTTTGTGCGTGTGTGTGTGTGTGTGTTTGGGTGTGTGTGTGTGTGTGTGTGTGTGTGTGTGTGTGTGTGTGTGTGTTGCCAGACTTGTGAGAATTTTTTATTTCTATCTTCAAACACCAGAACAATTCCTTGTTTTAATCTCTTTAAAATCAGATTTGGAGTATGGAGCAGACGATGATGTCACTGACATAAATGAACAATTGATATGTCCTAGTTTTGGTAGAAAAGATGAGTTCTGAATTAAATAATAAGTAAGGGTAGAATACAACTGATTTTCTCTAATAAGGAGTCAATGTGTAAATATTAGAAACTATTGAACCTGCACTATGTCTAACCGTTTTCTAGCTGCTCCTACTGTCAGTAGCTCAGTAATCATTGTTTTGCTATTAAGAGATTTGCTCCAATCAGTAATTTTGAGTGTTGCAGGTACCACATTTTTATCGGCTCTCAGGGTGATGTCAAGTTGATAGCATGTGTTTCACAGTGAAATGTGAAATACTTCGGTGCCTGTTCTAAAGTCCCTAGAGTATCAAAGACTTCAGAATGATTATCTATCCTGGTACTGTTGACAGTTTTGAGAAATGAAATGGCTACATTTAACATTGTTTGAACATCTTTACTGTTGTGTTGAAACTGATAGTTTCTTTCCCAACTTTTCAGTCCTCAAGATAGAAGAAATCTAGTAAGATATCCATAGGAATAGGCTCCACTTATATCAATTTTTTCTTTCATATTTCCATCGGTAAACAAAGAAATTTCAGCCCTACTCATTGAGTGTAATTAGAATTAATTTGGTCATCCTTAATAATCATTAAATATATGTGACATAGTTATTAAATTTTAACTCAAGTTGACAGATCTTATGCTCAGTAATTAAATTGATTAACTTTATCAATATTTGTTCTAATTGATAAAATTTATGCCAAAGGCAAGGGAATTGTTTAATATTTTAAAGCTTATTTCTCATTCAATATAGTATCTCCCATGTATAAAATTCCGATAAGTCTTTCCTCTAAGTGTCCATGGGTATATGAAGCTATATAAAAATTCATTTGAAGGACATAAAGACTATGCCTTCATCACAAAGACAAAGAAAATGTTTGGCAAGATTCAGTTTAATTTCATCAGTGCAGAGTAACAAGTTTGTTCAGACCAAGAAAACAAACTCATTTTATGATTTTAAGTAGGTGACCTCACTTTCTACATTGGTAAAATTAACCAAGTAATTCTATCAGTTAATTGAGCACTCTCTCACTCTTACCACCACTGGGGAAGAATTTGCTATTCTGATGATTTGAACCAGAGGACTGAGCCTTTCTGACTCTGAGATTCTGGATTACTAGGATTCAGTAAGAAACAATTGCATAGATTGGCTTATGAAGAGATTTGAAAATTGCCAGGATGTTTGAAAATACCCCACCTCAAAAAACTCAACTACTTGGAACTGCAAAGTACTTTTCTTGACACAACTAGAAAATTTGACCTATATTTTTAAAAGGTTATTTGGTCTCTTATCAGGAAGTAGTAAAATATCAATGCTCATGGTTAACTGCTTAAGTTTTATAGGTTAATACCTGACAAGGACAGGATAGCAAAGAGCTCAGAATGAAGAATGCTTCAACTGGAAAAGGAAGGCAGAATGACTCCAAAGACAAAGTTTGCCCATTTAGAAACAAACTTCCCTAGAACAAGTTTGTATATGTATATGTATATGCATATGTATATGTATATGTACATGTACATGTATATGTGTATGTGTATGTATATGTATATGTATATGTATATGTACACACACAGACACACAGACACAAACACACAAAGAGAGAGTCATTCCTTCTAAATACACTGAGAAAAGGATGTTAAAATGCTTTAAAATTTTTATTTGATCAGTTTGTCTATGTAGTAGAGTGTATGTGTGTCTTTGTGAGTTTGTGTATGCATAGGGTATAACTAGTAAAAGCACTTAAGGTTTTACTTTATACTAGGCCTTAGTTTATGATAGGAACTTTCCCTATGATTTCATTGGTAGAGCAAACTCCCAGGTAAAGCAATTCTCTATACCAATGCAAGTTGAATCTTCCTCTGCAAATTGCAGTCTCAGAGAGATGTCTGGAGCATTGAGAGCTAAAATGATTTTCTCAGGGTCATACAACCTCTATGTGTCTGAGACAGGACTAGAATTTAAAGTTTCCTGGTTTTGTGACCTCTATAATTATGTGGATAGACATATATATTTCTAAAAATAATAATAGTTGACACATATGTCATATGTTCCAAAGCATTTTATAGCTATCATTTGGTAATCTCTTTTGATTCTTACAAAATCTTCATGAGTTATAAAACAGGGATAATTTTGCAAGCTTCTTTTGTAGTCTCTATCTTCATAGGTATGCAAATGACTGAAGGGGTATGAAGTATATGATTCCACTGTATTTATTATTTATTTATCATAAAAATAACATTTGACTAAAGAGAGGAAAGTCATATCTTTAACTTCCACCCAAGTCTCTCATCTGTGTTAAGACCATACAAGATCATTTGAGAAATGTAGCTACAAAAATGATTTGCAAATTCTCTGTGATAATTAGTGATGTCAACAGAAGGTGGGGGGAAACCTACAGGGAAATAATATGCTTGCCAGTGCAAAAAAGAATGCCTTGTATAAGGTTTAGATGGAAAAGAGATGCACTATGCATAGTAAGGGTTTCCATATGCTCCCATTTGTGGATGATAGTATGTTGATTAGATCCAGCCCCGAAGACATGAAATGGCTTCTCCAGGGAGGTCCTAACCATATATATAAAGAAAACTAAATGGATGTAAATATGTAACATTCAGATTGTGGCTTGCAGATGAATGTCCAGTTCATTGAGTTAATATGTATTTGGAAGAAATTCAAAATAGTTGGACAATCATTTGACTCTACACTTGAATGAGGAAACTAAAAAGAATGGATTGCATTGAGAATTTTCTTAGTTCTATTAATAATTCTCAGCTGTTCTATAATCCAAAGACAGATCTTTTCCACATTATTCTCCTGGTACTGTGATGTGACAAATTCTTGAATTTCTCCTTACTATGCTACCTATATCTCACCATCATCCTTGTCTCCACCTCCGACACCCATCACAACCATTGTCTCCTTTTAACTGAAGCTCAGATAGATGTGTCTTCATTTTATCTAGTACAGAACAGGTCTTCATGATATTCCCTAGACATCTCAAATATTCCAACTTTTTGATTTTGTAACTTCTATTGTATATGTAATATTTTGGATAGTCCACTCAGTTGCCAATGGTATCTAATTAAATTACAGAACATTCCACTAATCAACAGATGTCAATGACCTATTACCTCCAGAATCAAATATAAAACACTCTGTTTGACTTTCATTACTTGCTTTTTACATATCCAACATTCTTTTTTTAAATCTTATTTAATGTTATATTTTTTTCAAATTGTGGAAACAATTCTATCATTCTTTTTTCCCCCAAATTTTGAGTTACAAACTTTCTCCCTCCCTCCACTCTTCTCCTTTTTGAGAAGGGAAGCAATTGGACATAGGTTAAATATGTGTAGTCATACAAAACATTACATGTAAGTCATTTTGTGAAAGAAAACACAGACTAAAAAACCTTCTAAGAAAAATAAAGAAAAAGTAGCTTTGATTTGCATTCAGGCTCTATCAGTTATTTTTTCTAGAGATGGACAACACTTTTCATCATAAGCCCTACAGAATTGTGTTAGCTCTTTATAAATTGTTGAGGTTAGCTAAGTTATTTATAAAGGATCATCATACAATATTGCTGTTACTGTGCAAATTGTTCTCATTCTGCTTATTTCACTTAGTATCCATTTACGTAAGTATTTCCATGTTTTTCCTGAGGGCATCATGCTCACATTTTATTAAAGTATTCTATTACTATTCATCTACAACAATTTGTCTAACTTTTTCCACAATTGATGACCATATTCTCAATTTCTAATTCTTTGTCATCACTAGAACAGATACTTTTGTACACATAGGTCCTTTTCCTTTTAATTTTTTTTATCTCTTTGGGACACAGATCTAGCAGTGATAATATTGCTTAATCAAAGGATATACATGGTTTTATAGATCTTTGGGCACAGTTCCAAATTGCTCTCCAGAAAGGTTGAATTAGTATATAACTTCATCAGTAGTATATTAGTGCTTCAATTTTCTCACATCCCCTGCAACATTTGTCATTTTACTTTTCTGTCATAGTAGCCAATCTGACAGTTGTGAGGTAGCAGCTCAGAGTTGTTTATAATTTACATTTCTCATCATCAATAGTGATTTAGAGAATTTTTTTCCATATAACTATAGATAGTTTTGATTACATTGTCTGAAAATTGCCTATTCATATCATTTGATCATTTATCAATTGAGGAATGGTCTTTATTTCCATAAATTTGACTTGGTTTGATCAGAGACTCACTATAATTTTTTAACAGCAATAATTACCCTATGTATTTCCCTCCATCCTATTTCCCCCCTCTCTTTTATCCTAGTTTTTCTCTCTCCTTTTTACCTGTCCATTCTCAAAAGTGTTTTACTTCTTACTTTTACCTCTCCCAAACTGCCCTCCTTTCTATCAGCTCCCCAACCACTTTACTTATCTCTTTCCCTTCTTATTTTCCTACATGTGAGTTATATTTCTATATCCAACTGAGTATGTATATGATTCTCTCTTTGAGCCAGTTTTGGTGAGATTAAGGTTCAAACTCCCGTGCCTCTCCATTTTCCTCTCCACTGTTAAATCTGAGGCTTAATTTATTTTTATATTAATTTTTTCACATTACTACAATAGTCTTTCTGTAAAAGTAAACATACCAACTAGAAAAAGAAAGTGAGGAAAAAAAGTGTGCTTCAGTTTGTATTCAGATACCATCAGCTCTGTCTTTGGAATGGGTAGCAGTCTTTATCATGTCTGTCAGAGAAATAGCTTCAATATTTTTCCTTCACAGTTGCTATTGCTAGCTGTATTTCCTTCCATTCTCTTTCTCCCCACCCTCACTTATTCTGTTTACTCTCTCCTTTTACCTTGTCCTTCATCAAAAGTGTTTTATATCTGATTATCCTCTACTATGATCTTCCCTTTCTTCTATCATCTACACCCCCCCTTCTCTCTCCCTGTCCCATTTCTCCCAAACCTTTCCTTTCCTATTTTCCTCTAGAGTAAGATAGATTTCTATACCCAATTGAATGTGTATGGTGTTTCCTCTCTGAGCCACTTCTTATGGGAGTGAAGGCTCACTCATTCCCCCTCACCTTCCCCCTTCCACTCCATTACAAAAGTTTTTTGTTGACTCCTTAATGTGAAATAACTTAGCCTATTACAACTCTACTTTCCCTTTCTCCAAGTACATTTGCTTCTTA